>NW_026136705.1:4419739-5019739 GCF_905237075.1 Dicentrarchus labrax | reverse complement strand
ACCTTATTTTCAATAATTAATACAGACCTCTTCACAAATTAAGGCTTTGGCTTTGGCCCACATGAACTAAATGTTAAGTTATCCTTTATTGATCCCCGTAGGGATATTCATCCTCTGCATTTAACCCATTGTATTAGGAGCGGATCTGAGCCAGTGCCTTCCTCAAGGGCACTGACTAAAGAATTAACGTCACATACATGTTATGATGGTGGGAGAAACTGGAGCACCCAGAGGAAACCCACGTAAACTCGCCCTGCCCCAGCTGGGATGTGCATTTTGATAATGCTATGAGGGACTGCCCTCAGTGAGACCTTATCTGTGTGGAGGCTTTTGAATGAACACAAAGCTACTGTGAACTATTAATGTCACCCAATATTTTTCCTTTTATTTTAAGTTCAGCTGTGATTAAGGTTCTTCAGCTCCGGTGGATCTTGAAAAACATTTGGAAAACATTCTGCTGTTACTGTCGCTGTCCAAAGTGCTGATCCTGGGCCCTCCAGGAATGCTTAAACTGTCCTGGGTAATGACGCCTGTTGTATTTATAATTAATAAAGTGCCTACCTGTCTACAGTAATGTTACAGGCTTAGTTTCTACATTTTTACATTTACTTTTATTAATTGATGTTGATTTTTATTGTTTTTATTGTATTAATTTTTGGTCTTCAAAATGTTATACATAGATTTTTTTATCTGTGTTGTGTCAGTGTTGTTATGTAAAGCACTGGGCTGCATGAAAGGTGCTATGTGAATAATAAGGGTCGTTAAAACATTGGTTTCAAGTTTGGTCGTGACTTCACCCACAGGAAGTGACTGAGCTCGGGTAAAACTGAAATGGTCTCACAAACAGAATAAGTGTGAAGAGAGCCAAAGCATGACATGGTATAATGGAAGGTACCCAAACTGAATTTCATAGGACAGGGTCTGAATACTCATTTTAATGTGATATTTACATTTTTAATCAGTATTTGATGGATATTGAGCGACATTAGACATTGATTAAATGATTTTAACGTAAGGCTCCAACATAAAATGTGAAGGTAAAGGGGTCTGAATATTGTCTGAATGCACTGTATAAAAACATACATGAACATTGATCTAATTGCAATACAGGCACAGTGGATGCAAGAACAGAGGGCAAATACTGCAAAACATGAATAAATGAATAATAAAATATTAGTTTATGATGTGATATGATTAAATTCAATGGTCTTATGTTTCATTGATGTACAGTGATTACTTGTTTTTCCTGCCATTTTTTATTTCAAAATTGTATGGATCAGGAACGAACCTTTGTACAACAGACAAGCTAATGTATCTTGCCAATGGGCAGGAAGTGTAAATCTGTCAAAGTATGCTGCGGTCAAAACCACTGCAGTGTGAGTTTTGTGTAAAAGGACAGGAAGGAAGAACAAAGTTATACTCAGAAGGAGGAGTTGATAAAAAACTCACATTTATATAAAATGTAACTTCTCTCTTTGCTTTATTTTTGCAAAGTAGAAACATTTCCTCAGAAGCGGAGCAGCAGAGCGACAGTGTCGGTGCTGGATGTGAAAATGGGGCACACTTTGCTCTGTGTGCTTGGTTTATTCTGTGAGTACATCAGTGACTTTCTAATTTTGTGTCTTACATAAGCAGTTTTGTTTGCATAAACGTGATCAATTGATTTGGTTGTTTCAGAGTGGAGGACTGTGTTAAATGCACTGCTGGAATAGTTATTTTTCGGCTAATTGTTTACGCACATATTTGCACAATGCATGTACAGTATGTGATCTAAGGCATTCTCAACTGCTGCCAAATTGATATAGGCCACAGACCTGTATTTAATAAGATGTTGTCTCTGATAATATAATAAATGCATTTACATGTTTGCTTTTATCCATATGAACATAATATGCCCTCTCACTAACTTGCTCAACTGCTCTGGGCAGACCGTTGCACTCAGGTGGCAAAGAGAGCGAGGGAGAGAGATTGTGAGCTAGTGTGTTGAGGTCTGCCTCTGCACCAAGCAAGAGTTAGTGAGAGGTTATTATTGCATGTTAATATGGATAATAGCAAACATGCAAATGCACTGAGCACAGAATAGATTTTTATTTGCACAAACAAAATAATGTTTTGCTTGCATACAATTTCTCTTCAAAATAGAAATAATTTGCTTCCAAAATATATTTTTCTGTGCTCCAAATCTGCCATTGTTTGCTCAGGAATGAGGCACAAATATAAAGCCATAAACTTCTAGTCAAGGAAATAATGGTGAAATCTATCTAATATTACTAATTTTTCTGTGGACCCCAGGTTGAGAACCACTGGTCTATGGTATTGTTATGTATAAAACTTTAGAATGTAATGTATTGCTTATATACATATATGTTTGTATATCTATTTCATTTTAATATATTTCTTTAAATGTATTTCATGCTTCTTTAATAACTCACAGAAAATCATCACATACATGTTTGATACTGTTGATTGTCTGAACAGTAGTTGCCAAATGCCTTTTATTATCCGATGAACTGATGAACTTTAAATCTTTATTTTAGTGCTGAATACACTCCTCTGTGGACATGCTGAAGGTGACCAATAGTCTTTTTCTCTGTTCTCTCTCTCTCTCTCCTTCCTCTTTTGGGGTTTTTACATGTATATATCATTTTACTCCATGTATCAATTACAATAATGAAATTACTGGATTAGTGCCTCGGAGTTTAATATGCATTTTTATGTATTGACCCTGATGTCAAACTGTATAGTATAGAGTCTTTTACCTTCATACAGAGGCTTTTCACACATTATCTGATCATATTAACAGGACAGAATAATGAAGAAAAGAGGACTGAGCACTCTGATGTTGGGAGCAGAGAAACAGGTAATACAATCAGTTATAACTTTCCCCCCCCTTCCTCACTCATTCACTCATTTTGTAACTCTACTGGTGCAGAGGAGGAAGAGGAGACCCAGTTTACCTCACAGAGTACAGTGATCCAATCAGTATCAATATAGTGAGTCTGGCATTTGTTTTTGAAACAGAACTAAATATATTTTGTATTAATAATTATTAGTTGATAAAATACGTAAGGGCATCGCATTCACTTGAAAAACTTGTTTTTCTGACAATTTTTTTTTTCTTGTTTTACGAAGTAATTTCTTTTCTGAATTATCGAGATACTTTGAACTCCGGCGAGAACCTCCAATGGACCTATGGTGACTCCTGCACGCACATACATGCCCCATCTTCAGCTAGTCCTCAGGTGCCTGCGTAGAGTCGACAAACTAATGATAATACCATCTATAAAACTTAAAGACAGGACTATCTCCGAGTGTCTTAAACCAAGATCAAAGTAAAACTTGATTGAACTATACAAGCCGGTCATGTTTGTTTCCGTTAAATCGAATGTAGAGTATAAACACATAAAGTGTCTATTTTTGAAATGCTCTCTAAACTCTAAAAAATTATCAGAAAATCAGAAAAAGATTATTCCGAAAAAAACAACCATAAAAGTAAATTACCCAGAAAAACAAATCAAATAATACATTTTCAAGTGAATGCAATACGCTTCCGTAATAAAAGGTTAAAGACAGTATGTTTTGATCTTTGGTCATTTTCTATCCTGACTATGAACACAAACAGTAGAAAACAAGGCTGTTGTGACTCTGCAACCAAACTGGTCTGAAATATACAGAGGAGAGAAGATCACTCTCAGATGTGAGATCAAGGACGGAGGAGACACTGAGTGGACGTATGAATGGAAAACAACCAGCTCAAGAAAACCTTCAAATCACAGTGGAGAGTACAGCTGTAAGGGCAGAATGAAACATGCTCAACAGTCTTCAACAGAGTGGAGTGATCCCATCAAATTGACAGTATTTGACAGTAAGTCTCATCATATTTATTTTAATATTATACAGTTCACTAAATGGCTGTTTGGTTGATATATGTTTTAAGTAAAGTAAATCTTCAAGTTTGTATGTACTGATTGTACAGGATGCATTTGATCCACTATTGATACATGTTTACATTCTGAAAAACCACTTTCCAACAGAACCTCAGCTCACTGTGTCTCCATTATGGCTGAGTCCTGGAGACTCTGTAACTCTGAACTGTGAGGTTGAACATCCATCTGCAGGATGGAGGTTCTTCTGGTATAAGACTGTTCCTGATCTACCATACTACTACAGCTCTGAGCTGCTACCTGGCAGCAGCAATGGGACTGAACAGGATTCCTACATCGTACATGGACCAACACACACAGCAGGATATAAGTGCAGAGCTGGAAGAGGAGATCCAGTGTATTACACTGATTATAGTAAATCCCAGTTTGTGTGGTCTGGAGGTCAGTTTGTTTCTGTCTGTCCTCTCAAGAAGCAGATGTTATGTCATCTAGTTTCTGTCTGTGACCAACATAAAGTAGCTGTCTTGAAAACTAACACCTATGTTAACAAATAATTGGTGTGTACATTGAGACATCTGTGGTTTCGGGGTGGTTACTGTTTTTTTTAGTCGCCTTTCTTGGACCAGCGGGCTGCAGTGCCCGAGTACCTCCTCATGAAGACTAGATTCTTGGTTAGGTAGTCAGATAGCGGAAAGCTCTGTTGGAGGCTGCGTCTGTCTTTTGTGCACACTGGTGGGTCCTAACACATTGCATTCCTATTCTCCTGTGTGCTTGCGAATATTGTGTAAGTATGGATTGAGTCGTAAAAGTTTTCAAGATGGAAATCATAGTTTGACCAAAATCACTGCACTGGGTTGCAATGTTTGCAGTATTCCTCAAAAATAAAAAAAGCAATACATATTTACATTATGACATTATTAATCTTAAAAGCACTGTGCTCTGTTTGATCCATTATTACATGTTGTTTTTCAGATTTTCATCCATCAG
This sequence comes from Dicentrarchus labrax, assembly GCF_905237075.1. Lineage (NCBI taxonomy): Eukaryota > Metazoa > Chordata > Actinopteri > Moronidae > Dicentrarchus > Dicentrarchus labrax. The sequence continues at coordinate 5,014,868 of NW_026136705.1, read as the reverse complement.
CGTCTCTCACAGTGAGTCCTGACAGAGTGCAACACTTCACCTCTGACTCTGTCTCACTGAGCTGTGAGGGAAACTCTACTGAGTGGAGAGTGAGGAGGTTTACTGAGAACAGCTACCATTCATACTGCTCCTCCTGGGGGACAATGAGTGGATCCACATGCAACATAGACAGTTTCTGGCAGAGTGATGCAGTGTACTGGTGTGAGTCTGGATCAGGAGACTTCAGCAACGCCGTCAACATCACTATACAGCGTATGGTTTCATTACATTTTCTTTTTCTTTGAGAAATTATTTTAAACATCACATTATGTGCTTTAACATATATTAGAATCATGTTGTATACAGCATCTACATTGAGGAGTTCACTGATTGCTTCATCATATCAGCCTATTTTATAAACATTCAATGTTAGTTTCGATCATTATTATTTACCATATAACATAAAGTAATAGTAGTACTAACATTTAGCAGTGCATTAGTCCACAAAACAAATTACACCAACATGTTTTCCAGAAAATAAACCACTTGTCTTCTGAATTAATTTGTTAAATTTTAAAGATTATTTTACAATCAGGTATAAAATCAAATAATCATCTTTGAATATTTTATACTGGCCACCACCAACACAATTATATGAATAATTATCAAATTAATTAATGAACACAGTTAAATACTTTTATTGTAATTTTAACCATGTACATCAGCACAGTCTAAGCTTTTATCTCATTGTTTCCACAGAGAGCACAGTCACACATCTCTCCTACAGACACTGAAAACCATTTCATCATCTTATTATGATGAGGATTGGATGTAGTATACAGTAGACTTATGTAGCTTTATGGGTGATCTGTACTTAAGTTTTCAGTGTAGTTTGTAGAACCTTGTAGACACCTGCTGTTTATTTGGTAAAATTATACTTTACAGACACATAAGTTGTATGTACAAAAGATAAAACATCAGACTTTATGATCACTCTGTAAAATATATCAGTGATGTGTGAATTCAACCAGCTGATCTGACTGAAACCTCATATTCTTTGACTGTTTTACAGAAACAGATATTATCCTGGTGAGCCCTGTCCATCCTGTGACTGAGGGAGATTCTGTTAGTCTGAGCTGCAGATTGAGAAGACAAACATTTGAGTCCAATGTGTTTTTCTATCGAAATGAGAAACTGATTCAAAATGATACCAGAAGGGAGCTGAATATCTCTGCAGTGTCAAAGTCAGATGAGGGTTTCTACAAGTGTCAATACTCACAACAAGTGTCAGCACAGAGTTGGATGTCAGTTAATGGTGAGTAGGATTAAGCATTTTCTGCATTTTCTTTGAAATAGCATTAGTTTCAGATAGTTTCAACTGTTGCATTAAGTAGAAAAGACTGTTTCCTTCTGAGCTGAAGAAAGTCTGCATCAGTGGTTGTGATAGTCATGATTTATTGTGAATGGGTAATAGCACACTGTATACTGACATATTTGTGTATATATTGTACCATACAGCATTTTCATTCCATGGGCCGAAGTAATAAATAATAATAATAAATAAATGCGATTTATAGTCCGGTGCGATTTATATATGTTTTTTTTCCTCTTCATGAGGCATTTTTTGACTGATGCGACTTACACTCCGGAGCAACTTATAGTCTGGAAAATACGGTAGTTTTTTTAAATAAAGCTTTGGTACTTACATTACTGTAATAGTAATAAGAGTTTTAAACATGGTGTTCACATTCAGGAGACTAATGCTGCTTTAATCTCACAGCTACGTGTGTGTGTGTGTGTGTGTGTGTGTGTGTGTGTGTTCAGGCTTTGAGGGCGGCGACCCTCCTGTCTTCCTGGAGTGCGGCGGCTCTGCAGACTGTCTTTCCTGGCTCGCCGTGCTTAGAGACGCCAACACCGAGACGCTCAGGCGACGCATCGCACATCTCCACTCTTTCATTAACACGCATAGCGCCCGGGAACACACACACGCTGCCTCAGACTGCGGCGAAGGGAAGAAGATTTGCAGTAAAAGATTCAGAGAATAACCAGGAATGTAACTAAAGTACTTAAATGATCTTCTATCATATTGATGTATAAAATGTTCGGCTCAAAGAAAACTCAAACGCTTCCTGAACTAACAGGATGATCGAGGTGTTCTGGTTTCACTTTTGTAGAGCCGTCCCTGCAGCTGCATCCTGGATACTTTTTATTCCTGAAAAAAGTGCTTCATGAAGCCCCCTCCCCCCACCCAACATTTCCTACAGCTGCAGCTTCACATTAAAAGCATCTAACTTGGTAATAATTGGTTGAAAAAACAAAGTTAGCGGATGTAATAAAATGTCTCTGCAAAGCCCAAAATTCATCTGATTGTGATCTATTAAACTATTTGTTTTCACAACTTTCTAATATTGAGAAGTTGTTGTAGTTGGTTTGCAGAGCAGAGTCCATTATAATGGAAACCAAGTATCTGTTTTTATTTTATATGTCTTACTACTTATTACTGTATTTATTAAATGATCTGTTTGTGATCATTGATCCTTTATGTTTTGGGACTTAAAAAAATATCCTGCATTAAAATATTACGTATATATTGTCATTTCTTATTTCATTTAAATCTGTTGGCTGTTTGTAATTGCAACAGTCTTTTTATATTGATTCAAGTGGAAGTATTATTACTCAGGCCAAGTGTTATATTGCTATGCTAATGAAGACTGCTTGTCAAATTGATTAAATATGTGTTTATTGCAGTAATTGAGATTACAAAACACAGCTGATGAAGTTGCAAAGGTGTTTTCAATGAAATCTGTGACAAGGGCAATATAGTATATATATTATGGCATGCCGTTTAGGAAATTAATCTTTGAATTTATGGAATGAAACTTTGAATATATGGAATGAAACTTTGAATATATGAAATGAAACTTTGAATATATGGAATGAAACTTTGAATATATGGAATGAAACTTGACTGGTCATCAAGGCACTGCTGCCATCTTGTAGAAGTGAGAATGAGTCAGTCAGGAACCTTGTGGCAGCAATACTGAGCAATGAGGACATTATTAACTCATTGGTAAGTGCTTGTACGGGCCAAAATCCTTCCCATAGTACCCGTGCCCAATACCGTTCTCCTGACGAAGAAGTTCACTTCCTTTTTAAAGGTGGCAGGCCGACTACAACAGGCCTCAGGCTAAATCCTGACAGAAAAAGCAAAAAAGTTTTCCAGTTTAAGAAAGTATTGTAATATTTCAACTGATGCCATTTTGTAAAAGCAGCTAATTCAGAAGGCTATCACTTTGATGAAAAGGATACAGCTAGGTTTTGAATTTCATTCAGTATTCTCACATTTTTATCAGTATATCCAAGCTTCATTCCATATATTCAAAGATTCATTCCATATATTCAAAGATTCATTTCCTAAACGGCATGCCATAATATATATATATATATATATATATATATATATATATATATATATATACACTATTCATAATGGCTTGCCCTTTCTTGGAGGATGTACTGGATTAGGGAAGCCCTAATCCTCAGACGAGCATTTAGTCATGAAAGAGTCTTCTGGGACAGGTCAGACCCATTGGCTGTTGGAGATGACTATCTCATTGAGAGATACAGATTCTCAGGTGATGGACTAAGATATTTATGTAGGCTGCTGGGTCCAAAAATACAGCACCAGACGGCAGGAAGCCATGCTCTCACTGTACCACAGATGGTCTGTGTTACAGTGAGATGTTTTGCAAGTGGGAGCTTCCTTCATTCTGTTGGGGATGCAGAGAACCTCAATAAAGGAACCATTTGCCGTACATAGCCTGGCTTGGTGGGCCGCCCCTGTGCCAGTTCTATGGGCTTTTTTTTAACTGCTACAATCATACAGACATTCAACATGTCAGCAGACACCTAATCTATTCACCTCATTTGTTCACTGTTACCTACTTTAAAGTCACTGACCAGCCTGCAAAATGTTCTTGTATTTAATTTTAACTTGCTGCCAGGTCCTTTTATGGCCAGGCAAGTTTGTTCTTTATGAAGGATAGAAAGATAAAATAGATAAAAATAGATTAAATGACACACATTGTGGATAATTGTTTGCACTTAATCATACTTTATATTTTCTGAGTAACATGCACCTCTACTTGCCACATTTAAAGCAAAGTGTACAACAGTTGATTAGTGGACTTAAAGTAACTCCTTTAGTCCTTTAATTGGAGCCTAATTATGACAGTTCCAGTGGAGCACTGTTTATTCATTGTACAGTTTTGGACTACTTAAGCATTAAGCCGGTCCGCTATTGTCTGCCAGGCTTTCTCTCTTTCTTTAATTATTGCATTGGTATTGCCTTTTTTTCTTATATCTTCCACTTCTTCATAGAACTCCATCAGGAGCTGTTGTTCAGCGACTCTTATCCATGTTCCCATCGGTGATTCTGTGAGCGATCGCGAGGTCTATTTCAGTATGCCGTGAACACGCACTCATCCCGACTATCTACACCTGGCTTAACATAGCCGCACCTTTTAATCCTGGCTCCGCAAACGTGCAACCAATTAAGCCAGAATGCACCGAGCAGGCTAGGTCAAGCCGCGCTTGCTCACTTATCCTGGATTTCTTTATCCTACTTTTGTGCAATACCCCACAGATCTTTATAAAGATAAACATAAAGATAAATATGAAGATAAACATAAATATAAAGATAAATGTAAAGATAAAGATAAATATAAACATAAACATAAACATAAAGATGAAGATAAATATAAACATAAAGATAAAGATAAATATAAACATAAAGATAAAGATAAATATAAACATAAAGATAAATATAAACATGAAGATAAATATAAAGATATACATAAATATAAAGATAAACAAAGATAAATACAAAGATAAACATAAAGATAAATATAAACATAAAGATCAACATAAACATAAACATAAAGATAAATATAAAGATATACATAAAGATAAAGATAAACAAAGATAAACATAAAGATATACATAAATATAAAGATATACATAAATATAAAGATAAATATAAAGATAAATATAAACATAAAGATAAAGATAAACATAAACATAAAGATATACATAAAGATAAAGATAAATATAAAGATAAAGATTAATATAAAGATAAATATAAACATAAAGATAAAGATAAACATAAAGATAAAGATACATATAAAGATATACATAAAGATAAATATAAACATAAAGATAAATATAAAGATAAAAATAAAGATAAAGATAGTCAGCAGTACTTAGAGTTATGATGAAACTGTTAAAATCTGTAAATGAGTTAGATAGATAGATAGATAGATAGATAGATAGATAGATAGATAGATAGATAGATAGATAGATAACTAACTGATAATAATAATAATAATAATAATAATAATAATAATAATAATAATAATAATAACAACAAGAGGTCAATTTAGAAGAACTAATAGAATAAAGTAGAATAAATAGCTAAATAACGAGCATTGGGTAAGTGTCCTAATGTGCATGGTCAAATCCAGTGCTTGAAAGGCCGAAGGTGCATAAGTAGTGTCAGTCAGTCAGTCAGTCAGTCAGTCAGTGGTCACATAATGCAGGGTGCACTGCGTCAGGAGATATAGTTAACTAAAGGGCAGACACATTGGAGTTTAGAGTTTTCCTCCCCTGGGTGGAGTTGAAGAGCCTGATGGCGTGGGGGAGGAACGATCTCCTCAGTCTTTCAGTGGAGCAGGACAGTGACAGCAGCCTGTCTCTGAAGCTGCTCCTCTGCCTGTAGATGGCGCTGTGCAGTGTCTATGACTGACAGGAGCCTGTTCAGCGCCCGTCGCTCTGCCACAGATTTCAGTCTGTCCAGCTCTGTGTCAAACACAGAGCCCGCCTTCCTCACCAGTTTGTCCAGACAGGAGGCGTCCTTCTTCTCAATGCTGCCTCCCCAGCACACTACTGCATAGAAGAGGGCGCTCGCCACAACAGTCTGATAGAACATCTGCAGCAGTTCTTTGCAGATGTTGAAGGACGCCAACCTTCTGAGGAAGTATAATCGGCTCTGACCTGTTCTGCACGGGGCGTCTGTGTTGGCAGTCTTATCATCCAGGTGTACTCCCAGGTATCTGTAAGTCTGTACCAACTCCACACAGTCACCGTTGATGGTCACAGGTTCCGGGTGAGCCCTGGGCCTTCTGAGGTCCACCACCATCTCCTTGGTCTTGGTGGTGTTGAGGCGCAGGTGGTTGGAGTCACACCATGTGACAAAGTCCTGAATGAGTTTCCTGTACTCCTCCTCCTGGTCATTCCTGATACAGCCCACGATAACCGTGTCGTCTGCAAACTTTTGCAGGTGACAGGACTCCGAGTTATATTTGAAGTCTGACGTGTACAGGATGATGTTGTGGCGCTCCCGTGCTACTGACCACAGTGTCAGACCTGCAGTCCCTCAGTCGCACATACTTGGGTCTGTCTGTTAGGTAGTCCGTTATCCATACCACCAGATGTGAGTCTACTCCCATGTCTGCTAGTTTGTATTGCAGAAGTCGAGGCTGGATGGTATTGAAGGCGCTGGAAAAGTCCAGAAATGTAATTCTCACAGCACCGTTGCTTTGGTCAATAAAATTAAAAATATATATTAAAACAATATTTCTTATATAATTGTACATATATTTCACACATATAAATAAACAGTGGTAACATTAGATACAAATATTTAAAAAAACACAGCGTTTAGGTTAACAAAATAAAAGTCAAAATGCAACAGGTGGAATATTTTTATATATTTAGAATAAAAACTACATTGTACATATATAAATACAGACATAAACCACAACATTAACATTTATAGACAGTAAAAGGATGCTGGTATAAGTACTTTGTGCAGGTATGTTTGTGTACATGAGGTAGGACAATATATACAGAGTACACACTGTGAACTTTTACTGATGGTATTTGTATATAAATATATAATAATACTGATTGATACTGAATTAAACCTCCATTATAATTAAAATCAGGTGAGTAACGGTTATTTAACGGGCGTCTCAAAAACATTAAACAGTATAAATACATAAAACTGTAAATGTTTTAATGTTTTAATGTCAGTTTCACAGAATAAACAAGTTTTATATGATTTGTTTTTTCCCTCTTCATTGTTCTCGCGACATCTTGTGGTCCTACGAGAGCAGCGCAGCAGGCAGTTCTCGCGAGACTTGCGCGTTCCAAAGGTTTTCCACTATGGCCTCCACTCAAACCGAGCAGCGGTTGGAAAAGTTAGTTTTGAGCCCAGAAACCTGTTTTTTACTGCCGGTAAGAGCCGCCGATAAACGTCTGTTATGATTAAATAACAGATTATAAACGCTTTGTGTCACATAAAGCCGTTTTTTATCATGTTTAAGGTTATTTACTTGAAAGTTGTCAGTCGTGTCAACCAAGTAAGGTTTAACGGTTTGAAGGCGAGTAAAATCACTACAATGTAAAGGGACGTTTGGTTTATAAGGACTTTATTGTTTTTAATTATTATTCAGTTTAACATGAATCTAGTTGTTTTATACTAACTTTACTGTATGTTACTAACTTGCTTCACTTTATCTAATGCTCATATGTTTGTTTTCTAGCTACATATTTGAATTTGTCAGCTATTATAACCATTATAAGCTTTATATTTTAAAAGTAACTACACAATATTGTCATAATAATGGTTAAAATAGAATATATTTATTATAAGTGACCAAATATCTTTCAGGTTTTTGGTTAACATTTAAAATAATTATCCACGAGCTCACAATGCTGCCATATTTATATTTATTTATACTCTGTGTATTTATTCAGGCAGTGATGAAGACCAGGTCCTCATGATGATGATGATGATGATGATGATGATGATGATGATGGGGCGAGCAGACAGCTGATGTGCTCTGAGGAGGATGAAGATGAGGAGGATGAAGCTGAGGGTGAACAGCAGCCAGCTGTTGAATCTGTCCAGAGAGCAAACATCTGGAAACTTCCAGAAAGAAGGAACGCTGAGAGTTGGACGGCAGGAGAAAGGTCAGACATGTTCTACTGTTCTAGTCTGTACTGTTGTAGTCTGTACTGTTCTAGTCTGTACTAGTCTGTACTAGTCTGTTCTAGTCTGTACTGTTGTAGTCTGTTCTAGTCTGTACTGTTCTAGTCTGTACTGTTGTAGTCTGTACTGTTCTAGTCTGTTCCAGTCTGTACTAGTCTGTTCTAGTCTGTTCTAGACTGTACTGTTCTAGTCTGTTCTAGACTGTACTGTTCTAGTCTGTACTGTTGTAGTCTGTACTGTTGTAGTCTGTACTGTTATAGTCTGTTCTAGTCTGTACTAGTCTGTTCTAGTCTGTACTGTTGTAGTCTGTTCTAGTCTGTACTGTTCTAGTCTGTACTGTTCTAGTCTGTTCTAGTCTGTACTAGTCTGTTCTAGCCTGTTCTAGTCTGTACTGTTCTAGTCTGTTCTAGTCTGTACTGTTCTACTCTGTACTGTTCTAGTCTGTTCTAGTCTGTACTGTTAAAGTCTGTTCTAGTCTGTACTGTACTAGTCTGTACTGTTCTAGTATGTACTGTTCTGGTATGTACTGTTCTAGTCTGTACTAGTCTGTTCTAGTCTGTATTGTTCTAGTCTGTACTAGTCTGTTCTAGTCTGTACTGTTGTAGTCTGTTCTAGTCTGTACTGTTCTACTCTGTACAAGTCTGTTCTAGTCTGTACTGTTGTAGTCTGTTCTAGTCTGTACTGTTGTAGTCTGTTCTAGTCTGTACTGTTGTAGTCTGTTCTCGTCTGTTCTGTTCTAGTCTGTACTGTTCTAGTCTGTTCTCGTCTGTTCTGTTCTAGTCTGTACTGTTCTAATCTGTTTTAGTCTGTACTGTTCTAGTCTGTACTAGTCTTTACTAGTCTGTACTGTTGTAGCCTGTACTAGTCTGTTCTAGTCTGTTCTGTTCTAGTCTGTTCTATTTTAGTCTGTTCTGTTCTGTTCTGTTCTAGTCTGTACTGTTCTAGTCATTTCTATTTTAGTCTGTTCTGTTCTAGTCTGTACTGTTCTAGTCTGTTCGGTTCAAGTCTTTACTAGTCTGTTCTAGTCTGTACTGTCTTAGTCTGTTTTAGTCTGTTCTGTTCTAGTTTGTTCTGTTCTAGTCTGTTCTGTTCTGTACTGTTCTAGTCTGTTCTGTACTGTTGTAGTATGTACTGTTCTAGTCTATTCTGTTTTAGTCTGTTCTGTACTGGTCTAGTCTGTTTTAGTCTGTGATGTTCTAGTCTGTTCTAATCTGTACTGTTCTAGTCTGTTCTGTTTTAGTCTGTTCTGTACTGTTGTAGTCTGTTCTATTCTAGTCTTTACTGTTCTAGTCTGTACTGTTCTAGTCTGTTTTAGTCTGTTCGGTTCTGTACTGTTTTAGTCTGTACTGTTCTAGTCTGTTTTAGTCTGTACTGTTCTAGTCTGTACTAGTCTGTACTAGTCTGTACTGTTCTAGCCTGTACTAGTCTGTTCCAGTCTGTTTTAGTCTGTTCTGTTCTAGTCTGTTCCAGTCTGTTCTAGTCTGTTCTATTTTAGTCTTTTTTGTTCTAGTCTGTACTGTTTTAGTCTGTTCTGTTCTGTACTGTTCTAGTCTGTACTGTTCTAGTCTGTTTTAGTCTGTTTGGTTCTGTACTTTTTTAGTCTGTACTGTTCTAGTCTGTTCTGTTCTGTACTGTTCTAGTCTATACTGTTCTGTACTGTTCTAGTCTGTACTGTTTTAGTCTGTTCTGTTTTAGTCTGTTCTGTTCTGTACTGTTCTAATCTGTACTGTTCTAATCTGTACTGTTCTAGTCTGTTTTAGTCTGTTTGGTTCTGTACTGTTTTAGTCTGTACTGTTCTAGTCTGTTCTGTTTTAGTCTTTTCTAGTCTGTTCTGTTTTAGTCTGTTCGGTTCTGTACTGTTTTAGTCTGTACTGTTCTAGTCTGTTCTGTTTTAGTCTTTTCTAGTCTGTTCTGTTTTAGTCTGTTCGGTTCTGTACCGTTTTAGTCTGTACTGTTCTAGTCTGTTCTGTTTTAGTCTTTTCTAGTCTGTTCTGTTTTAGTCTGTTCTGTTCTAGTCTGTTCTGTTCTAGTTTGTACTGTTCTAGTCTGTTCTAGTCTGCACTGTTCTAGTCTGTTCTAGTCTGTTCTGTTCTAGTCTGTTCTGTTCTAGTCTGTTCTAGTCTTTACTGTTCTAGTCTGTTCTAGTCTCTTCTGTTTTAGTCTGTTCTGTTCTGTACTGTTTTAGTCTGTCTAGTCTGTTCTGTCTAGTCTGTTCTGTTTAGTCTGTTCTGTTCTAGTCTCTTTTGTTCTCCTGTGTTCTCACTCTGCCGCTCTGATATCGGCTGCCTTGCTTTGTCTTATTTCCATCCCCTGACTCACTCTGACTTTACTTCCTGGAAACATTTTACAGAACTGAAAGGTTCCTCTCTCTCTCTCAGCGGGGAACGTGTTCCCTTATGTTCTCTAATGTTCTCTAATGTTCTCTAACTGTCGTCTTCTGTCGCAGATCTCACTGAAAGGTTCTGTCGGTTGAGAGGAAACCTGCTCTTCATCCTCAACAAACAGGTGACAGCCAGAGTGTGTGTGTGTGTGCACTTTAACCTAAACCACAGAGAAACCTGTGACACATTAACCCTGTGTGTGTGTGTGTGTGTGTGTGTGTGTGTGTGTGCGTGTGCGTGCGCAGGGCGGTAAGCTGGTGGAGGTGCTGCTGTTGGAGAGATGTGAGGTTGTGACGGACGATGACAGACGACTGGCTGTCAGTAAGTGACGCACACACTCTGAGGTTGCACCCCGGGGCTAACGTTGCACGAGCAGGACATTTTCTCCATAAAATATGATTTCACCCGAATCACTGATGAAGTTGTGTTTTTGTAAAGTAATCAATAAAGTTTGGGGTTTTCTTTGGTTATTTCCTGTTTTATTTTATAGGTTTACTCAAGTCTTGTTTTGATTTACTTCTTGTCTTTGTTTATTTTGTGTATTTAGTCTTTGTTTTCTTGGTTCCGTGTCAGTTCCTTCGGTCACTGGATACTTTTGCATTATTGGGTTTTCTGACTTTAGTTCGAATACAATCCTGAGTTTCCTGAGTTGTAACAGAGTCCTGCTGTTAGCTAGCTACAAAGGAGGGATATGCACTCTGAACTTAACATTGACAAACTGAAATTTATTAAAGAATTGAACAATAATAATAACAACAATTAAACTAAACTAGAACACCAGGAAACGGCAGAAATTAGACAAAACTTCCACGTTAAAATCAAAATGGTCCACTTCCTGTTTGGTTTAGGATATGGCTCCAAGAGGCTTTTTTGTACATCTTGACATGTGCCTGTTGATTTTGTGTTCAGGCTCTTATCAAACATGAGCATTTTGGTGCAGATTGGACAAAGTATCCTGAAGTTAAAACAATGTCCTGTTTTGTGGTGACACCTCAAGATTCGGCGCCACGCCACGGACACGCCCTTAGGCGAAAACTCAAGATTTTGATAAATTTTGACTGTAATTGTGTTTACATTATACTGAGTCGATCCGATCAGTTCTCTAGGAGGAGTTCGTTAAAATACAAAGCGTGCAAATAGCCAAAATGGCCACTAAATCCAACTTATATTCAACCCATATCCATTTCAGGCTTAAATGAACAACTTCAAATTCAAGCCCCACCCATTTTTGAGTACAGATATGAATACAGATAGTTTGCAGTTTCACAATCCTAACCCAGAATACTTTCAACATTTTCTTCACTAGCATTGCTGTACACCGGTACAACTACTGAGGTCCAAAAACTGATCTTGCTAGCAGACTTTGATGCCTCAAAGCATCAAAATAAGTTTTTTTTTCCTAAATTCAACGCCAAGCCACAGAAACGTCATTAAATGAAGAGTCGTGACAATTATTACACATCATCAGCAACATCTGAAAGGTCTTCTGACCAAACTTCAGCTGGATCTGATCTATCTACTTGGAGTAATACATGAAAGTATAAAACATTTACTGTTTCCAGTAGTTCATAGTGAGACTCTTATCAGACAGATTGTTTGTTCTATGTTATATTGTTTGTTTTTATTTTAGATTATTTATTTATTTATTCATTCATTTGTTTTTTAAAATGTGGGAGGAAACCGAAGCTTTTAGGGGAAAACCCACGCCAACACGGTGAGCACTCTGTACTCCTCACAGCAAAAGGGGTTCAAAGGCTGGAAGTGAACCTTCACCTTATAGCTGCAAGGCCACAGTGTTACACTGAGGCACCTGTGTGGCCCTATAGCACCTGATGTCCCATGTTGCGATCCACTAGACGATTCTTCTCTTAACTAAGATCTTTTTTTTTTCATTATGGTTAAAATGTGGGCGAACCGAAGCCCCTCTAAGTAAACCCTGTGTCATCCCAGTTAGTACGTGTGTCCGGTCCCTATGGCACCCGATGTCGCGATCCACCAGACAATTCTTCTCTTAACTGAGATACTTTTTTTTCATTATAGTTTAAAATGTGGGCGAACCGAAGCCCCTCGGAGTAAACCCTGTGTGATCCCAGTTAGTACGTGTGTCCAGTCCCTATGATACCTGGTGTCCCATGTCGCGATCCACCAGACAATTCTTCTCTTAACTGAGATACTTTTTTTTCATTATAGTTTAAAATGTGGGTGAACCGAAGCCCCTCGGAGTAAACCCTGTGTCATCCCAGTTAGTACGCGTGTCCGGTCAAAGATTACTCTTTGCGTCCGATGCAAGCAGCAAATGGCTTGGCCACAGTCTTGAAGAGACGTGAAAAGAATCTGTTCACGCCGGTCTTCTTCTGTGGCGTCACCAGATGCTTCGTTAGTGTCTCAGTAATAAATCTGTAAACAGATGCATCCTGGGACAGCAGGCACATCTTCAAGATCTTGTCGTTGCCTGTCAGCTTGCACAACTCCTTGTGCACCGCCTTGGCGACCTTCTTAATGTGATGACCGCTTGGGTTCACAGCGACCTTGGAGCCTCCGATCTGTTTGCAGAGCATCTCCACGAGAAACTTGTTGAAGGCCTCAGTGTCATTCAGAGTCACATGAATGTGCGGAGGTATCGGACTTGCCATAATTTTACGAACCAGTGCAATGACCATAAGCCTGCAGCTGGTATCGTCCCACTGATGGGTTGCTGGTGCTGCGGTCTCAACTGCAGCTTCAGCCCTGACCGATGACTGAACGGGGGTGGAAGGTGATTCTACGTTAACCACCAGGGTGTCACCAGCCTTAGCTTTCATCGGTGACTTAACGGATTGAACACGGGTGGAAGGTGATTCTACGTTAACCACCAGGGTGTCACCAGCCTTAGCTTTCATCGGTGACTTAATGGATTGAACGCGAGTGGAAGGTGATTCTACGTTAACTACCAGGGTGTCACCAGTCTTAGCTTTCATCGGTGACTTAACGGATTGAACACGGGTGGAAGGTGATTCTACGTTAACCACCAGGGTGTCGTCAGTCTTAGCTTTCATCGGTGTCTTAACGGATTGAACGCGGGTGGAAGGTGATTCTACGTTAACCACCAGGGTGTCACCAGCCTTAGCTTTCATCGGTGTCTTAACGGATTGAACACGGGTGGAAGGTGATTCTCGTTAACCACCAGGGTGTCACCATTCTTAGCTTTCATCGGTGTCTTAACGGATTTAACGTGGGTGGAAGGTGATTCTACGTTAACCACCAGGGTGTCACCAGTCTTAGCTTTCATTGGTGTCTTAACGGATTGAACACGGGTGGAAGGTAATTCTACGTTAACCACCAGGGTGTCGCCAGTCTTAGCTTTCATCGGTGTCTTAACGGATTGAACGCGGGTGGAAGGTGATTCTACGTTAACCACCAGGGTGTCACCAGCCTTAGCTTTCATCGGTGTCTTAACGGATTGAACACGGGTGGAAGGTGATTCTACGTTAACCACCAGGGTGTCACCATTCTTAGCTTTCATCGGTGTCTTAACGGATTTAACGCGGTTGGAAGGTGATTCTACGTTAACCACCAGGGTGTCACCAGTCTTAGCTTTCATCGGTGTCTTAACGGATTGATCGCGGGTGGAAGGTGATTCTACGTTAACCACCAGGGTGTCACCAGTCTTAGCTTTCATTGGTGACTTAATGGATTGAACAGGGGTGGGAGGTGTCGCGCAGCAACTTCCTACAGGTGTCGCGCCGCAACTTCCCACGACTGAGGGGGTCTCAGCAGGCGACGTGTGACAGATCACCTCCCTGATTTTTTTCACGACGAGACTTGCGTGGTCCCTCTTTGTTTTGTGGCGTATCAGCTGCCTGGTAAGCCATTGCCTAATCTGCCCCATAAAGCAGTCCACGTCGCCCTGTATTGTGAAGCGGAAGTCCTCCATGGGAACCTCTGGCTGTAAGTGTTGGGAAACTATATTGCCGAGCTCTATGCCAGCTGCGTTGTCTTGACCGCTTCCGACGGAATTGATTATCTCGTCAGGGGTCATGTCTTCCGTGGCCATCTTTAGATCCTCTTCATTTAATGATATGATGCTTCTAATTACCAGATCAGCCTCCTCCATCAGCTCACTCACAGAAGACGGTTCTTCTGGGGGGCATTCATAATCACGCCTCAATTTTGCCATTAGGCCAAGTAGTGACCCCATGGCATAACGCTGAGCGTAGAATGCCTTAACTTTGGCTTCCACTTTTTTCCAGTGGGACGTCTTCTCGGGTACAGCCAGCGATTCCGGCAGTGTACCTTCTGAGTCTATTTTAAGCTCCACGATTGTCTCCCTGACAATCGCAGAGGCCAACTCCTCCACGTCCTGGGAAGATTCAGACTCAAACATCTCGCCTTCTTCCTCCGAAATGTGGACGTTATAGTGAACTGGTCTTATGGTCTTGGCCCTTTGTTGCATGAGGATTTTTACGACTTTGATTGTTTTGTCCACAAAGCTCATCTGAGACTCTGTTCCTGTCTCATCAAGAGAAGGAACAACGGGGGTGTGGCACGACTCCTCCGTTCCAATTAGTGCAATTTCCTCCACTGGCAAATTTTCTATTGTTAGGATGTCTTCCGCAACCTCCGTTGTGAGGCTTTGCTGGGCCTTCTTAATGGCGCACTTTTTAAAGATTCTGGCTGCGTGTCGGACCATTACCTGTAGTCTCAGGGTGAAGGAGTGAGAGATAAGAGGTCTGCTCCCCTCAATGACTCCACCACTTTCAGAGATTTTAGAGAGCATATTAACTCTCTCTGTGACCTCTGTAATCACAGTGTCCGTCAGCTTTTCCGTGCTTCGGGAACTGATGTCTGGGACACCGGTGGCCTCGGATAAGGCCAGAGAGATGGAGTCCTCCAGACACCCGCGGACATCATCTTCAGATACATGGCTCTTCTGTGATCCGGCCGACCCAGAAGAGCTTTTGGAGGATTTAGGAATGTCTCCCTCCTTCTGTTCGCGCTGTCTAAACACCCCATGTATGTGGATGAATATCGTATTAACGATATCCACACACATGTTATTAATAATCTCTTCGGTCTTCGCATCAAGTGACCCGGATTTGAGAAGCGACCAATCTATGTTTGTCAGCTTCTCCAGACACTGTCTGATGTGTGTACGAAGACTCTCCATTGTGTCTTGATCCATCTTGTATTCGTTAATATCCTTGGATTCAAAGTCCTGAAGAATCTGTGCTTCCAGTGTTTGTCTTTGTGTTCGAAGTGAGTCTGAACTGATGTTGGATTTCGATCCTATATATACATCTGCAGACAGAATGTTCGCCTTTGTATCAAAGAAACATTCTATTGTCTTTGATCTCTGACATCATGACATACCGATGACATCACAGCAAAAGATTGAAGGAATAAAAAAAACACAACATTCTGACAATAAAAATATTTAAAAATAAACAAACTTCGCTTAAACTTAATTGATTTAGTCATACACTAAACTATTTGAAATTCTGATTTATAATTAAATTAATAACTACAACTACTGTTAATAGTTCGTAATTTGAAGGATTTGGTAATGTAACTCAGTTACGTGTAATCTATTACCCCTCAAATCTGCTTACTGTTGATTGAGGACCAGTTGATTGCCTGGGGTTTGTAGATTACCGTATTTTCCGGACTATAAGTCGCACTTTTTTTCATAGTTTGGCTGGTCCTGCGACTTATAGTCAGGTGCCACTTATATGTGAACATGTTTTTGAATAATAATTCCGACATGAAACAAGGAGTAGCCTAAACATTACCGTCCACAGCCCCGAGAAGGCGCTCTAGGCTTGACACAAACAAAATTTGCCCCCCAAAAGAAAGTCATTCTCTGCAGATTACAAACTGATGGTAGCAAAATATGCAGCCGAAAACAGTAAACGAGCGGCAGAAAGACAGTTTGGAGTGAGAAACTTGTGATGGACTGGCGAAAAGCAGAGGTTACTCTTACTGCAATGAAGAAAACAAAGAAAGCTAACGTACCAGCACTCAGAGCCGAACGGTGTTTAGCGCCAGTACGTTAATCGCAGGCTGAAAGCAAGATGGCCAGAGCTGGAGGAACGAGTCCACAGATGGGTGCTTGAACAACGTGCTGCCGGGAGAGGCTTGTCAACATTGCAGTTACGTCTCCACGCCCTGGTAGTTGCAAAGGAGATGAATATAAATGACTTTGCAGGCGGGCCTTCTTGGTTTTACCGCTTCATGCAACGTAACTGCCTCTCTGTCAGAGCACGGACAACGGACAACGGTGTGTCAGAAACTGTCAGCAGACTTCCAAGCCAAGGTTGACAGTTTTCTTGAGTTCGTTGAAAAGCAGGTAACTGAACACAACGTGTCACCGGATCATATTATCAACATGGACGAGGTCCCCCTCGCGTTTGATATCCCCATGGGCCGAAGTAATAAATAATAATAATAAATAAATGCGACTTATAGTCCGGTGCGACTTATATATGTTTTTTTTCCTCTTCATGAGGCATTTTTTGACTGATGCGACTTACACTCCGGAGCAACTTATAGTCTGGAAAATACGGTAGTTTTTTTAAATAAAGCTTTGGTACTTACATTACTGTAATAGTAATAAGAGTTTTAAACATGGTGTTCACATTCAGGAGACTAATGCGGCAGCATTAGTGCCCGAGTACCTCCTCATGAAGACTAGAGGGGAGTTATGGAGCTAGATTCTTGGTTAGGTAGCCAGATAGCGGGAAGCCCAGTTGGAGGCTGCGTCTGTCTTTTGTGCACACTGGTGGGTCCTAACACATTGCATTCCCATTCTCCTGTGTGCTTGCGAATATTGTGTAAGTATGGATGGAGTCGTAAAAGTTTTCAAGATGGAAATCATAGTTTGACCAAAATCACTGCACTGTGTTGCAATGTTTGCAGTAATCCTCAAAACTAAAAAAAGCAATACATATTTACATTATGACATTATTAATCTTAAAAGCACTGTGCTCTGTTTGATCCACTATTACATGTTGTTTTTCAGATTTTCATCCATCAGTGTCTCTCACAGTGAGTCCTGACAGAGTGCAAAACTTCACCTCTGACTCTGTCTCACTGAGCTGTGAGGGAAACTCTACTGAGTGGAGAGTGAGGAGGTTGACTGAGAACAGCTACCATTCATACTGCTCCTCCTGGGGGACAATGAATGGATCCACATGCAACATAGACAGTTTCTGGCGAGTGATGCAGTGTACTGGTGTGAGTCTGGATCAGGAGACTTCAGCAACGCCGTCAACGTAACTATTCAGAGTATGGTTTCATTACATTTTTTTTTTCCTTTAGAAATTATTTTAAACATCACATTATGTGTTTTAACATATATTAGAATCATGTTGTACACAGCATCTACATTGAGGCGTTCACTGATTGCTTCATCATATCAGCCTATTTTATAAACATTCAGTGTTAGTTTTGATCATTATTAATTACCATATAACATAAAGTAATAGTAGTACTAACATTTAGCAGTGCATTAGTCCACAAAACAAATTACACCAACATGTTTTCCAGAAAATAAACCATTTGTCTTCTAAATTAATTTGTTAAATTTTAAAGATTATTTTACCAGCAGGTATAAAATCAAAGAATCATCTTTGAATATTTTGTACTGGCCACCACCAACACAATTATATGAATTATTATCAAATTAATTAATGAACACAGTTAAATACTTTTATTGTAATTTTAACCATGTACATCATTACAGTCTAAGCTTTTATCTTATTGTTTCCACAGAGAGCACCGTCACACATCTCTCCTACAGACACTGAAAACCATTTCATCATCTTATTATGATGAGGATTGGATGTAGTATACAGTAGACTTATGTAGCTTTATGGGTGATCTGTACTTAAGTTTTCAGTGTAGTTTGTAGAACCTTGTAGACACCTGCTGTTTATTTGGTAAAATTATACTTTACAGACACATAAGTTGTATGTACAAAAGATAAAACATCAGACTTTATGATCACTCTGTAAAATATATCAGTGATGTGTGATATTTTCTCAACCAGCTGATCTGACTGAAACCTCATATTCTTTGACTGTTTTACAGAAACAGATATTATCCTGGTGAGCCCTGTCCATCCTGTGACTGAGGGAGATTCTGTTAGTCTGAGCTGCAGATTGAGAAGACAAACATTTGAGTCCAATGTGTTTTTCTATCGAAATGAGAAACTGATTCAAAATGATACCAGAAGGGAGCTGAATATCTCTGCAGTGTCAAAGTCAGATGAGGGTTTCTACAAGTGTCAATACTCACAACAAGTGTCAGCACAGAGTTGAATGTCAGTTAATGGTGAGTAGGATTAAACATTTTCTGCATTTTCTTTTAAGTAAACTGTGTTTCTGTTTGAGGAAGATTTTTCAGATGATTTCACCTTTTGGATTACCTGTTTCCTTCTGAGCTGAACAAAGTCTGCATCAGTGATTGTGATAGTCATGACTTATTGTGAATAGGTAATTTCACACTGTATTCTGACATCTTTGTGTATATTGTACTGTAAGTGTTCAGGTGAACATTGAAGCAGGGATTTTTGTTGTGTATGTGCACATGTTTTGTCTGAAGATGTATGTGTATGTTTTTTTGTTTGCTATGACTTGATGCGATATGACTCATCTTTGTTAAATCACTTCGTAAATTCAGTTCAAGAAAAGTGGTATATAAGTTTATTAACTTTTCTTATGTATTATTTATTATTATAGCAGTTCCCAGGCCTGAAAGCTCTTCCTCTCCTGTATTGATTGTTGGGCTGGTTTGTGGAATCGTTCTCATTCTTCTTTTGCTCCTTTTGTATCGCTGCAGACCGTCCAAAGGTTAGAACTTCTTCTTCTATTATAATCTAATAAATAATATGTTTTATCCTTTCATTATTCAAACAAATATATCCTGCTCTCATAGAATAGCACTATTACAATGTACAATAACAAATGATCATAACAGCAAATGTTTTTTTTTTTTTTTTTTCACAGGTTCATGCTGTATCAGGTTGGTTGAACACTCTCTTCTCTCATTTTGAACATAACAACAATACATTACATGTTCTTATTTAAATGTGTTGTATTTGCTTCATGTTGTAGGTCAAACCAGCATCAATCAGGACTCCGACACAAATCATGTGGTCAACCAGAATGAGACTCAGCTATACTCCACTCTTCATGGTTAGCATTTAAACTAATCATATATATATTTGTTTATATGCATTCACACCTTTAAAGACACAATTAGAAATAATCAGACGATGTTTAATTAGTATCATATGTTTAAAAAGATGAATCTGCTCTGTAGGTGATACTTCTCTCTATGAATCAATGAAACGTCCTGAAGACACTGAAAACGGTACAGTTCATATTTTTTATTAACAATGGCCTCTCAAATCTAAGTGAACATATTATTATTAGGAACAAATTCATTATTGCAGTAAGTATATCCGGTTGCCAGTGCACTGAATAAGATTTATCAAAATAAGTCAGGATGTCCAGCTAACAAAAGTCTTAAAACGGGATGAAATTACTTAAAATAATATTGTTAGTATTCCTTCTTCTAGATAACAAAACTTCACACTGGCAATGTCCACACAGAGCTTTTACCAACCAGGTTAACACTGATATATATGATCACCTATTTTGTATAAAACACATTCATATCACATGATGTTTACTTAGTATCATGCAATTAAATTTATTAATCTGAACTTTCCACTGCTCTGTAGGTGATGATTGTATCTATGAATCAATCAAAGGCCCAGAAGACACTGATAAAGGTACAGTATACAGTGACAGCCACTGGGTATCAGTGGGTCCACCACTTTGGTCCAGACTGTAATATCTCATCTTGTACAGACTTCATGTCCCACAGATGATGTCTCCGAATTACTTTGCTGATCCCCTGGCTTTTTGTCTGATGCTACCATTAAGTTGATCTTTTTTTTTTAATGAAATGTTTCACTGATATTTGATTGCATTGAATTCGTACATATATTAATGGCCCCCAGAGGATAAATCTCAGTGACTTTGGTGACTTTGGTATTTTTAACAGTAATAAGATGGATTCAGATTAAATTTAGTACAGACATCCATGATCCCCAGAGGATCCCAATGTGTTTGGTGATCATCTGACTTTTCATCATCAGGTCAACATTTCAATTTGACCAATAATTTTGTGTATGACCAAATACCTGAAAAAATAATGACATTACAATCAGTGATGGATGTACTTTGTGTCTAGTAGTAATTGTGTGATTGTGAGCAAGTAATTGGTTATCACAATTTTCCTCAGTCCAAAATTCATCCATAATGCACAAGTGTGTCACATTTTATACAATTCTACAAACTGAGCACTACCGTCAGAATAGAACATGGTACATCCATATTCCTGTCGTCTTTAATAAGATGAAACTTGGTACACAGCTTCTCCATAAACAAGTGCACAAAATGTTGAAGCATGGCATCAATACCGTCACCCTGTGGCCCTTAATGAAACTCCACCATATCTCTTCAACGTGTTGTTCAATTACCACCGACGTTCAGACTTTAGATTCAGATGTGAATCTCCAGCACTTCTTGCTGTTACTCTGGGCTGCCAAGCAGCAGCATATTGAGCAAACACACACATTTCCTTCAGGAAATTAACATTTTCTAGTTAACAAATGAGAACAAATTAACATGTTAAGTATGCTAAGATGTTGACATCGGTATTTCGCCCAAAGTGCCGCTGTACCTGCAGCATTAAGTGTCTATATCATTGGGACTTCAGCATGTGAATGATTACTCATTGCTGCACTGTAGATCTACGATAGGTACTACTCTGCATTATATATTTTCATCATCAGAGAGGGGTGTAAACCATCTGAAGCACTGCTGTTGTCAATGGAGTGTGACAGGCTGAAATAAGATTGCCATACAAGCTAAAACTAAAACCTGAAATAAAATGTATTTGTCTTGAAACTAATTTCACCCATCCTCAGATCAAGTCTGACTATTTGTTATAAATGCTGCACAAGCTAAGGAGACTGATTATGTGTTACTGACATAAATTCCTCTAAAATATGTATATTTTAAATGCAGTCTAATTCATGGATGCTTCGATTGAACATAACAACATTTGAAAACAAAGTGAGTACTCCAAATAATAACAATGAATAGAAAATCATTTTGAGATGTTTTAGCCTGAAGTGCCAAAAAGTATTGATTTTGTTTTCTGATTATGTTAACAGGGAAGCAACATGAACCAGATGAGAGCTCTGTTTACTCTGATGTCAAGATAGGAACTACTGTCATGCTCAGAGTTTGTATTGAAATCATCACACAGGAGGTCATTATGGGTCAGCATGCAGTTCAATTGATGTCATCTTACTACATACTACCACTAGGTGTCAGAAAAGTTTAAATTTGAAAAATGTTACACATATATATGGCCTTTTATACTTTAAGTTTATCTGTTTCATATGTGATTGTTATTGCTGGTTCTGTGTCATTTGTTTCCAATATATTTCTATCATACAGATATGACATGAAGCTAAATTATTTATGTCTTATTGGTTTTACTCTCTCATCATACAAACTGCATCATGCATTACATTGTACTAGTGTGTACTTCTGTGCTACATGTTACTGTACAGTTGTGAAGAAACAAAAGGGCATCGTGTGTTTTTGTTGTTGGCTTCCAGGTCTGTAAAGAGATCTTTATGGACAAAGACAAAAGGTTAACATTTTGTACACTTTACAATTTATTAGCAGATTATATAAAATATAAAATTTCAAAATAAATAATAGATAAAATATTATATGGATTTAATTACTTTAAGTATTTTAAGGAGAAAGCACAAGACGGCTGAGGCGTTTTCCCATTTAGTATTTATGCACTGTATTATATATTTTTTGTTTTCAAATGTTTTGCCATAAACATCTAACGCAAGCTGTTTAAACAGTTTGATACATTATATTTGAGCTTAATTGTCATTGTTTGTATTGTAAATCTCCACATTTGCAGACAATATTAGATTATTGTCATTTTTTTTGTTTCTAATATCATCAATGCTTTCACAATCTTGTCTTAATTTCTCTCTTTTCTTCTTAACACAAAAACCTTTAGCAGGTTCTCTTTGTTCTTGATTTGGAGGGAAAAGAGGGAAATCAGATCTGAAGGGTGGAGCTATATAATCTTGGGGGAGTGGTTTAGATAGGAGTGGCAGTGATGCAGGTGGGGAGGAGACATGTGATTTAACAATTATAATTAGTAACTGCTATTGAACAACATTTTTATTACATACATGTTTTCCTTTGTCTTTTTACAAATCTATTCATAGCTACTGTAAGTAATTTATTTTCACCTGAATATGTTTTATATTTCTTATTTTTATGATGCAATGCATCATTAAACTATTTTTTTCAACAGTTGAGTTTTTAATAGTTTTTTGACACATGGGCAGCACTATTAAGGGGCTAAATTCCAAAAAATGATCACTGAAAAATCAGCCACTTCACTATCACACTACATTGATCTGAGTTTAGTAGCTGAGCTGCCATTCAGTGCCCACACATTGTTATTCATTGTTACTAATTTGGCTTCATCCTATTTCTTATTTTGAACTCTTCATAGTCTTTGACTTTGTCCCAGCAAAACATATTATCTTGCTTTGCTCCATTCCCAGGGTCCAGTTCCTGGTAGCAACATGTTCAAACTAAACAACTGACTAAGTGTTCACATCCCAGTACTGCACTAATGATTGGTTATTTTTCATTATAATAAACGTTTCAAACACTTAGTTGTGGTTTTAACGATGCTCACCTCTGCTTAATGAACGTATTTAGGGTTAAGGGTCCTAGGGTTCTGTTAAAGTGCCATTGTTGGATACTAAAAGTATCTTTTTGATATTTATTTCCAGTCATTTTAACCTAGCGTTTATCACTGGTTTACGCAGCACATCTACATGAATGCACTGAGACCATTGACAGTGACTGAGACTGATGCATGGCAGCCCTAGATCTTGTGGTCTGACTGTAAATAATTATTAATACAGCACATGTACCTACATACATAATATACAATTGTATATCCATAATGAAGGCTTTGCATATCTCTGCATAGACTGATGCTTTGAAGTAGCAAGAATTTCTGTCAATATCACACTTGTAAAGAATTAAATTTTTTACACTTTTGTTTAAATGAACATTATCAACCATAAATAGAAATGCTCTACTCTAAAAAAAAAAAAAAAAAGCAGGAATGTCAGTCAGTCAATATACCTCGCTAGCTTTTCCCACAAACAACCACCAGGGGGTGGTGAACTACCTTAGTTGATGCCAACAACATGCAAGTACTGCAACTTAGTCTGGGACTAGAGCTGGTGTAGTTATATCCATGATGCCATGTCAGGGTGACTCATGAGCCACAATCTCAAAAAGCAGTAATACTCTCTAACTTTACCAATAATGATATATATATATATATTATATATATATATATATATACACTACTATATGGACACACCTACTATATGGACACACCTTCTCATTTAATGGTTTTTCTATTTACATTGTAGATTTTCACTGAAGGCATCAAAACTATGAATGAACACATATGGAATTATGTAGTAAACTAAAAAGTGTGAAATAACTCTAAATGTGTTTCATATTTTAGATTCCTCAAAGTAGCCACCCTTTGCTTTGTTGACAGCGCTGCAAACCCTTGGCCTTCTCTCAATGAGCTTCATAATGTAGTCACCTGAAATGGTTTTCACTTCACAGGTGTGCCTTGTCAGGGTTCATTTGTGGGATTTCTTGCTTTTCTTGCCGGTTGGTACACAACTGACAGCCTTATTTGACAACTGTAAGAATTCATATTATGGCAAGAACCAATCAGCTAAGTAAAGAGAAACGACAGTCCATCATTACTTTAAGAACTGAAGGTCAGTCAGTCTGGAAAATTGCAAAAACTTTGAATGTGTCCCCAAGTGCAGTCGCAAAAACCATCAAGTGCTACGACAAAACTGGCTCACATGAGGACCGCCCCAGGAAAGGAAGACCAAGAGTCACCTCTGCTGCTGAGGATAAGTTCATCCGAGTCACCAGCCTCAGAAATTGCAAGTTAACAGAACCTCAGATTAGAGCCCAGATGAATGCCACACAGAGTTCTAGTAGCAGACACATCTCTACCTCAACTGTTCAGAGGAGACTGCGCGAATCAGGCCTTTATGGTCAAATAGCTGCTAAAAAACCACTACTAAGGAAAAGCAACAAGCAGAAGAGATTTGTTTGAGCCAAGAAACACAAGGAATGGACATTAGACCAGTGGAAATCTGTGCTTTGGTCTGATAAGTCCAAATTTGAGATCTTTGGTTCC
Source organism: Dicentrarchus labrax (assembly GCF_905237075.1). NCBI lineage: Eukaryota > Metazoa > Chordata > Actinopteri > Moronidae > Dicentrarchus > Dicentrarchus labrax. Next base: position 4,990,100 of record NW_026136705.1, on the reverse strand, counting down.
ACCCGTCGTGTCAGAAAAGGTGAACGGATGGTCTCTACATGCGTGGTTCCCACTGTGAAGCATGGAGGAGGAGGTGTGATGGTGTGTGGGTGCTGTACTGGTGACACTGTTGGGGATTTATTCAAAATTGAAGGCACACTGAACCAGCATGGCTACCACTGCATCCTGCAGCATCATGCCATCCCATCCGGTTTGCTTTTAGTTGGACCATCATTTATTTTTCAACAGGAGAAGGATCCCAAACACACCTCCAGGCTGTGTAAGGGCTATTTGACCAAGAAGGAGAGTGATGGAGTGCTGCGCCCGATGATCTGGCCTCCACAGTCACCTGACCTAAACCCAATCGAGATGGTTTGGGATGAGATGGACCGCAGAGTGAAGACAAAAGGGCCAACAAGTGCTCAGCATCTCTGGGAACACCTTCAAGACTGTTGGAAAACCATTTCAGGTGACTGCCTCATGAAGCTCATCAAGAGAAGGCCAAGAGTGTGCAAAGCAGTAATCAAAGCAAAGGGTGGCTATTTTGAAGAATCTAATATATAAGAGATGTTTTGAGTTATTTCACACTTTTTTGATTACTACATAATTCCATATGTGTTCATTCATAGTTTTGATGCCTTCAGTGAGAATCTACAATGTAAATAGTCATGAAAATAAAGAAAAACCATTAAATGAGAAGGTGTGTCCAAACTTTAGACTGGTAGTGTATGTGTTTTACACATGCTTGTCCCTAGATAGATAGATAGATAGATAGATAAATAGATAGATAGATAGATAGATAGATAGATAGATAGATAGATACTTACGAGTTATTTACTCTTATCTTTGACTCCTTCAAAGCTAAAAATATTATCCTGCTTTGCTCCGTTCCCAGGGTTCAGTTCCGTTCAGTTAACGTAACATACATGTTATGATGGTATGAGAAACTGGAGCACCCAGAGGAAATGGGATGTTCATTTTGGTAATGCTATATGAGGGACTGCCTTCAGTGAGACCTTATCTTTGTGGAAGCTTTTGGATGAACACACGGCTACTGTGAACTATTAATGTCACCCAGTAGTTTTCCTTTTATTTTAAGTTCAACTGTGATTAAGGTTGTTCAGCTCCGGTGGATCTTGAAAAACATTTGGAAAACATTCTGCTGTTACTGTCACTGTCCAAGGTGCTGATCCTGGGCCCTCCAGGAATGCTGAAACTGTACTGGTAATGACGTCTGTTGTGTTTATAATTAATAAAGTGCCTACCTGTCTACAGTAATGTTATATGCTTAGTTTCTACATTTTTACATTAACTTTTATTGTTTTTATTGTAATACGTTTTGGTCTTTTAAAATGTTATACCTTTATGTTCATTTTTGTTAATAATTGTTTGTGTTAGTGTTGTTATGTGAAGCACTGTGCTGTGTGAAAGGTGCTATATGAATAATGATGAGTTGTTAAAACCTTGGTTTCAAGTTTGGCCATGACTTCATCCACAGGAAGTGACTGAGCTCGGGTAAAACTAAAATAGGCTTGTGAACAGAAGTCAGTGTGAAGAGAGCCAAAGTATGACATGTTTGTTTGAATTTGTCTGATAGTTCATCATCTCAAAGATGATCAAGAGAAATGCGAGGTACCAAAACTGAATTTTATAGGACAGGTTCTCATGTCAATGTGATATTTCAGTTTTTAATATTTAACACATTTAAAACAATCCTGTTCTTGTGTTGTCATTATGGGGTAATCAGTGTATATCGATGAGGGATAAACTTACATTTAAATGATTTTAACATAAGGCTGCAATATAACAAAATGTGAAGGTAAAGGGGTCTGAATACTTTCTGAATGCACTGTATAAAAACATATATGAACATTAATCTAATTGCAATACAGGCTCAGTGGATGCAAGAACAGAGGACAAATACTGCAAAACATGCAAAATTAACAATAAAATAGAAGTATATAGTGTGATAGGATTACATTTAATGGTCTTATGTTTCATTAATGTACAGTTATTACTTCTTTCTCATGCCAATTTTGTTATTCAAAAATGTATATACCAGGAATGAACCGTTGTACAACAGACAAGCTAATATATCTTGTCAGTGGGCAGGAAGTGTAAACCTGTCAAAGTATGCTGCGGTCAAAACCACTGCAGTTTGAGTTCTGTGTATAAGGGAAGGAAGGAAGAACAAAGCTATACTCAGAAGGAGAAGTTGATGAAAAACTCACATTTATATGGAATGTAACTTTTCTCTCTCTCTCTCTCTCTCTCTCTCTCTCTCTGTTTTATTCTTGCAAAGTAGAAACATTTCTCAGAAGCAGAGCAGCAGAGCAACAGTGTCGGTGCTGGATGTGAAGATGGGGCACACTTTGCTCTGTGTGCTGGGGTTATTCTGTGAGTACATCAGTGACTTTCTAATTGTGTGACTTTCAGAGGCAGACCCGAGTTTTTTGTCAACATTTTAGTTTTGTATGAATAATCTTGGTTTCTGATTTGGTTTGGTTTAGACTGGAAGACTGTGTTAAATACACTACTACTGCACACATCTTTGCACAATGCATGTACAGTACAGATTTGCAGATTAACAGTGAGTGTCAAACCTATGAATGCAATAGTTCCATACCTTACTTGATCACAGAATATCTCCACAGAAATTTGTAATACTGCTGATTAAACAATAGTTGCTAGTGTTGAAACTGCAGCTAGATTTTAAATGCCTTTTATTATTGTCTGATGAAGTTTTAATCTTTATTTTAGTGCTGAATACACTCCCCTACGGACATGCTGAAGGTGACCAATTGTTTTAGTATTTTTTCAGATTTTTATTATATTTATTCATGTATTATTCATCTCCTATTCATCACCTGCTCTATCACTCTTGATCACTTCCTCCTTTTTCATTTGTCTTCTTTTATATATGTATCATTTCACTCCGTGTATCAATGCAAATTACAGAATGATTCGATTAGTGCCTCATGTGCTTATTAGGGATGCCTGATGCTGTACTGACCATGATGTCAGACTGTATTTTTCTTAAGAGTCTGTTACCTTCATAGAAAGGAATTTTCCTCATTTCACATATTTATCTGATCAAAGTCAGAAACAGTGAAATGCTTCACAAATGGATAGGTGACAAATTATAAACAATGTTTGGGAGACTACAAACATCCACAACAGCTTCAATGCTCCTTTGCAAAGATTCTAAACTCTATTACTCTATTTGTATGTATGTATGAACCTCAACACACATTATTTATCGTCTATTTGCCGTCATGTATGTGTTTTTCCTTAAGCTGCAGTGTGTTGAACTGCTATTTTTTGGGGTATTTTGGGAGACTGTTGTGACCCTCTTTGAGTTCTTTTATTCCTTCAGAAGCTGCTGCTATTAACACTGCTTGGCACTTTACTGACCTTGAGTAGTTTGTTTTAAATAACATTAAAGCTATTTAATAGTATTTATATTATTGTTTTTTAATTTGCTGCAGAATTCAATGAAATGCATCCACATAATTAACTATTATAGATTATAGTTTACATTTTACTTTTTTTAGTTTGTAATCCTGTTTGTATCCTAACTGGACATTTCTGATGTCAACAGTCTTCAACAGGGCCAGTTTGACCCTTGAACCCAACTGGCCTCAGATATTCAGTGGGGAGACAATCACTTTAAGATGTGAGATCCAGGAAGGAGGAGACACTCAGTGGATATATGAATGGACAACAACCAGCTCAAACACACAGTCTCCAACACACAGTGAATACAGGATTATCAGTGCTACTGAGTCCCACAGTGGAGAATACAGGTGTAAGGGTAGAAGGGACTCATATTCCTCAACAGAGTGGAGTATTGCCATCAGATTGAAAGTTTCACGTAAGTTGGACTGTCTTTCATCCATAATAAAATGTTAAATCTAAATATTGCACCACAAACCACTTCTTTCTTTAATAATTATGTAGCAGTATTCAGCTTTTGAAATATAATCACTCACAGGGAAATGTAGTGCAAGCAAGAAACTTATAGGGTGGAATGATGCTGCAGTTTAACACTGTTACCCCCGTTAAGGATAGGTGATACAGATAACTGAGAAGTAGATAACATGTATCATACAGCTGTTTGCCATGCAATTGTTCAACTTGGCTGTTTTATGTTATTTTCATGGGGACATGAAAATAACATAAAACAACAAAACAATCCATTTTACTGACTAATGTCTAACTAACATCTTACCTACCTCCCTAACATAAACAGGACAAAATAAATCAACAATAAGGCCTTCTCACCCATACATCTACCAGAACCGCTCTTTTTGAAGACATTTACCTTTTGTACAACAGAGAACAATCACTTGTTGGTCAGGGAAGAGACGGGATTAAGTCATTTTATGCAATTTTAAAAGACGGAATGAAGTCAACAATTTTAAATTTTTAAAAGACATGCTATCATTCTCTGTCCAATCACTTGCTGCCACCTGCAACTCAACATACTGAGGAAAACATGAAACAGTGTGAACAGCACCACTCTCAATATGACACAGAGTCATAACAACATGCTGTATCTTTAATCAGACAATGAAAATAACAAAACAAAGCGTTATTATGTTATTCACACAGATTGAAAATGGTAGCAGCGTTTTTTTTAACTAATTATTGCTACACTATTTAAATTGAATTAAATCACAGTGACAGTAATTTCCTTTTTTTATGTCTTTGTTCTAAATTAAACAGCACAAACACCAAAGGCCCAACTGAGAGCTGATGGCACAAACATTCCTGTAGGGGGCAGTGTGACCCTGACCTGCTATTTGAAGCGATCATCATCTGGTTGGAACTTCTTCTGGTACAGAGGAGAGAAAACCTCTGAAGCTCTGACCACACCAGATGTTGTCTTCCTCTCAACTGGACAAATCAGTGTCTCACAGGGAGGACTCTACTGGTGCAGAGGAGGAAGAGGAGACCCAGTTTACTACACAGAGTACAGTGATCCAATCAGTTTTAACAACAATGGTGAGTTTGGCATTTGTTTTTGAAACCGAACTAAATATATTTTGTATTAATAATTATTGGTTGATAAAAAGGATAAATACATTATGTTTTGATCTTTTGTCATTTTGTTTTCTGACTGTGAACACGAACAGCTGCAAACAAGGCTGTTGTGACTCTGCAACCAAACTGGTCTGAAATATACAACAGAGAGAAGATCACTCTCAGATGTGAGATCAAGGACGGAGGAGACACTGAGTGGACGTATGAATGGAAAACAACCAGCTCAAAAAAACCTTCAAATCAAAATGAACACAGTATTTGGTCTGCTACTGTATCCCACAGTGGAGAGTACAGCTGTAAGGGCAGAATGAAACATGCTCAACAGTCTTCAACAGAGTGGAGTGATCCCATCAAATTGACAGTATTTGACAGTGAGTCTCATCATATTTATTTTAATATTATACAGTTCACTAAATGGCTGTTTGGTTGATATGTATTTTAAGTAAAGTTAATCTTCAAGTTTGTATGTACTGATTGTACAGGATGCATTTGATCCACTATTGATACATGTTTACGTTCTGAAAAATCACTTTCCAACAGAACCTCAGCCTGTCCTCACTGTGTCTCCATTATGGCTGAGTCCTGGAGACTCTGTAACTCTGAACTGTGAGGTTGAACATCCATCTGCAGGATGGAGGTTCTACTGGTATAAGGCTGTTCCTGATCTATCATCCAGCTACTACAGCTCTGAGCGGCTACCTGGCAGCAGCAATGGGACTGAACAGGATTCCTACATCCTACATGGACTGACACACACAGCAGGATATAAGTGCAGAGCTGTTAGACGAGATCCAGTGTATTACACTGATTATAGTGAACCCAAGTTTGTCTGGTCTGGAGGTCAGTTTGTTTCTGTTTGTCCTCTCAAGAAGCAGATGTTATGTAACCGAAGAGGTTTTGTCTGTGACCAACATGAGGTGTCTTGAAAACAACAGTTGGTTAAAATAGCTGACCTTATGATATTTCCAGCTTTCCACCTTACTATGTGGTGTACCACATGAATCCCCCTGTATCTTTAAAGATAGCAAGTAAAAGTAGAACATTTTTCATTTAAAATGTAATCAAATGGTAGCTGGTTTTCAATATGGAAATCTGTGCTCTGTTTGATCCACTATTACATGTTATTTTTCAGACTTTCATCCATCAGTGTCTCTCACAGTGAGTCCTGACAGAGTGCAACACTTCACCTCTGACTCTGTCTCAGTGAGCTGTGAGGGAAACTCTACTGAGTGGAGAGTGAGGAGGTCTCCTGAGAACAGCAACTGGTCACACTGCTACTGGGGGACAATGACTGGATCCATATGCAAAGTATACAGTAACCAGCAGAGTGATGCAGTGTACTGGTGTGAGTCTGGATCAGGAGAGTTCAGCAATGCCGTCAACATCACTATACAGAGTATGGTTTCATTACATTTTTTTTTCATCCCATTATGTGTTTCAAAATATATTAAAATCTACATTGAGGAGTACAGTTCACTGACTGCTACGTCATGGTCATTATTAAATACCACTAACATTTAGCAGCACATTAGTCCAAACTATTTTTTTTTGCTAGAAATGGCAAACCTCTTTTAAATTAATTTCTTACATTTTATTTTCTTTAACCAGCCACTCAAAAGCTCAATATCCATGTAATTGAATTGTTGTTCCAAAGGATTATTGTACAAAAAATTATATGTAATAAGGTATAAAATCAAAAATCCTCTGTACAGCAGTATAAATCAATCAGGTGCTGGTCAAACACAGATAATGCCAAAGAATCATCTTTGAATATTTTATACTGGCCATCAATTATATGAATTATTATTAAATTAATTAATGAACATAGTTAAATATTTTTATTGTGATTTAACCATGTACATCAGCACAGTCTAAGCTTTTATCTCATTTTGTTTCCACAGAGAGCTCAGTCACACATCTCTCCCACAGACACTGAAAACCATTTCATCATCTTATTATGATGAGGATTGGATGTAGTATACAGTAGATTTATGTAGCTTTATGGGTGATCTGTACTTAAGTTTTCAGTGTAGTTTGTAGGACCTTGTAGACACCTGATGCTTATTTGGTAAAATCATACCAAATAAAGACACATAAATTGTATGTACAAAAGATAAAACATCAGACTTTATGATCACTCTGTAAAATATATCAGTGATGTGTGAATTCAACCAGCTGATCTGACTGAAACCTCATATTCTTTGACTGTTTTACAGAAACAGATATTATCCTGGTGAGCCCTGTCCATCCTGTGACTGAGGGAGATTCTGTTAGTCTGAGCTGCAGATTGAGAAGACAAACATTTGAGTCCAATGTGTTTTTCTATCTAAATGAGAAACTGATTCAAAATGATACCAGAAGGGAGCTGAATATCTCTGCAGTGTCAAAGTCAGATGAGGGTTTCTACAAGTGTCAATACTCACAACAAGTGTCAGCACAGAGTTGGATATCAATTAATGGTGAGTAGGGTTAAACATTTTCTGCATTTTCTTTCATGTAAACTGTGTTTCTGTCTGAGAAAGATTTTTCAGATGATTTCACCTTTTGGATTAACTGTTTCCTTCTGAGCTGAACAAAGTCTGCATCAGTGGCTGTGACAGTCGTGATTTATTGTGAATGGGTCATTTCACACTGTATTCTGACATCTTTGTGTATATTGTACTGTAAGTGTTCAGATGGACATTGAAGCAGGGATTTTTGTTGTGTATGTGCACATGTTTTGTCTGAAGATGTATGTGTATGTTTTTTTGTTTGCTATGACTTGATGTGATATGACTCATCTTTGTTAAATCACTTTGTAAATTCAGTTCAAGAAAAGGGGTATATAAGTTTATTAACTTTTCCTATGTATTATTTATTATTATAGCAGTGCCCAGGCCTAAAAGCTCTTCATTTCATCTATCGTTGATTGTTCGGCTGGTTTGTGGAATCGTTCTCATTATTCTTCTGCTCCTTTTGTATCGCTACACACCGTCCAAAGGTTAGAACTTCTTCTTCTATTATAATCTAATATATAATATGTTTTATCCTTCAGTTATTCAAACAAACATATACTGCTCTCATAGAATAGCACTATTACAACGTACAATAACAAATGATAATAACAACAAATGTTTTCGTTTTTTTTATTCACAGGTTCATGCTGTATCAGGTTGGTTGATCACTCTCTTCTCTCATTTTGAACATAACAACAATACATTACATGTTCTTATTTAAATGTGTTGTATTTGCTTCATGTTGTAGATCAAACCAGTCTGAGAGCATCAATCAGGACTCAAATCATGCGGTCTACGAGAATGAGTCTCAGCTATACTCCACCCTTCTCCATGGTTAGCATTTAAACTAATCATATATATATTTGTTTATACGCATTCACACCTTTAAAGACTGATAGAAATGTTTAGAGGATGTTTAATTAGTAATATATGTTTAAGAAGATGAATCTGCTCTGTAGGTGATACTTCTCTCTATGAATCAATGAGACGTCCTGAAAGACACTGAGAATTCTTGCAGTAAGTAAATCAGGCTGCCAGTGCACTGAATAAGATGTATCAAAATAAGTCAGGATGTCCAGCTACCAAAAGTCTTAATAATTACTTAAAATAATATATAAACAAAACTTCACACTGGCAATGTCCATACAGAACTTTTACCAACCAGGTTAACACTGATATATATGATCACCTATTTTGTATAAAACACATTCATATCACAGGATGTTTACTTAGTATCATGCAATCAAATTGATTAATCTGAACTTTCCACTGCTCTGTAGGTGATGATTGTATCTATGAATCAATCAAAGGCCCTGAAGATGCTGATAAAGGTACAGTATACAGTGGCAGCCACTGGGAATCAGTGGGTCCACCACTTTGGTCCAGACTGTAATATCTCATCTTGTACAGACTTCATGTCCCACAGATAATGTCTCTGAATTACTTTGCTGATCCCCTTTTTGTCTGATGCTACCATGAAGTTGAATTTTTTTTTAATGAAATGTTTCACTGATATTTGATTGCATTTAATTTGTACATATATTATTGGCCCCCAGAGGATACATCTCAGTGACTTTGGTGACTTTGGTATTTTTAACAGTAATTAGATGGATTCAGATTAAATTTAGTACATACATCCATGATCCCCAGAGGATGAATCCCAATGTGTTTGGTGATCATCTGACTTTTCATCTAACTTCATCATCAGGTCAGACAGAGCACTACCATCAGAAATGTCGACTTGGTACACAGCTTCTCCATAAAAAAGTGCACAACATGTTGAAGCATGGCATCAATACCGTCACCCTGTGGCCCTTAATGAAACTCCACCGTATCTCTTGCGTGTTGTTCAATTTGCACCGACTTTCAGACTTTAGATTCAGATGTGAATCTCCAGCATTCCTTGCTGTGACTCTGAGCTGCCAAGCAAATACACACATTTCCTTCAGGAAATTAACATTTTCTAGTTAACAAATGAGAACAAGTTAACATGTTAAGTATGCTAAGATGTTGACATCGGTATTTCGCCCAAAGTGCCGCTGTACCTGCAGCATCACAGGTCTACTACTCTGAATGACATAGAAGTTAGCCCTTTTTCATTAAGTGTCTGAAGGACTCAAGACTAAAACTTGAAATAATATGTATTTGTCTTAAAACTAATTTCATCCATCCTCAGATCAAGTCTGACTATTTATTATAAATGCTGCACGAGTTAAGGAGACTGATTACGGGTGATTGACATAAAATCCTCTAAAATATGTGTATTTCAAATGCAGTCTAATTCATGGATGCTTCGATTGAACATAAACAACATTTGAAAACAAAGTGAGTAATCCAAATAATAACAATAAATAGAAAATCATTTTGAGATGTTTTAGCCTGAAGTGCCAAAAAGTATTGATTTTTTTCTGATTATCTTAACAGGGAAGCAACATGAACCAGAGGAGAGCTCTGTTTACTCTGATGTCAAGATAGGAACTGCTGTCATGCTCAGAGTTTGTATTGAAATCATCACACAGGATTATGGGTCAGCATGCAGTTCAATTGATGTCAGTCAATGTCAAAAAAGTATAATTTCAGAAATGTTACACACACATATATATGGCCTTTTAGACTTTTGACTATTTTTCATCTCACATATATATCATAAAGCTAAATTGTTTTTGTCTTTTTTATTTTACTCTCACCATACATACTGCAGATTATGAAGAATATTGTATGACTGTGTATTGTACTTCTTTTTTAACATGCTACTTTACAGTTGTGAAAAAACAGAAGAGCAAGAGCATTCCGCTTTTTTTAAATATTTGAGCTTATTTTTTATTGTTTGTATTATGATTTACAATTATGTGTTTTAAGTTTGTATTATTATTATTATTATTATTATTATTATTATTTTAGGTGAATTTGCAGCTTTAAAGTCAACATCTTTTGCATCAATAAACTATATTTCCAGCAGTGAGTTGTCAGTTGTTTTTAATTGCTAAATTTGTTCTCAATCTCAATTAAGCACAACAGAACAAAACACATGCAACAGTTTATTAATTAGATTTCCCTTTGATGCATTTGGTATCTGAAGTGATTGTAGTAACATATGAGGTAAAAAGCCATTTCAAATTACAGATATCTTTAAACCACAAACCAAAGTCTTAAAAATGAAAAATAAAATGTTGTAAAACAATAACACCAGCGATTTATAACATTGCTGTTTCACAAATACAGTAAGTCTTGATATTTGGTCTTTCTTTTAGATTAATGTCTGATAAGATGTTTTAAATTTGCCAAATGAAATGAATAATTTTGCTTCTTTAAAGTTGCAATATGTAAGAATTGGTTAAGCTCAACATTCTGCTGTGTTACTGTTGCTGTCCAAGGTGCTGATCCTGGATCACCAAGGAAGACTGAAGCTGTCCTGGGTGATGATGCCTGTTGTTAGCGCTGATGGGCAGGGTTACAATAAGTGCTGTTTGCTCTGTAGGAATTTTAATTACATAATAACGCAACACGCCTGATAGGAGGAGAGGAGTAGGCTTTGTAACTGTGGCATCCTTTTAAATTTAATGGATGGAAACTGGACGACATGTTAGTAGAAATATGTCCAGAGCTGCAGAGACTAACATGTCGTACTGAATAGAGAGAGAGAGAGAGAGAGAGAGAGAGAGAGAGAGAGAGAGAGAGAGAGAGAACCTGTTTGAATGTATCTACATATATATATAAGACAGAGGGGTGCATGGATAAGAAATCAAGGTGTTTGACCACCAGGGTGCCCAGGTGGTCCTAATGTTATGGCTGATCGGTGTACCTATAAATAAAGATATAACATTTGCAGACATGTTTATACACACAGCACACACCCTCATCAAAATACAGGGCATTGGATGGAACAACAGCTGGAATATACTGCATAACATGCACAAATTAACAATAAAATTCTACTATATGGTGTAATATGATTAAATTCAATGGTCTCATGTTTCATAGTTGTGCAATAATTTATTTTAAAATTATTGAGTGAATGAGGGAAAAGTGAACATTGACAATTTGATATGGTTAAATTCAATATTCTTGTGTTTCATGGATACAATTACATGTCACAATATGCTGCGGTCAAAGCAACTGCACTTTGAGTTTTGTGTAAAGGGGGAAGGAAGAAAGAACAGGCTATATTCAGAAGGAGAAGTTGATGGAAAACTCACATTTATATGAAATGTTACTTCTCTTTCTCTCTCTGCTTTATTATTGCAAAGTAGAAACATTTCTCAGAAGCAGAGCAGCAGAGTGACAGTGTTGGTGCTGGATGTGAAGATGGGGCACACTTTGCTGGGGTTATTCTGTGAGTACATCAGTGACTTTCTGATTTATCAACCTGGTAGTTTTATAGATTTATAAGCATAATCTTGGTTGCTGATTTGGTTTGGTTCAGAGTGGAGGACTGTGTTAGATACTCTACTAGAATAGTTTTTTTTTCATTAGGTTTTACACACATATTGGCACTATGCATGTACTGTATGTGGTCTAAGGCAGTGGTTCTCAACCTTTTTGGTGTCAAGGACAGACAAATTGATACACATCAGGCTCCAGACTTGTATTTAACTGAATGTCTCATTGATCCCCATCAGATAAGATTTAGTTATTCCATAACTGTGTGTACTGTAGATTGGCAGATTAACAGTGAAGAGTGTGAAACCAACAGATGAGTCATTCTTATACAGTCTCTCATTGGCCTAACTTCTAGTTCTAGTTAACACAATAATGGTTATTCCACAGTTTTCTGAGGACGCCCTGTGGAACACCCCAGGTTGAGAGCCACTGGTCTAAGATATTGTTATGTACATAGCTCTGGATTTAACTGTATTGCTATTGTTATTTTATCATTTTCATTTTAAAAAACATTTTATCTTTATTTGTTTGCTACCTCTTTAATAACTCACAGAATATCATCACAGAAATATTTGATACTGTTGATTAACTGAACAATAGTTGGATTTTATATTTCTTTGATTATTGTCTGATGAAGTTTTTATTTTTATTTTAGTGCTGAATACACTCCTCTCTGGACATGCTGAAGGTGACTAATTGTTTCTTTCTGTTTTTAAATACTCACTCACTCACTCTTTTTGGTAGTGACATGGTTTGCTGGCCAGTGTGTTTTTGGTATTACCTGTAGGAGCTGCAAAAGTCATAAATCATCAGATGCTTCACATACAGATTGGTGACAAATGATAAACCAACCTAAAGTGTCTTAGTAAAGTATTTGGGACACAACAAACCTCCATAACAGCTTCAAGACTCATTTGCAAAGATAACATGAGTCTCTAAACTCTCCTCTACCACCAAGTTAAGCAGCAACAATATTACTTATTAATGAGCCATATTTACATCCAGTCATGACATCATGGGGTGCTGCTAACATGGCAGCCCATCACTCCATATCTCTCCCTGTTTGCATCTCCACAAGTGCACAAGTGTGCATTTCAGCCTTGTGTGTGTGTGTGTGTGTGTGTGTGTGTGTGTGTGTGTGTGTGTGTGTGTGTGTGTAAAATAAAAAAGAGTGAAAAGAACTATTTCTCCAATAGGGTTAGGGTATTAACAAAACAGTTCTCTACCTTTGTTACAGGTGTTGATGCAATCCTGGAAATACCTGCATTCAGTTTGTTTAAAGGAGACTCAGTGACTCTGAGCTGTAAGCGTCGTAGTACTCCAAGAAATGAGATGAAAGCTACCTTTTTCAAAGATGGATCACCTCTTCAAATGGACAGATACCATTACTCTCACAACATAGGAAAAATAACCTTTGATCCAGTGTCAGTTTCAGATAGGGGCACTTACAAGTGTCAGTTTGATGATGGGGCAGAATCTGAATCGAGACAACTGAAAGTGGAAGGTATGTAGCTGTCAATGTAATGAAAAAAAGAATAAAAAAAGTTCACAAAATAATCTACGATCAAACATCCACTTATAAGTTTGTCTGAGCTTTCTTTTGCATTTCACTGTCTTCATTCAGTAAAGATTGCTTTTTTTATCTTGCAGTAAATGCTACATAAAGTGTTCATACTTTTCAAAAATTACTAAGGAAATGCGGATCTACAAGTGAATATTTTCTCTGCTCTCATCTAACCAATTAATAACCAATTTCAAGGCAGAGAGAGCTCAGTGCAACTTAATGAAACTGAAGCAAATTAAGAAACACATTCACTCATTGGACACTGGAAACTAAAGATATATGAATACCATTACTACTTGTCAGTGATATTGCAGAACAAGCTAATTTTAGATATTGATTGCATGGTTTTATTCTTGCAGATATTGGATACACCTAGCATCACCTAGCTAGTATCATACGTCTTGTATTTAAATTTAGTTCTGTTTTTATTTTGTTTTAAGCAGTGTATGTGTTGTACAACTGTTCAATGTGTTTGCAATGTCGCTTGTGTCACTTTCGATTTGCATCTGTTTCTTAAGCTGCAGTGTGTTCTCTCATGTAGAATCACACATGTCTGGAGTTTGATTATGTAACAGTGAATTTAAACAATGATGGTTTTATTTGTGTCATGTTGAAATGTAAAGAACATTTTAACAGCATGTTCATTACAGTAACTTTCCTGTTTTAATCTTTTTGTTTTTTTTTCTAAATTAAACAGGACGTAGACGTCAGGTCACACTGACAGCAGATAAGACAATCATACCACTGGGGGGCAGTGTGACACTGACATGCTCTGTGGAGGATCCTGGTGGCCTCAAATATAAATTGTTCAGACAGACGTCAGACACTTTTGGAAAAACTTTTCAGACCATAAACCATGATGACTCACACACCGTTATCTCAGTTGGAGGCAGATACACCTGCAGTGGATGGAGAAGGGAACCAGAAGTCCTCACACCTGAAAGTAATGCAGTCACCATTCAGGAAACTGGTGAGTTTATTAATTTGCTCTGGAATAAAACAACATACATTCTTAATGTTCTTAAACAATGCCTTAGGTGTGGAAGAAAGCCACTGTTAGAAGAAAACGAAGAAGAACAAATAAATGATGTTAGCTCAGTACCATTTGTTGGAATTGGAAAAGGTATTATATTGTTCATCACGGTGAAAATGTAATATCTGTTTGATTTTCTTCAGTTCAGTCAGCCAACTCATGTTTGAAATGTTATATGTATGGCATATTTAGATTTTAGCGTCTAGGTCCGATTTCATCACTCCCCACAGATATGTTACACAGAGATATTGGGGAGTGATGCGCAAACACCTTAACCCCCAGTCGGAGCCTACAGGTGGATGCTGGAGTGGTGTTGGGGCTTACAGCGCAGCAGGCAGCAATAGCTTACAGAGCAGCAGCAGCAATACGGATGCAGGGCAACAGCGGCATTGACAGAGCAGAGGGAGAGCTGGGAAATTGTGCAGTTTAAATAGACCGCCAGATTGGAGGGGAGCGCTTGGTTAGTGATTATGGAATGAGGCATGTCATGTGTGTAATCAGCGCAGCTCGAGTTGACTGCCTGAACTAGCTCACAGGCTTCGCTCCATTTTTTGAACAGACACAATAGAGGAGCGGATGTAGTTTAGTTTTATTTATGAATGTCTGTAAAATATGTAGTTCTGCTGAATGTTTTACAGTGGCTGAGATGACAAATTGTGCTGGAAGGTAAAAAAGTTGATAAAAACTTTAAGTTACATGAACTTTAAATCTTAGTTTTTAATCTAGGATATTTTTTTATGTCAACAGTTCCCAACAGGGCCAGTTTGACCCTTGAACCCAAATGGCCTCAGATATTCAGGGGTGAGACGATCACTCTAAGATGTGAGATCCAGGGAGGTGGAGACACTCAGTGGACGTATGAATGGACAACAACCAGCTCAAACACACAGTCTCCAACACACAGTGAATACAGGACTATCAGTGCTACTGTGTCCCACAGTGGAGACTACAGGTGTAAGGGTAGAAAGGACTCATATTCCTCGACAGAGTGGAGTAATGCCATCAGATTGAATATATCACGTAAGTTGGACTGTTTGTTATTCACACTAAATAAAACAGCAGGAAACATTTCTCCCTCCAACAATAATGAAATCTCTTTCAGGCAGCTCAGTAAGAAATTCTGTTTGTTGTTATTTTTGTGTGTGATAACAGAATAACAGACAGGAAACAGTATACATTGCACTGTTGAATTATATATGATTCCCAGAACTAGAAACACAGTTGTTCTCCAACGGATCAAAAATCACATTGAATCTGTGCTGAACTCAGCAACAGGGCACATTTTCTCACTAACAAGCTGTTAGTGTTAGTTTTTGTTTGGGAAGCATGCACCACTGAAAAACTGCACTAATAATACATTAACAGCACTAAGTTAGCTATTTGTTAACTGTTACTGACAAAGGAAAGTCATGTCATGATTTAGTTATTTAGAATTCTGTTTCTAAGTCTGTTATGAAGTAAAATATTTTTCTGAGGGGAATTCCTTCAGCCATTTACTTGTTTTGTTTTTTTCTCTAAACTGAACAGCGTATAAACCTAAACCCACACTGACAGCACACAAAACCATCATACCAGTAGGGGGCACTGTGACACTGACCTGCTCTGTGAGGGGCTCTGCTAACTGGAAATACTACTGGTTCAAACATGCATCAGACTCTTCTGAAGCTCAGCCCATAAGGGATGTTGTACCAGACAGAGTTATCAGTGTCTCACAAGGAGGTCTCTACCACTGCAGAGGAGGAAGAGGAGATCCACTGTTCTTCACAGAGAACAGCGATAAAGTCAATATTCAGGAAACTGGTGAGTTTAGTTATTTGTTCTGGAATAAAACAATATGTATTATTAAAATCTGTGATGAAGAAAATACTCATTTTGGTACAGTAGGAAAAAATGTAAGTTACTGAACAGGTTGACTGGCAGAAGGGAGATTTGTGGGTTTGTAGTCCCTCTTCCCCGTCACTGAATAATATAATCAGTAATATTGGTTAAAAATATAGAAATATAACATTTCTCTAGATTTACAGGGTTATCGATCACAAATCACAACTTTTGTTTATTCTATTAAGATTTTAAGTTGCATTAACTTTAAATCTTTATGTTAAATAAAAAGGTGCTGACTTGTTCGTAGACGTTTAATTAAAACTGTTTGTTAAATTTTCAGAAACCAGCCAACATGATAAAATAGACATTAAACACAACACTTACAGCAAAATGTTTTTCCATATTCCTGGGGTCAGTAAATGCATCCTGTGGAAGGATACCAGTATTTTGGTACTATTAACACTGCTTTGCACTACTATTACTACTGACCTTTGAGTATTTTCTTTTAAATAATTGATAACATTATAGCTGTTTAGTTGTATTTGTATAAGTTTTTTAAATTTGCTGCAGAATACAACAACATGCATTCATGTAATTACCATTAGGATTATAGAGGAAAACAATTATCTTTTGCTTGTTTAGTTTTTAATCCTGTTTGTTTCCAACTGGACATTTTTTTACGTCAACAGTTCCCAACAGGGCCATTTTGACCCTTGAACCCAACTGGCCTCAGATATTCAGTGGTGAGACGATCACTTTCAGATGTGAGATCGGGCGAGGTGGAGACACTCAGTGGACGTATGAATGGAGAACATCCAGCTCAAACACAAAGTCTACAACACACAGTGAATACAGGATTAGTGCTCAGTGGTCCCACAGTGGAAAAAAAAGGGGAAGGGGAAGAGAGGAAAAAAACTCAACAAAAAAGGGGAAAAAAACAAAAAATTTTTTTTTAATAAGTTTTTAATATTTTTTTTCACACTGAAAATCTGTTTTTATTTTGTCATTTATCTAAATAAAACAACATTTCTCCAACAATAATAAAGTACTTACAGGTAGCTCAGTAAGAAATTATGTTTGCTTTTAGCGTGGAAAGAAAATAACTTAAAAGTATAGAAAAGTGCAGAAATATGCAAGAATAAATAAAAAATATATAAAATAATATTCAAGTAACTTATAGGGTGGAATGATGGTGCAGTTTAACACTGTTCCCCCACAGGAAGAAGGTTCAGGGTGTGAAGCTAACTTTTGGGCAATGGGTTGAGTTAACTCACAGGTTAGTTTGGATTAATGACCTCATTGGCTAATGTACATTGCCTGTAGGTGTTAGTGTGAATGGTTGTCTGTATTATGTGTTAACACTTGATAGACTGATTCAGTGTGAAGTTGGACAGGATCAAGCTCCCTGTGACCCTGCAAAGGATAGATCACTGAGAAGTAGATAGCATGTATTTTACAGTTGTATAAAGTAATGAAAAGCCACAGTGAAAATGTTCAGCTTGGCTCTTCAAACCTCAAACGCAGGTTTCTGCCTTCACAAATGTAGTTTTCAGTGGAGTGACAAAGTAATATGCAACTTAGTACATTTTATTTATTTATTTTATGGATTCTTCTGATTGCAACACATGCTTCATCCTCACAATATAATCATAAAATGAAAAGATGACACAGTGATTGATTATTTTATTCACACAGATCCCAAATGCTGGCAGTGTCACTTGCTGACAAATTTGCTGTTTCAAAATGGGGAAAATATCTCATATTTCTAAATACAGCTTGGTTTTTGTAAATTTGGTGAACTGTGCTCCTGGATAGTTACAGTAGAGATACAGAAACACAGCAACAGAGCTCATTTGCCAGAATTAAACAATGTGTATAAATTTTGGTGTGAACCAGTGTATAAAGTAAATTCAATGTTAATATTAAAAATATCATTCATAAGTTAAAGTCTCAAATTCAACTATTTTGTGCCTGTGGGAGTTAATCACATCACATTTCTTACAAAGTGATTATCATACAGTCAATTAAAAGGCTGTTGCATTCACATCTATTTTTAAAGTAAATCTTGATGTTTGTTTGTACTGATTGTGAAGAGTTTGATCCATTATCAATGTTTTAATTCTGAAAATCACTTTTCCAACAGATAAACCTCAGCCTGTCCTCACTGTGTCTCCATTATGGCTGAGTCCTGGAGACTCTGTAACTCTGAACTGCAGTATTAAAGATCCATCTGCAGGATGGAGGTTCTACTGGTATAAGGCTGTTCCTGATGTATCATCCAACTACTACAGCTCTGAGCTGCTACCTGGCAGCAGCAATGGGACTGAACAGGATTCCTACATCGTACATGGACCGACACACACAGCAGGATATAAGTGCAGAGCTGGAAGAGGAGATCCAGTGTATTACACTCAAGACAGTAAACCCAAGTTTGTCTGGTCTGGAGGTCAGTTTGTTTCTGTCTGTTTTCTCAAGAAGTAGATGTTATGTCATCTATTTTCCGTCTGTGACCAAAATACAGTATCTTGAAAACTAACAACTATGTTGGCAAATAATTGGCTGTGTACGTTCATGGCTTTTACTGAAACTGAACTTTCCTCTGCAGTGAGTACTTTGGATACTTTAGCTTATCTTCCTGCTTATACCTATTCTTACTTGTGCAGGCAGGACATGGTCAGATAGGCGTACAGACAGACAAAACCGGTAAGCAGGCAGGTTAATGTACAAGGCAAACAAACAACTCCAACCAATAAGAAGAAAAGACTGATTGTGTATGGAGACAATGCAACACGTTATAGTATGAAATAATCACCCCCTGTGTTGTTGAAAGATTACAAGTAAAAGTATGGCATTTATCATTTTAAATGTAATCAAATAGTAGTACGCTTTCAAAAAATCATGGAAATCATAGTTTGACCAAAAACACTGCAATGTCTGCACTAATCGTCAACAATAAAAATAATAATGCAATAAATATTTACATTGTGACATTATTAATCCTGAAAACACTGTTCTCTGTTTGATCCATTATTACATGTTGTTTTACAGATTTTCATCCATCAGTGTCTCTCACAGTGAGTCCTGACAGAGTGCAACACTTCACCTCTGACTCTGTCTCAGTGAACTGTGAGGGAAACTCTACTGAGTGGAGAGTGATGAGGTTTACTGAGAACAGCTACCATTCATACTGCTCCTCCTGGGGGACAATGACTGGATCCACATGCAACATAGACAGTAACCAGCAGAGTGATGCAGTGTACTGGTGTGAGTCTGGATCTGGAGAGTTCAGCAATGCGGTCAACATCACTATACTGGGTATGGTTTCATCACATTTTCTTTTTCCTTCATACATTATTTTAACTCTGTAAAATAAACTATCATTACAAAGAAACAATATCTGTGATCTGTCCTCCACTCATTCGGAAGTTTCTCAACCAGCGGATCTGACTGAAACCTCATATTCTTTGACTGTTTTACAGAAACAGATATTATCCTGGTGAGCCCTGTCCATCCTGTGACTGAGGGAGACTCTGTTAGTCTGAGCTGCAGATTGAGAAGACAACCAAATGAGTCCAATGTGTTTTTCTATCTAAATGAGAAACTCATTCAAAATGATACCAGAAGGGAGCTGAATATCTCTGCAGTGTCAAAGTCAGATGAGGGTTTCTACAAGTGTCAATACTCACAACAAGTGTCAGCACAGAGTTGGATGTCAGTTAATGGTGAGTAGGATTAAACATTTTCTGCATTTTCTTTGAAATAGCATTAGTTTCAGATAATTTCACCTGTTGCATTAAGTAGAAAAGACTGTTTCCTTCTGAGCTGAAGAAAGTCTGCATCAGTGGTTGTGATAGTCATGATTCATTGTGAATGGGTAATAGCACACTGTATACTGACATATTTGTGTATATATTGTACCATACAGCATTTTCATTCCACTTTCACCACATGCATAGCATTAAAACAGGGATTTTCATTGTGTATGTGTTGTTTACACTTCTAGATTGATAAATGTATATGTATGTTTTGTCTTTACTATGGCTGGATGTGACATGACTCTGAAGTTTCTTAACAGTTCTTATTTATTATTTATTATTATAGCAGTGTCTGAAAGCTCTTCCTCTCCTGTACCGGTGATTGTTGGGCTGGTTTTTGGAATTGTTCTTATTATTCTTCTGCTCCTTTTGTATCGCTACAGACCGTCCAAAGGTTAGACCTTCTCAAACTATTATAATCTGATATTTAACATTTTATATGATATTTTTTAAGCTTTTATTATCCAAAGACACATACATTTTCTGATATTTTTTTTTACACAGGTTCATGCTGTATGAGGTTGGTTGAACAATCTCTTCTCTCATTTTGAACATAACAACAATACATTACACGTTCTAATTTATATGTGTTGTATTTGCTTCATGTTATAGATCAAACCAGTCTGAGAGCATCAATCAGGACTCCGACACAAATTGTGTGGTCTACGAGAATGAGGCTCAGCTATACTCCACTCTTCTCCATGGTAAACATTAAAACTAATCATAAATATGTGCTTATATGCATCTTTATCTTTAAAGACACATAAATATATATAACATTTATAAATAATCAGATGATGTTTAATTGGTAACATGCAATTAAATTGATTAATCTGACCTTGGCTTGATTGTCACTGCTCTATAGGTGATCTTTCTGTCTATGAATCAATCAAACGCCCTGAAGAGACTGAAAACGGTACAGTTCATACTTTTTTTTATGATCAATGCCCTCTCAAATCTAAATGAAAATATTTTAGATATGAGCTTTCTTTTGCTCTCAGTAAGCAAATATGGCTGCCAGTGCACTTGAAATACGTCAGCATACCAGAAGTCTTCAAACAAGATTAAATTACATAATAATAATACTTTTGGTATTCTTGTTTCTTTGTTTGTTTGAACCTGCAATCTTCAAGTTTGGAGATGTGTGCTAACTATTGAGCCACCATCCTAAGAGACTACTGGTGTTGTGGCTCTAACCACAGCAATGTTTATCAGTGGGTTCACCACTTTGATCCACACTGAAATATCTCATTAAATATTTTAAACAGACAATCATATCACAAGACGCTTACTTAGTATTGTGAAATTAAATAGATTCATGTGAACTTGTCTTGATTTCCACTGCTCTGTAGGTGATGTTTCTCTCTATGAATCAATCAAAGGCCCTGATGACACTGAAAATGGTACAGTATATCACCTTTGTCCTGACTGTAATATCTCATCAACTGTTGTGTGTTGTTTTTTTACCACCATCAATAATCAACAATAATCAACAATGTGTTTGGTTATACTCAAATTTTAAATTTGAACAATAGTTTATGACCAAATACCTGCAAAAATAATGACATTCCAATCAGTGCTGGTTGTACTTATCACAGTTTTCAGGACAAAATTGGATTGTAACCCATTTTGTAAATGTTGTACATATATTCTAATACCAGTACAGTTTGTTTGAATGAGATGAGGTGAAACTTGGTACACAACTTCTCCCTAAGCATGTGCACTATTTATTGAAACATGGCACCAGTAGCTCCACCTTGTGGCCATTGATAAAACACCACAATATGTTTTGAATGCATTATTTATTTACATTAGTTTAAATTGACATGAAACAACTAGAAAAAAGAATCTTGCACGCCAGATTATATCATATTTTTGACATCATGTCTTTGCTAGCGGGAGGGGGATGGAGGTCTCAATTTGATCTGATTTAAGGGGACTGATTACAAGGGATTAATATAAAATTGTCTAACTAAAAATTCTGTACATTTCAAATGCAGATAATGTCCAGGATGTCGCATATCCTTCGATTGAACTTAAAAACATTTGAAAACAAGGTGAGTACTCCAAATAGTTGCAATAAATAGAAAATAATTTTGAGATGTTTTGGCCTCAAGTGACAGAAAGATTTTTTTTTCTGATTATCTTCACAGAGAAGCAGCATGAACCAGAGAGCTCTGTTTACTCTGATGCGATGATAGGAACTGTGGTCAGGCTCAGAGTTTGTATTGAAAGTATTACACAGGAGGTCATTATGGGTCAGCATGCAGTTCAATTGATGTCAGTCAATGTCAAAATAGTTTAATTTCAGAAATGTTACACACATATATGTGGCCTATTAGTCTTTTGACTATTTTCCATCTCACAGATATATCATAAAGCTAAATTGTTTTTGTCTTTTTTATTTTACTCTCGCCATACATACTGCAGATTATGAAGAATATTGTACGACTGTGTATTGTACTTCTTTTTTAACATGCTACTTTACAGTTGCTAAAATTGTTCTCAATCTCAATTAAGCACAACAGAACAAAACACATGCAACAGTTTATTTAATTAGATTTTCCTTTGATGCATTTGGTATCTGAAGTGATTGTAGTAACATATGAGGTAAAAAGGCATTTCAAATTACAGATATCTTTAAACCATTTTATAAGTATGCAGCCCACATAAAGTCTTAAAAATTAAAAATAAAATGTTGTAAAACAATAACACCAGCGATTTATAACATTGTTGTTTCACAAATCACCTGATTTTAAGTCTTGATATTTGGTCTTTCTGTTGGATTAATGTCTGCTAAGATGTTTAAAATTTGCCGAATTAAATTAATAATTTTTTTTCTTGAAAGTTGCAATATGTAAGAATTGGTTCAGCTCAACATTCTGCTGTGTTACTGTCGCTGTCCAATGTGCTGATCCTGGATCACCCAGGAATACTGAAGCTGTCCTGGGTGATGATGCCTGTTGTCAGCAGTATTGTAGAGAAAAGTATCCCATCACCCCAGGACATAATGTTTGCATGTCAACTCTTCGTTTTAAGTTTGACCACAACTCCACCCGCAGCAAGTGACTGAGCACGAGCGAAACTGAAATAGTATCACAAACAGAAGTGAGAGTGAAGAGAGCCAAAGCACATGTCTGTTTGAATTTGTCTCTGTTTTCCCTTTGTCGTTATGGGGTATTGAGTGAACGAGGGAAACAATTTTAGCATAATGCTGCAACATTATAAAATGTTGCAAAGGTGAAGGGGTCTGACTCTGATTACTTCCTGAATGCACTGTATAAACACAAAGCACGCTCATTGTAATACAGGCACTGCTGCAAGAACAGAGGGCAAATACTGCATAACATGCACAAATTAACAATAAAACGTTAATAAATGGTGTGATATGGTTCAATTCAATAGTCTTGTGTTTAATGGATTTGCGATAATTACTTATCGTTTATGACATTTTAAACAGTTTTAGGGTCCAGGAACAAACCTTTTCACCATAGACAAGCTAATATATGTCAGTGGGCAGGAAGTGTGAACATGTCAAAATATGCTGTGGTCAATGCCACTGCACTTATGAGTTTTGTGTAAAAGGGAAGGAAGAACAGACATGAGGCTATATTCAGAAACAGAAGTTGACCAAGAAAAGTTCCATGATATGTAACTCCTCTCTCTCTCTCTTTGCTTTATTATTGCAAAGTAGAAACATTTTCTCAGAAGCAGAGCAGCAGAGCGACAGTGTCAGTGCTGGATGTGAGGATGGGGCACACTTTGCTCTGTGTGCTGGGGTTGTTCTGTGAGTACATCAGTGACTTTCTAATTTTATGACTTTTAAAGACTTTTTTTATCAACATGGTAGTTTTATAGATTTATAAACATAGACTTGGTTGCTGATTTGGTTTGGTTCAGAGTGGAGGAGTGGTGTTATATATATATATATACTCTACAAGAATACTTATTTTTTCATTAGGTTTTACACACATATTGGCACTATGCATGTACTGTATGTTATACATTATATATAACATGGTCTAAGGCAGCGGTTCTCAACCTTTTTGATGTCAAGGACTGACAACTTGATCAGGCTCTGGACCTGTATTTAACTGAATGTCTCATTGATCCCCATCAGATTTAGTAGTTAACTGTGTGCACTGTAGATTGGCAGATTAACAGTGAAGAGTGTGAAACCAACAGATGAGTCATTCTTATACAGTCTCTCATTGGGCTAACTTCTAGTTAACACAATAATGGCTATTCCTTATTTTTCTGAGGACGCCCTGTGGAACACCCCAGGTTGAGAACCACTGGTCTAAGATATTGTTATGTACATAGCTCTGGATTTAACTGTATTGCTTTTGTTATTTTATATTTTTCATTTGAAAACATTTAATCTTTAGTTGTTTGCTGCCTCTTTAATAAATCACAGAATCATCACAGAAATGTTTGATACTGTTGATTAACTGAACAATAGTTGGATGGTATTTCTTTTTTTGATTATTGTCTGATGAAGTTTTTATTTTTATTTTAGTGCTGAACACACTCCTCTCTGGACATCCTGAAGGTGAATAATTGTTTTTTTTCTGTTTTTAAATATTCACTCACTCACTCTTTTTGGTAATGACATGGTTTGCTGGCCAGTGTGTTTTTGGTATTACCTGTAGGAGCTGCAAAAGTCATAAATCATCAAATGCTTCACGTACAGATTGGTGACAAATGATAAACCAACCTAAACTGTTTTAGTAAAGTATTTGGGACACAACAAACCTCCATAACAGCTTCAAGGCTCCTTGAAAGATAACATGAGTCTCTAAACTCTACTATACCACCAAGTTAAGCAGCAACAATATTACGGTGATGAGCCATATTTACACCGATCAGCCATAACACTATGACCAGCTGGGCACCCTGGAGGATATTATGCCGCCCCTAAGCAACAATCTGTGATGCACTGTGTGTTCTAACCCCTTTCTATCAGAACTTTTTCAGCAGTTTGAGCTACAGTAGCTCGCCTGTTGGATCAGACGACACGAGCCAGCCTTCACTCCCCAGTGCATCAGTGAGCCTTTGCCACACATGACCCTGTCTCTAGTTCACTGCTTTTCCTTCCTTGGACCACTTTTGATAGGTACTGACCTCTGCAGACCAGGAACACCCCACAGGAGCTGCAGTTTTGGAGATGCTCTGACCCAGTCGTTTATCCATCACAATGTGGCCCTTGTCAAAGTCGCTCAAATCCTCATGCTGCCCATTTTTCCTGCTTCTAACACATCAACATGAGGACAAAATGTTCACTTGCTGCCTAATATATCCCACCCACTGACAGGAGCCATGATAACCAGATAATCAGTGTTACTCACTGTCAGTGGTCGTAATATTGTGGCTGGTCGGTGTATATGCACTGTATTTATATGATGTATGAACATAAATATAATCTCAATTCTAATTTTTTGGATTTGAAATGTTAAACCTCGACTGGCTTCAGTTGTAATTTCTCAGAAAGCATGTGGTATGAAACTCAGCACACATGATGATAAACTGACATGATGAGGGAAAATGACATCAAGATATTTATATAGATCATAGATCAGCGTTCACAACAATAGTTCGAAACTATTAGATGTTTCTTTCTAAAAGTCAAGTCCTCTATGTGACCTGCAAAAACAATATCATATAACTGTTACAGTAATGTAACAAACAGGGCAGCTGTTTTTAAGAAACTGGTAAATGTACGTTTATGGAGTAAACATATAATTAATAATTAAGTGTGATGTCTACAGCTTCTTTGAAATACAACTTAATGTGAATGTTCATGATACAGTTAAAAAACATTACATTAAACTTAGTTCTTTATTAATTTATTTAGTTCTTTTTTTATTTTGTTTTAAGCAGCTAACTGTTCAATGTGTTTGCTATGTCGCTTGTGTTCTTTCTATTTGCATCTGTTTCTTAAGCTGCAGTGTGTTGTTCTCTCATGTAGAATCACACATGTCTGGAGTTCCATTATGTAACAGTGAATCTAAACAATGAGGGTTTATAATGTGTTGTGTCAAAATGTAAAGAACATTTTAACAGCATGTTCATTACAGTAACCTCCCTGTTTTATTCTTTTTTTATTTTATTTAACTAAACAGCACATAGACGTGAGGTCACACTGACAGCAGACAAGACAATCATACCACTGGGGGGCAGTGTGACACTGACATGCTCTGTGGAGAATCCTGCTGGCTTCAAATATGAATGGTTCAGACAGACGTCAGACACATACACAAAAACTCGTCTTCAGACCGCAAACCTTGATGACTCACACACAGTTATCACACTTGGAGGCAGATACACCTGCAGAGGATGGAGAAGGGAACCAGAAGTCCTCACACCTGAAAGTAATGCAGTCACCATTCAGGAAACTGGTGAGTTTATTAATTTTCTCTGGAATGAAACAACATACATACTTAATGTTCTTAAACAATGCCTAAGGTGTTTAGGAAAGCCATTGTTAGTTAAAAGAAAAAAAGAAGAACTCTAATGAATAAATGATGTTAGCTCAGTATCATTTGTTGGAATTGGAGTAGGTATTATATTGTTCATCACGGTATAAATTGAATATTTGTTTGATCTTCTTCAGTTTTTGAACAGACACAATAGAGGAGCGGATGTAGTTCAGTTTTATTTTTAAATATCTGTAAAATATGTAGTTCTGCTGAATGTTTTACAGGAGCTGAGATGACAAATTGTGCTGGAAGGTAAAAATTTTGATAAAGATTTTAGGTTGCATGAACTTTAAACCGTTTTTGAGCTTGGATATTTTTTTATGTCAACAGTTCCCAACAGGGCCAGTTTGACTCTTCAACCCAACTGGCCTCAGATATTCAGTGGTGAGACGATCACTCATAGATGTGAGATTGATGGAGTTAGAAACACTCAGTGGACGTATGAATGGGAACCAACCAGCTCAAACACACAGTCTCCAACACACAGTGAATACAGGATTATCAGTGCTCAGTGGTCCCACAGTGGAGACTACAGGTGTAAGGGTAGAAGGGACTCATATTCCTCAACAGACTGGAGTAAGGCCATCAGATTGAATGTATCACGTAAGTTGGACTGTTATTATTCACACTAAAAATGTCATGTTTTTATGTTTTTATTTGTCCAAATGAAAGAGCAGCTCAGTAAGAAATTGTGTGAAAAATAGTGTGAAAAAGAACAACTTTAGAGGAACCAGCATACATTGTACTGTTGAATTCTAATGATCAAGGAAGAACAGAGAACTATGCAGTTGTTGTCCAAGTGATGAATAAATCCCATTTAATCTCTGCTGAACTCATCAACAGGACACCAAGCTGTGAACATTCTGTATGGGAACTATAAATGTTTAACATAACTATTCTGTGTCCAATGAACAACTGCACGAATAATACAATAACAGTAACTAGTTAGCAATGTGGTAACTGTTGACCAATAAGAGCCATATGTCGCATGTAAAGTTTCTTATGATTTAGTTGTGCAGAGTACAAGTATTTAGAAGTGTGTTTTTAAGTCTGTTATGAAGTAAAAATACATTTGAGGGAAATTTTATTCAAGTGATTTACTTGTTTTGTTTTTTCTCTAAACTGAACAGCGAATAAACCTAAACCCACACTGACAGCACACAAAACCATCATACCAGTAGGGGGCACTGTGACACTGACCTGTTCTGTGAGGGGCTCTGCTGACTGGAAATACTACTGGTTCAAATGTACATCAGACTCTTCTGAAGCTCAGCCCATAAGGGATGTTGTACCAGATAGAGTTATCAGTGTCTCACAAGGAGGTCTCTACCACTGCAGAGGAGGAAGAGGAGATCCACTGTTCTTCACAGAGAACAGCAATAAAGTCACCATTCAGGCAACTGGTGAGTTTAGTTATTTGTTCTGGAATAATACAATACGTATTATATAAATCTGTGATCAGTAGTGAAGAAAATACTCATTTTGGTACAGTAGGAAAAAATGAAAGTTACTGAACAGGTTGACTGGCAGAAGGGAGATTTGTGGATTTGTAGTCCCTCTTCCCCGTCACTGAATAATATAATCAGTAATATTGGTTAAAAATATAGAAATATAACATTTCTCTAGATTTACAGGGTTATTTAAAGAGTTATTTTAAATTACAACATTTGTTTATTTTATGAAGATTTTAAGTTGCATGAACTTTAAATCTGTATGTTAAATAAAAATCTTCCGAAACCAACCTGCATGATAAACTAGACATTAAACACAACACTTACAACTAAATGTTTTTCCATATTGCTGGGGTCAGTAAATGCATCCTGTGGAAGGATACCAGTATTTTGATACTATTAACACTGCTTGGCACTACTACTACTACTGACCTTTGAGTATTTTCTTTTAAATAAATTATAACATTATAGCTGTTTAGTTGTATTTGTTCTTTACAATTTGCTGCAGAATACAACAACATGCATTCATGTAATTACAATTTGTATTTTAGAGGAAAACAATTATCTTTTGCTTGTTTAGTTTTTAATCCTGTTTGTTTCCAAACTGGATATTTTTTCTGTCAACAGTTCCCAACAGGGCCATTTTGACCCTTGAACCCAACTGGCCTCAGATATTCAGTGGTGAGACGATCACTTTCAGATGTGAGATCGGGCGAGGTGGAGACACTCAGTGGACGTATGAATGGAGAACATCCAGCTCAAACACAAAGTCTACAACACACAGTGAATACAGGATTATTGCTCAGTGGTCTCACAGTGGAATATACAGGTGTAAGGGTAGAAAGGACTCATATTCCTCAACAGAGTGGAGTAATGCCATCAGATTGAATGTATCAGGTGAGTTCATACTCTGTTATTCACACTAAAGATGTCATGTTTGTTTTATATTTTCATTTATCTAAATAAAACAACAGGAAACAATTCTCCCCCCAACAATAATAAAGTACTCACAGGTAGCTCAGTAAGAAATTATGTTTGCTTTTTGTGTGGAAACAAAATAATACTTTTTTAAGTATAGAAAAGTGCAGAAATAAACAGGAATGAACAAATAATATTCAAGTAACTTATAGGGTGGAATGATGGTGCAGTTTAACACTGTTCCCCCACAGGAAGAAGGTTCAGGGTGTGAAGGTAACTTTTGGACAATTGGTTGAGTTAACTCACAGGTTAGTTTGGATTAATGACCTCATTGGCTAATGTACATTGCCTGTAGGTGTTAGTGTAATGGTTGTCTGTATGTGTTAACACTTGATAGATTGATAACCTATACAGTGTGTAACCCCCTTTTTTTTATTAAAAAAAAGAAGAGAAAAAAAAACCCCCCCACCCCCCAAAAAAAAAAAAAAAAAAAAAAAAAAAAAAAAAAAAAAAAAAAAAAAAAAAAAAAAAAAAAAAAAAAAAAAAAAACTCTTCAAACCTCAAACACAGGTTTCTGCCTTCACTAATGTAGTTTTCAGTGGTCAAGCAGCAAAGTGATATACAACAGTAGAGATGCAGACCAGAAACACAGCAACAGAGCTAATTTGCCAGAATTAAACAATGTGTTTAAATTATGGTCTGAAACTGTGTATAAAGTAAATTCAATGTTAATATTAACAATATCATTGACAAGTTAAAGTCTCAAATTCAACTATTTTTTTCCCTGGGGAAAAAAAAAAAATTTTTTAAAAAAAATAATTAAAAAAAAAAAAAAGGGGGTTTAAAAAAAAAAAAATTTTTAAAAAAAAAAAAAATTTTTTTTTAATAAATTTAAAGAAAAAGATCATACAATTTTTCATTCTGAAATTTTTTCAACAGATAAACCTCAGCCTGTCCTCACTGTGTCTCCATTATGGCTGAGTCCTGGGGACTCTGTAACTCTGAACTGTGAGGTTGACCATCCATCTGCAGGATGGAGGTTCTACTGGTATAAGACTGTTCCGGATCTACCATACTACTACAGCTCTGAGCTGCTACCTGGCAGCAGCAATGGGACTGAACAGGATTCCTACATCGTACATGGACCGACACACACAGCAGGATATAAGTGCAGAGCTGGAAGAGGAGATCCAGTGTATTACACTGATTATAGTAAACCCAAGTTTGTCTGGTCTGGAGGTAAGTTTGTTTCTGTCTGTTTTCTCAAGAAGTAGATGTTATGCTGTGTACAGTCATGGCCCAAATGAAAGAAATGTATTGATACTGTGACCTTATGATATTTCCAGCTTTCCACCTTACTGGGTGGTTTTACATACTGGACTGGGCAGAATTTTCTTGTCTCCTTATTACAAGTAAAAGTAGAACATTTGTCATTTTAAATGTAATCATCTGGTAGTAAGCTTTCAATAAAATCATGGAAATCATAGTTTGACCAAAATCACTGCACTGTGTTGCAATGTTTGCACTAATCCTCAACAATAAAAAAAATAGAAGCAAAAAATATTGACATTATTAATCTTAAAAACCCTGTGCTCTGTTTGATCCATTATTACATGTTGTTTTTCAGATTTTCATCCATCAGCGTCTCTCACAGTGAGTCCTGACAGAGTGCAACACTTCACCTCTGACTCTGTCTCAGTGAACTGTAAGGGAAACTCTACTGAGTGGAGAGTGAGGAGGTTTACTGAAAACAGCTACCTTTCACACTGCTCCTCCTGGGGGAGAATGACTGGATCCACATGCAACATATACAGTAACCAGCAGAGTGATGCAGTGTACTGGTGTGAGTCTGGATCAGGAGAGTTCAGCAACGCCGTCAACATCACTATACAGAGTATGGTTTCATTATATTTTCTTTTTCCTTTATACTTAATCTTAAACATACATTCTATCAGCCTATCTTATGACAATTTGATGTTATTAGATTATTAAATAGATCAACATTTACACACCTTACACAAAAAAAAAAACCAAATGTTATAATTTAACCAATTGCTCAAAAAGCCCAAAATTTTTTTAATATTATTATTATTAAAAATATAATAAAAGGTAGACATTCAAAAGTTCTCAGTACAGAAGTATAATTCAGTCAGGTGCTGGTCAAACACAGGTAATGCTAAAGAATATAAATTTAAGAAAGGGTTAACTGCAACCAAAAATCTGGACTGGAATTTTTGTAGCAGTAACATCAACTATTTGTTTACCAGTGTTTCGCTGAGGTAGAGCATTTTGTAAACCACTACTTCATTATTAATTTAAACTGGCTTCCACCAAATAATTTAAACTAATAATTATTAAATTAATTAATTTACATAGTTAAGGGTTTAATAAAGCTGTGATTTTAACCATGTATATCAGCGCAGTCCAAGCTTTTATCTCATATCTCAAGATGAAACATCAGAGTTTATGATCACTCTGTAAAATATATCAGTGATGTGTGATAGTGATGCGCGGGTCGGGGTTTTTTCTAACCTGCGGGTCCCGCATTTATTTAATAATTTGACCCGCTCCATCCCGCCCCGCAGAACCGCATCTATTTTCACAACCCGCCCCACCCCGCCCCGCCGCTATTAAATACACGTTAAATATGTCATTAAATAAGGCATTTATTTGGTCTTACAAATGTGCTTGAAAACAGCCTTTCGAGTGGCACTCGAAACTGGCAACAACAAATTAAAATCTTAATAAAGATAAATATATAGGCGCTTTTGTGACGTCAGGTCGCAGGTGGATTTACCCAACAGTGTTGTTAAGAAGTAAGCTGTATTGGACAAATGTAATTCTTAATGACCCGCCCCACCAATAAAGTTAACATTTCTTGACCCGACCCAACCCGACCCGCGGGTTACGCGTCGGCCCGAGCATCACTAATGTGTGATATTTTCTCAACCAGCTGATCTGACTGAAACCTCATATTCTTTGACTGTTTTACAGAAACAGATATTATCCTGGTGAGCCCTGTCCATCCTGTGACTGAGGGAGATTCTGTTAGTCTGAGCTGCAGATTGAGAAGACAAACATTTGAGTCCAATGTGTTTTTCTATCTAAATGAGAAACTCATTCAAAATGATACCAGAAGGGAGCTGAATATCTCTGCAGTGTCAAAGTCAGATGAGGGTTTCTACAAGTGTCAATACTCACAACAAGTGTCAGCACAGAGTTGGATGTCAGTTAATGGTGAGTAGGATTAAAACATGTTCTGCATTTTCTTTCATGTAAACTGTGTTTCTGTCTGAAAAAGAAACGTAGAGGCAAATACTGAGCTGAATTTGAAATAGCTTTCGTTTCAAACGAGTTCACCTTTTGGATCAGCTGTTTCCTTCTGAGTTGAACAAATTCTGCATCAGTGGCTATAATTGATGATGTATTGTAAATGTCAGACTCTTCTGGCAGGATTTTATATTGTTTTGTAAATGTCTATTTGTGTATCCAACTATAGCAATGAAACCGGATCTTGTAAATGTATGCATATATTTTGTTTTGTGTCTTGATGTGACATGACTCTCATCTCTATTTAAGCACATTCAGCATCATAAAAGTGCTTCTTATGATTATTAACAGTTATTATTCATTATTATAGCAGTGTCCAGGCCTGAAAGCTCTTCCTCTCCTGTACCGTTGATTGTTGGGCTGGTTTGTGGAATCATACTCATCATTCTTCTGCTCCTGTTGTATCGCTACAGACCGTCCAAAGGTGAGACCTTCGCCTTCTATTATTAGATGTTTTGTTCTATAATTATTTGATACACACATATCTCATTACATAGAATAGAACCATAAGAGCTTACAATACAAAACCATGTAACAAAAAAAATATTTTCTTCACAGGTTCATGCTGTATCAGGTTGGTTGAACACTCCCTTCTCTCATTTTGAACATAACAACAATGCATTACATGTTCTTATTTAAATGATGTTGTATTTGCTTCATGTTGTAGATCAAACCAGTCTGAGAGCATCAACCAGGACTTTAACACAAATCATGTGGTCAACCAGAATGAGACTCAACGTAATGACTCCTGCAGTTTTCTCCAGGGTATTTATTTATATTTATTTATTTATTTATTCATTTAAACTAATCTTGGTCTTATGTGTATATGTTGACACTTTAAAAAGATTACTGACCATTGACCTCGGCTTTATTTCCACTGCTCTGTGTCTGTATGAAGCAACCAAAGGCTCTGAAGACACTGACAACAGTACAGTTTATCCCTTTTTATTAACACACTGTAAAAATAATGCGATCAAATTTAAGAGAAAACATTACAATTTCATACATGAGCTTTCTTTTTCCTTAAAACAAGCTAATTTAGCTACCATCAGTAAGTGATTTTCACTCAGTAAGATTTGTGTATTTTTCTAGATAAAAAATATTTTTAAAATTGAAGTCGGGGGCTCATGAACCACCTGGGAGTGACTACTGTTTTGTATCTAGCAATGTCAATGTACGTAACTATTTTGGACAGACTCCATGTTCCTCAGATGATGTTTCTGAATGACTTTGGTGATCCCCTGGATTTTTGTTGAGTGCCGCAATGAAATTGACCTTTTTGGTCTTGACTGAAAGGTTTCACAAATATTCGATAAATTGACATGAATTTTTTGTACAGATATTTATGGTCCCCAGATAATGCAGCTCTGTCAGTTTGGTGCCCCTCTGTCTTTTCCTCTAGCAACACCAGCAGGTCAAAATTTGTCCAATATTTTGGTTTATGTTTTGACCAAATACCTGCAATTGACATTCACATCAGCAGTCGCTGTACTTTGTGTTTAGTACAAATGTTCACTTACATCAGCATTTAGCTCAAAACTCTAGTGTAGCTACAGCCTCACAGGTCTGCTAGCATGACCGCAGGCTCTTCCTCTTTTTTATTGACAATAGACATTGTGAAAATATCATCTCTGATATTCACACATTTGACCTGATAATGATGTATTTACTTTAAAGTTAGTGTTTGTGTATCATCATCATCAGTTGTGCCCAGCTCACATGCAAACATTGCTGAAAAATGTACGATATTGCTGTTCTTGTTAATATTACTTTCATAAAACAAGAGCGTTGGGTCTGATGATTATTCTGAGATTAAAGACGCAAATAGAGGTGCTGAGAACACGGCATGATTTAAAGGGACTGATTATGATGATTGATATAAAATCCTGTAATTAAAAATATGTAACTTCTATTTCAGATGCAGGTGGATCCCAGGATGTCACTTATTCTTTGATTGAACTTAAAAACTTTGGAAAGAAGAGTAAGTAGGCCTACTTTAAATACCTACAATAAATTAAAAATAGATTACATTATTAATACCTCGGACTGCAGTATCTTAAAAAACAATGTTTTTTTTTTCTTTTTGTATTCAACTGATTATTTTAACAGGGAAGCAAAAGGAACCAGAGGAGAGCGCTATTTACTCTGATGTGAAAACAGCAACTGCAGGTACAGTCAGTTCCAACCATCATACTCAGAATCTGTATTGAAATGTGTCGTATCATTACACAAGATGTCATTTAAAAAAAAAAAAAAGAATTCTACCTGTCAATCAATACATTCATCCATCCAGCCACAAAAAAAAAACTGTATGTGTCTGCTGAGCAAACAAATCCTGAGATCTGACTTCTATTTTAGATAATAATCTGATGTATGCCCAAGTCAACCACCACAATAAAAGGCAAAGCCAAGAGAAACAAAGGTAAGTAGAGTAAATTCGGTAAAAGCTACAATAGTCTGCTATGTGATTGGTTTGAGCACTGTGGGCTGTCATTAGTGGAGACATTAACCATCACAGTGTACCTGTCAGTTCAGCTCATTATCTTTATTAATTATGACATTACTAGCAAATGTTTAAAACTAAACATCCCTCCATTCACAGGAAAATCACCTCCTGCAGCAACTGCTGACGCTGTTTATTCTGAAGTTAAACCAGGAACAGCTCTCAGTTATAATGCTGCCATCTAACGTGTTAACTGTAATGACTTATTCTATCTACAATTAAATGGGTGAAAGCCAGAATAACATGTCAGAAAGCATCCTTATGTCTTTGATTATCGTATATCTTTTTTAAACTGTATCACTAAAGAAAAAATGTTCACAGCCTTTAATAAAATTATTGTGTGCTGTCCGAATTTAAGACATGTTCAGTATTTTGTACAGTTAATTTCTTAGTATAATATGCATCATATGGATGTATTTTTTACTTTTAGCACAAAGCACAAAACAATTACTCCCATGTTCACTGTGTCATTATTTTTCTATTTTTTATAATTACAAGTGTTTGTAGTAAACTGTAAGGAAGCTGTTCCAACAGTTTGATATATTTAAGATTCAATATCCAGGTGATAGTGCAGCTTTAAAGTCAGTATCTTCTTCAGTGTTGGACGAAAAGATTTACTAATTTACTCATGTAATTATCTGTATTGGACAATATAACTTCACATCTTTTCCAATGTTTTAAATTATCCGGGAACCGGCGGAGTCAGGACTGCCAAGATGTTGACAACCAGAGCCAACTGTTCACAGACCTTCAGCAACCTATCGGTGACATCTGTGTCCATGTATTAATTGCTACTGTATAAAACAGATTTGATATTTTTTGTACTTTTAAAACAATTTCACTGCATCAATAAAGTATTTTTCCAGCAATAAACTGTCAGTTGTGTTTTAAGTACTTTTTTTGACTGGACAGCCAAACTGGATAAGCACATCTCACAGTAGCCTTCTATTTAGTAGTTTGGTATTAATTTCAATCAAAACTGATAATGATGCTAAAGAGCAATCACATCTCCTTTAAATATCACCTGAAAATAAATATATGTTCATTGTCTGTAGCAGTATGTCCTGGCCTGTGTCAATGAGCTGACAGGGAAATATATATATTTTTACATTAATACCAATGTTGAAGATACTCCTAACTAAATAGACTTTAATGTATTTACCTTTATTAGAGTATCAGTCATTCCCTGTGAGCTTGAAACTTGGACATTAAAAAACTTAAAAAGTTGTTTACTGTTAGTGAGTGCACTGAGACTAGCTCTTGTGGTCTGACTATAAAATGACATCATTGTCATGACATCGCTACATACATATCCCTGCACAGAGTGACACTTTTGAAGTAGCAAGAAAAAAAGATGTGTGCTTTCAGAGTGGACAGATACTGTAGATACGTACATGCTGATACCAAGGTATAAAGTATAATTACAATATATGGAATAAACAAGAAACAACTAAACTTGCTGAAACAATGCGAGTATATTATCTTCATAACTTGCATTATGTTGATTTACACACAAACAGTGGGTAAAAACTTGAAGAAGGTATCTGCTTTGCACACAGTGGGAGCAGACACAGAGTGCAGGCCGGCCTTCACACATGCTATATCATCAGTTATTATCTATGCATTACACTCAGTTTCTTAGAAAAAAGTCTCAGTGTTCACCCTGCAGAGTGCATGATTCCTCTTTTTTTCTGACACTTTAGCTCTGGTATGAATTGGTGTATTACACTGTACAATTCTTGCTATCACAGCAACACATCTGTATGTAAAAAGAGGAACAATTTTTATTTATTTTTCCCCCTTTCAGCCCTCTCACACTCTAGTTGCAAAGTACAGCACACTGGAACATAACACATGCAAGCAACCGTTTATTTCAGTGACTGTTCATTCATTTGATTTCCGTTTGATGTATTTCAGACTTTAAGTTAGTGTAGCAACATGAGGTAAAACAAAGGCATATTTGACATAACATCAAAACTATAAAAAAAACAGACTTCTTCACATTCTGTTGATAATGTTTGTTTCTTTTTTAAATGAAATAATAACCTGTTTTGTACGGCATTTGGAAGCCAAAGTCCTGGCTGCTCTCCCAGCAAGCCCTGTTATATGAGGGACTACCCTCAATGAGACCTTATCTGTCTTGAGGCTTTTGAATGAACAACAAGGCTACTGTGAAACGTAAACTTTACATAATATTTTTACCTTTCATTTTATGTTCAGATGTGATAAAGGTTGTTCAGCTCTGGTGGATCTTCGAAAACCTTCTGCTGTTACTGTCGCTGTCCAAGGTGCTGATCCTGGGCCCTCCAGGAATGCTGAAACTGTCCTGGGTAATGACGCCTGTTGTGTTGAATGAATAAAGTGCCTACCTGTCTACAGCACAGTTTTAAAGGAGACAACCACATGTGTTATACTCACTTAGTAATCTATGAGCTTCCACAGCAATGAGGGAGATTTATGTGAAAATGTGAAAAGTATCCCATCATCCCAGCACAGAATCTTTACATGTCCTCTCTTCATGGTGTTGGTGAAAAGTTCCTCATGTGTCCCAGAACGACTGGTGAGATCACTTTCTGTCTTTATGCCTCAAAACTGTAAAACTTACTGCCTCTGGATATTACAATGGAAAGGTCTCTTATATTTATTGATGTTTTACATTTTATTGTTTATTTATTGATAACTTTTGTCTTTATTTTTTGTTGTTTCATTGGGCTGCATGAAAGGTGCTGTATAAATAAAGTTGAGTTGGGTTGGTAAAACCCTGTTGCAAGTTTGAAAAAATGAGTATGAAGAGAGCTGAAACACTAGTTGAAGCACTGAGAATTCATCATCTTAAAGATCATCAAGGGAAATGGGAGTCACCCAGACTAAATTTCATAGGACAAGTTCTGAGTACTTATGTTATTGTGATTTTTCAGATTTAGTTTAATTCAATGATCTTATGTTAGTTACAGTAATGACTTATTGTTTATGCTTTTTTATTTTTAGGGACCAGGAATGAACATTTATACAACAGACAAGCTAATGTATCTTGTCAGTGGACAGGAAGTATGAATATGTCAGTGCGATCAAAACCACTGCTGCCGTTTAAGTTTTGTGTAAAAAGGAAGGAAGAACAGATACAGATACTCAGAAGGAGGAGTTGATGAAAAACTTACATTTACATGAAATGTTACTTCTCTTTCTCTCTCTGCTTTATTATTGCAAAGTAGAATCATTTTCTCAGAAGCAGAGCAGCAGAGCGACAGTGTCGGTGCTGGATGTGAAGATGGGGCACACTTTGCTCTGTGTGCTGGGGTTATTCTGTGAGTACATCAGGGACTTTATGATTTTGTGACTTTTAGAGGCAGACTCATGTTTTTTAGGCATGATCTCGGTCACTGATTTGGTTGTTTCATAGTGGAGGACTTTGTTAAATGCACTGCTGGTAGTTATTTGTGGGCACATGGTGCACATATTTGCACAATGCATGTACAGTAGGAAACATTCATATACAGTCTCTCATTGTGCTAACTTTTATGTTGTTATATTTGTGCCTCATTCCCGAGCGAACAATAAGAGATTTGGTGCAAGGGAAAATATATAAATTATATCTTAAAGAGAAATTAAATGCGAGCAAAAAAGCATTTCTTTTGTGCAAACAAAAATATATTCGGTGCTCAATAAATGTGATTGCAAGTTTGCTATTACCCATATTAATGTGCAATGATAACCCCTCTCACTCAGTTGCACTCATATGCCCTCTGACTAACTCTTGCTCTTTGTGCTGGTAGACCGCAGCACACAAGCTCTCTCTCTCTCTCTCTCTCTCTCTCTCTCTCTCTCTCATTTTTTTTTCAATACAATTAAATTTATTGCATGAGTGACAAAAACAAGAAAACAAAAGCTTTGCCACACACAGCACAGCTTTTGTTTTCTGGTATTTTCTTGTGTGT
Organism: Dicentrarchus labrax; assembly: GCF_905237075.1. Classification (NCBI taxonomy): domain Eukaryota; kingdom Metazoa; phylum Chordata; class Actinopteri; family Moronidae; genus Dicentrarchus; species Dicentrarchus labrax. The sequence continues at coordinate 4,951,351 of NW_026136705.1, read as the reverse complement.
TTGACAAAGATTGTGTAAGTGTGTGTTGAAGTTGTTAGTTGTGTGTGCGTTTAAGTTGATGTTCTCGTGTGTGCTTCTTGTTTCATTGTGTTTCTCTGGTTCCACAAATTCACTCTTGTCAGTTGCTGGGATGCCGTAGAAATACTAGTGATTTAATTGGAGACAAAACAACCAATCTGTCTATGTTTTGCTTGCATATAATATATTTCCTCTGCTCGCTCAGGAGTGAGGCAAAGATTGAAAGACATACACTTCTAGTCAATGAAATAATGGTGAAATTAAAATATTCTAATATATTGAGAGCCATTGATCTAAGGTATTGTTATATATAAAACTTTGGAATATAATGAATTGCCTTTTAGTTTAATATTTAATTTTAAAAACTTTATTCTTTGACTAACTCACAGAATATCATCATAGAAATGTTTGATACTGTTGATTGACTGACCAGTCTTTTATTATCTCCTGATGAAGTTTTTGTTTTTATTTCAGTGCTGAATACATTCCTCTGCAGACATGCTGAAGGTGACCTATATTGTTATATATTTACTCATTCTTTATCTCCTGTCTATCAGCCATTGTTTAACTCTTGATCACTTCCTCTTTTTGCATTTGTGTTTTCCTCCATACATCAATACAAATTATAAAATGCCTAGATTAGTGATTAGATTAGAGTTTTCAAATGCATATTTATGCTTCCCTGAATATTCCCTGTATATTTACTGAAGAGTCATATAAAGGGCATTTTTGTTTTAACTCATTCATCTGATCATATTAATAATAAAGACGAGAGCACTCTGATATGGGAGACATACAAACAGGTGATACAGTCAGTTACAACTCACTTGCATACTCATTCACTGAATATACACCTTTAGGGACATGCTAGAGGTGACCAGTTGTCTCTATTTTTTAAATATTTATTCACTCATTATTTAACTGTCTATCACTTCCTCTATCACTCTTGCTTTCTTACTCTTTTTGCATTTGTGTTTTTCCATGTATGTATGTATTACTCCATCTATCATTTACAAATTATGAAATGTTTAGATTAGTGCCTAAGAGTTTTTGAATGCATGTTTATGTAGATACCGGAGGCTGTATTGACCTTATGTCAAACTGTATATTTACTGAAGAGTCTGTTACCTTCATACAGAGGCATTTTTGTTTCCACACATTCATCTGATCATATTAATAATGTCAGCTCTGATGTGGGAGATGGAAAAAAAGGTGATACAGTCAATTACAACTCACTCGCATACACACTTACGTGAGGTTACCACTTCTGGTTTTTAAATATTTACTCACTCACTCACACACACACGTGCTTTTTGGGTGTCCTGTAGGAGCTGCCAAAGTCAGAAATTCTCAATTGTTTCACATACAGATGGCTGACTAACTATAAACCAACCTCAAGTGTCTTAATACGTTTTTGGGACACTACAAACCTCCACAACAGCTTCAATACTCCACTATTAAGTTTTTTCTCTTTATCTGTATGTATGCATGAGTAATGAAGTATTCCCATATTCATATGCTCATCATGGTTGCACTGTACTTGTAAGATGTATGAACATAAATATGAACTCAGTCACATTTTTTGGTGAAACTTAACCTCGATCAGCTTGAGCTGTATTTTCTCTTGACAGTTTCTTTCTCAGACAGCATGTGGTGTGAAGCTCAGCACTCATTCCAATGTGAAATCATCCAACTATCACAAACACAATCAGAGAAGGAAATCACTGATGTTGACAGATGTAGTGTCTGTTCATTTAGTTGAGCTTATTAATAAATATGATAGCTTACGATAGCTCTCTATCTCTGTTACGTAGGTGGTGATGCAATCCTGGAAATTCCTGAATTAACTTTGTTTGAAGGAGGTTTATTGACTTAGCGCTGTAAACATCAAGGTACTCCAAGAAATTAGATAAAAGCTACATTTTTCAAAGATGGATTAATCACTAAACAGACTGAAGTCTTGAATTTCAAGGCAGAGAGAGCTCAGTGCAACTTAAGGAAACTAAAGCAGATTAAGAAACACATTCACAGATTTGACACTGGAAACTAAAGAAATATGAATACCTTGACTACTTGTCAGTGATATTGCGAAACAAGCTAGTTTTAGATTTCACATTAAAATTGCATGATTTTATTATTTCAGATATTGGATACACCTAGCATTGGCCCTTTAATATTAGTGTGTCCCTTAAAAATCTGTTTTGTATTGAAACTTAGTTCTGTTGTTGTTCTGTTAAACTGTTCTCTATTTTCTTGCGTTCTCTGAAATGTATGTGTTGTACAACTGTTCAGTGTGTTTGCTAACTCAGCTGTGTTCTTTCTATTTGTATATGTTGATTAAACTGCAGTGTGCTGAACTCTCTGTCATCACTCCAGCAGCTGCAGACATGTAGAATCCTTGTGTCTGGAGTTTGATTATGTACATAAACATATGCAACAGTTCATTTAAATAATAATTGTGTCAAAATGTAAATGCATTTTAACAGTATGTCCATTCCAGTAATTTCCCTGTTTTATTGTTTCTCTAAACTAAACAGCAGATAAACGTCAGGTCACACTGACAGCAGACAAGACAATCATACCACCAGGGGGCAGTGTGACACTGACATGCTCTGTGGAGAATCCTGCTGGCTTTAAATATCAATGGTTCAGACAGACATCAGTCCATCCTGCTGTTCAAACTTCTTCTCAGACTGGTGTTAATTACACAGTTATCACACTTGGAGGCAGATACACCTGCAGAGGATGGAGAAGGGAACCAGATGTCCTCACACCTGAAAGTGATGCAGTCACTGTTCAGGAAACTGGTGAGTTTATTAATTTGCCCTGGAATAAAACAACCTACATTCTTAATGTACCAAACCTAAGGTGTGGAAGAAATCTATTGTTAGAAGAAAAACAAATACATTACGTTAGCCCAGTACTTCTTACTTCTCTTGGAAAAATGTATTTTATTGTTCATCATGGTGACAATGAGCTATTTATTTGGCCTTGTTAAATTTGTGCACAGACACAATAGAGGAGTTGATGTTGCTTTCTTAATGCTTTTCAGTTTTATTCATAAATATCTGTAATCAGATAAAACACATGATAGTTGAATGCAGTATGCTCTTATGTTTAAGTTCTGAAACCTGAAACCTTGATCTGTATTCTTATTCTCTCAGAGAAAGCATGCGGTGTGAATGTCAGCACACATTATAATCTGGAGTGATGTGCTTTTAATGACCAACTATCAAAAACACAGTGAAGTAAAGAAAATAAAGAACAGAAGGGAAGAGCTTAGCTGTTCACAGCAAAAGATTCATATAGGTCAGCTTTGACATCAAACCATCTTATAATGTTTCTTTGTGAAAGCCAAATACAGCAATAGAGTGTAAAATGTAATCAAGCAAAAACAATATTCTTCTTAACTGTTGGGGCCAAAAAGATTCAAGATTCAAGATTCAAGAAGCTTTATTTATCCCAATGGAAATTACTGTGCAACAGTTTCAATACAAAGGTGGTAAAGTACTAAAGAAACAAGTAACAAAATTAGTAAAGTAAAAAAAGGCAGGTGAGTATAGTTGCACTTTTACAATGTACTTATTTAGTAAAGACATCATTGATTGTTAATATGTGTATAACTAGTTGGCTTCTGCAGCTTCTTCTGAATCCAACTTGATGTTGAATATTCCTGATAGAGTTTCATGTCTTTGCTTTTTGTATCTGGTACAAGTGTTCAAATGGAAAAGGACATACAATAACTACTACTACTACTGTAGTTGTGGACATAAGGAAGTTGAGAGGAAGAGGGGTTACAGATGAACAAGGTTGTTGATCAAAATCATCCTAACTGGGTATTTGATTTATGTCAACAGTTTCCAACAGGGCCATTTTAACTCTTCAGCCCAACTTGACTCAGATATTCAGTGGTGAGACGATCACTCTCAGATGTGAGATCCAGGGAGGTGGAGACACTCAGTGGACGTATGAATGGGAACCAACCAGCTCAAACACACAGTCTCCAACACACAGTGAATCCAGGATTATCAGTTCTGCTGAGTCCCACAGTGGAGAATACAGGTGTAAGGGTAGAAATGACTCATATTCCTCAACAGAGTGGAGTAATGTCATCAAACTGACAACATCAGGTAAGTTGAACTGTCTGTCATTTATACTGAAAATATCATGTTCTTAATGTTTTATCTAAATAAAACAGCATGAAACATTTCTTCCTCCAACAATAATAAAGTCTCTTAACATCAGCTCAGTAAAAAAATCCATATTTTCTTTAACGTGGGAACAAAATAACTGAAGATGATGTACTAATCAGAGTATTAGAATATAATTATTCACAGAGAAATGTCCAACAATAAAAATTTCTTTGGGAGATGGGAACAAAAAAACTGTAAAACAGCTGGTAATCAGAATACTGCATCTTGTCAAATATAATCATTCCCAGAGAAATATACAGGAACGAACAAAGGATATGGAGTAAATTATAAGGTGGAACGATGGTGCAGTTTAGCACTGTTGTCTGTGTTGTGTGTTAACCCTCTGATGGACTGACAACCTGTCCCGGGTGAAACTACTCTTTCCCACTGTGAGGTTGGACAGACTGCCTGTGACCCTGCAAAGGAAAAGCTGGTGCAGATGTTTAGGACAAATACAGTTGTCTTTAACAAAATGAAGACCCACAGTGAAAGAGCTCAACTTAGCTCTTCAAAACACAAACACAAGTTTTTTGCCAAAAGGCCTACACAAATGTAGCTTGCTGTCATGCAGCAGCAAATTATTATGCAACTGATATTTTATATATTTTTAAAATGAATTTGTGGAGTTTCTAGGTTTGTACAAAAGAGTTGCATCTTAAAACAAACACACAAACAAAACACTTGATTGCGTCATTCACGCAGATCTGTAATGGTGGCAGCGTCATATTTCACAAATTATTTCTACTTGATGATAAATTTGCAAGTTCCTATAGGGCTCACCAACATTATAAAGAAATATGATATTTCTTTTCCTTACTTGAGGAAAAAAATTATGAAAATGTATCATGCACGTTGTAAACTTCTGTGAATTGTGCTTCTGTCTAGTTACAGTGCCAGAAACATTGCAACAGCCATCCTTTGCCAGTAGGGGCTGCACTATTTAAACTGAATTAAATCACAGTGACAGTAATTTACTTTTTTATGTCTTTGTTGTAAATTAAACAGCACAGAGACCAAAGGCCCAACTGAGAGCTGATGACACAGACATTCCTGTAGGGGGCAGTGTGACCCTGACCTGCTCTGTGAACCAATCATCATCTGGTTGGAAATACTTCCTGTACAGAGGAAAGAAAACCTCTGAACCTCTGACCACACCAGATGGTGTTTTCCTCTCAACTGGACAAATCAGAGTCTCACAGGGAGGACTCTACTGGTGCAGAGGAGGAAGAGGAGACCCAGTTTACTACACAGAGTACAGCGATTCAATCAGAATCAACAAAAATTGTGAGTATGACATTGGTTTTTGAAACAGAATTAAAAATGGTTTTATATTAATAATTACTGATGGATAAATAGGCTAAAAACTTTGTTTTATGTAGATTTAATGTTTTATCATGTTTGTATTCTTACTGTGAATTCTTGAACATGAACAGTTGCAAAGCCTGTTGTGACTCTGCAACCAAACTGGCCTCAGATATATTATGGAGAGAAGATCACTCTGAGATGTGAGATCAAGGACAGAGGAAACATTATGTGGACGTATGAATGGAAACCACCCAAATCAAACACACCTCTAACAAACAATGAATACAGCATTAACAGTGCTGAGTGGTCCCACAGTGGAGACTACAGCTGTAAGGGCAGGAGGGACTCATATTACTCAACAGAGTGGAGTGATGCCATCACATTGACTGTATCATGTAAGTTGGACTGTCATTGACTCATAATTAAAATGTCATGTTTTTAATGTTTTTATTTAACTCAATTAATCAGCAGGAAACATTTCTCCCTCCAACAGTAATCAAGTCTCTTAATGTTAACTAAATCAGTTGTGTTGGTATTTTGGGCTTGGGAGCAAAATAACTAAAAAGGATCTAGTAATCAGAGTACTGCATCTTTTGAATTATAATGAATCAAAGGAAAATGTACAGGAATGAAAAAAGAATATCAAGTCACTTATTGGGTGCAATTTAAAACTGTTTCCCCACAGTAGGAAGGTTCTGGGTGTGAACCTAACCTTTGGGCAACTGGTTGAGTTAACTGACAGGTTAAGTTAATCAGCGGTTAGATTAGTTTAGATGAATCACCTAACTAGCTAATCTACATTGCCTGTAAGTGTTAGTGTGAATGGATGTCTGTGTTATGTGTTGCCGCTTTGATAGACTGACAACCTGTCGAGGTTATAACTGTGAGGTTGGACAGGCTCCCTGTTACCCTGCAAAGGATAAATGGCTGAAGATAATTAATATACAGTTGTCTTCAACAAAATGAAAATCCACATTGAAAGTGTTCAACTTGACATTCAACACATGAACACATTTATTTTACCACAGAGCTGCAGAAATGTAACATTCAGTAATGCAGCAGCAATTTATCATGCAACTGACATTTGATATATTTTATTTGATGAATTTGTGGAGTTTCTAGGTTTGTACAAAACAGGACCTGAGAAAGAGTCTGAAAGCTTCAGCAAGACGTACTGCATTTTTAATTGTACTATCAAAACACAACACAAAGCTGGATTATGATTTTCACACAAACCTCAAATGGTGGCAGCGTCACATTTCATAAATGATTTCTGCTTGCTGATAATTCAGAAGTTCCTATAGGGCTCACCAAAAAAGAATATTTATTTTGATTGTTGTGTCAAAATGAGGAAAATATTTCACGTTGCAAAATGCAGCAGAAACACAGCAACAGAGATCCTTTGTCAGAATGAAACTAGTATTTATCCAGTGTATGAATTCAAAATAATGTTAATTTTAACATTATCACTTAATGCTAGTTTAAGTCTAAAAATTTTACTATTTCCTGTATGTGGGGATAATACTATTTAAACAGTATTAAATCACAGTGACAGTAATTTCCTTTTTTATGTCTTTGTTTTAAATTAAACAGCACAAACACCAAAGGCCCAACTGAGAGCTGATGACACAGACATTCCTGTAGGGGGCAGTGTGAACCTGACCTGCTCTGTGAACCCATCATCATCTGGTTGGAAATACTTCTGGTACAGAGGAAAGAAAACCTCTGAACCTCTGACCACACCAGATGGTGTCTTCCTCTCAACTGGACAAATCAGAGTCTCACAGGGAGGACTCTACTGGTGCAGAGGAGGAAGAGGAGACACACTTTACTACACAGAGTACAGTGATCCAATCAGTATCAACAAAATACGTGAGTCTGGCATTTGTTTTTGAAACAGAATTAAAAATGGTTTTATATTAATAATTACTGATGGATAAATAGACTAAAAACTTTATTTTATGTAGATTCAATGTTTTATCATGTTTGTATTCTTACTGTGAATTCTTGAACATGAACAGTTGCAAAGCCTGTTGTGACTCTGCAACCAAACTGGTCTGAAATATACGATGGAGAGAAGATCACTCTCAGATGTGAGATCAGGGACAGAGGAAACACTCAGTGGACGTATGAATGGAAGCCTGTCAAATCGAACACACTTCAAACACACAATGAATACAGCATTAGTAGTGCTACTGAGTACCACAGTGGAAATTATTGGTGTATGGGTCGACGGGACTCATATTCCTCGACACCGTGGAGTGATCCCTTCAGACTGACTGTATCATGTAAGTTGGACTGTCTGTTATCTATACTGAACATGCCATATTTTTATGTTTTGAATTAATTTCAATAAAACATCAGAAAACATTTCACAAGTCTTTTAACGTTAGCTCAGTAAGAATTTCTGATTGTTTTTAGCGTTAGAACAAAATAACTGTAAAGGATTCAGTAATCAGAGTACTTCATATTTTGAAATATAATTCAGAGGGAAGTGTACAGGAAGTAACTATAGTAACTAGAGTAACTTATAGGGACGATGGTGCAGTTCAGCACTGTTGCTCCAAGGTCCTCAGTATGAACCTAGCCTTTAGGCAACTGGTTGAGTTAACTCCCAGGTTAGGTTAGTCAGTGGTAAGATTAGTTTAGATTAATCACTTAATAGACTAGTCTTTATTGCCTGTAGGTGTTAGTATGAATGGTTGTCTGTGTTATGTGTTAACCCTTTGATAGACTGACAACCTGTCCAGGGTGTAACTTTGCTCTCGCTCAGTGTGAGCTGGGATAGGATCCAGCTCCATATGACCCTGCAAAGGATCAGTGGGCACAGATAATTGAGAAGTAGATAGCAGGTATTATACTGGTTTATTGTAATTAAAACAAAAAAGTATTTGAACACAAGCTTTTGATAAAGTTCCTGCACAAACGTAGCTTTCAGCAGTGCAGCAGCAAATTATCATGCAACTGACGATTTATATAATTATTTTATTTTATTAATTTGTAACGTTTCTAGGTTTGTGCAAAACCAGACCTGGGAGAGAGTTTGATAACCTTAGCAAAACATTGTTATGCCCAGCCCAGAGGGAACATAACATAAATGTAACATAAAAACAACTCCCCTCCTTCCCCACTCCCAAGGATGACCAGTGCCTCAGTGTATACAGTCCAAACTGAATTTCTTTATGAATTAAATCAGAGTAGAACAGGTATCAGGGAGAGCATGGCCAAAAGAACTTCAAAAACAGTATGTATATGTATATATATCATAGATCAAGAAAAAGGGCTTCTCACCCATACAGCTACCAGGTCTACTCTTTTAGAGGATATTTACATTTTGTGTTGTTAGAGATGAGACACTTGGTAGCACGGAACAGTTTGGCACAGCACAGTGTGATTGAGAGTCAGGGAAGAGTGAAGCCAGGCCAGCACCAGCAGGTGTAGGTAAGAAGGCATCAGCAGTATCCCATCCAATCACCAGCTACCACCTGCAACTCAACACACTGAGGAAAACACACATCAGTTATTCAAATAATCAAAACACAAAGCTTCATTAAGTTATTCACACAGATCAGAATGGTGGCAGCATCATATTTCACAAATGATTTCTGTTTGCTGATAAATTTGCACATTCCTATAGGACTCACCAAAGTATATTTGTTTTCATTACTTTGTAAAAATGAGGAAAATATCTCATGTTGCAAAATGTATCATGCCCATTGTAAATTTATGTGAATTTTGCTTCTGTCTAGTTACAGTACAGAAACACAGCAAAAGACGTCCTTAACTATATGAAAGTTATAGTCAAAATTCAACTATTTCCTGCCTGTGGGGGCTGCACTATTTAAACTGAATTAAATCACAGTGACAGTCATTTCCTTTTTTATGTCTTTGTTCTAAATTAAACAGCAGAAACACCAAAGGCCCAACTGAGAGCTGATGGCACAGACATTCCTGTAGGGGGCATTGTGACACTGACCTGCTCTGTGAACCAATCATCATCTGGTTGGAAATACTTCTGGTACAGTGGAGAGAAAACCTCTGAACCTCTGACCACACCAGATGTTGTCTTCCTCTCAACTGGACAAATCAGTGTCTCACAGGGAGGACTCTTCTGGTGCAGAGGAGGAAGAGGAGACCCAGTTTACTACACAGAGTACAGTGATCCAATCAGTATCTACAAAACCGGTGAGTTTGGCATTTATTCTTGAAAAAAAATCACTTTGCATTCAAAGTCATTGGTTGATATAAATACTAAATACATTGTGTTTTCATGTAGATTCAATGTTTATACATGTTTGTATCCTTACTGTGAATTCTTGAACACGAACAATTAAAGAGGCTGTTGTGACTCTGCAACCAAACTGGTCTGAAATATACAGAGGAGAGAAGATCACTCTTAGATGTGAGATCAAGGACGGAGGAGACACTGAGTGGACGTATGAATGGAAAACAACCAGCTCAGAAAAACCTTCAAATCATAATGAACACAGTATTCGGTCTACTACTGTATCCCACAGTGGAGAGTACAGCTGTAAGGGCAGAATGAAACATGCTCAACAGTCTTCAACAGAGTGGAGTGATCCCATCAAATTGACAGTATTTGACAGTAAGTCTCATCATATTTCTTTTGATCTTATACAGTTCACTAAGTGGTTGATATGTGTTTTAAGTAAAGTAAATCTTCAAGTTTGTATGTACTGATTGTACAGGATGTATTTGATCCACTATTGATACATGTTTACTTTCTGAAAAATCACTTTCCAACAGAACCTCAGCTCACTGTGTCTCCATTATGGCTGAGTCCTGGAGACTCTGTAACTCTGAACTGTGAGGTTGAACATCCATCTGCAGGATGGAGGTTCTTCTGGTATAAGACTGTTCCTGATCTATCATCCAACTACTACAGCTATGAGCTGCTACCTGGCAGCAGCAATGGGACTGAACAGGATTCCTACATCATACATGGACCAACACACACAGCAGGATATAAGTGCAGAGCTGGAAGAGGAGATCCAGTGTATTACACTGATTATAGTGAACACAAGTTTGTCTGGTCTGGAGGTCAGTTTGTTTCCATCTGTTAAGAAGCAGATGTTATCTCATCACCTCGGTTCATCTATTTTCTGTCTGTGACAAACATACAGTATCTTGAAAACTAATACTTTGTTGACAAATAATTGGCTGTGTACATTCATGCCCTCTGAATAGTTCAAAATAAATTGACTCTGGTGAACTTATGATCTTTCCAGATTTCCACTTTCCTGGGTGGTGTTTCCTACTGAACTGGGCAGAAATATGTTGTTTCCTTTTGTCCTCACACTTTATCAAGAGAAATACCAAAAGGAGAGATCTGAGACTTTCACTGAAATTTAACTCTTCTTTTCAATGAGTACTTTTACTTTGTATACTTAATACTTATCTTACTGCTTGAACACATTTTTAATTGCAAACAGACACAACATATTTTGTTAAAAGACACTTGGTTTAGTGGTCAGGTAGGTGGACAGACAGACAAAACTGACAAATTCAGGAAACAGGTCAGCAGGCAGGTTAATGTACAGCTACACTTCTGAGACTAAGACCAATAAGAGGTAAACACTGTGTATAGATAAACAATGCAGCACATGTTAGAATAAAATACTCTCCCCCTGTATCTTTGAAAGATGGCAGGTAAAAGTAGGAAGTTTCCCACTTTACAGACAACAGCAGCTGTAAAATGATGGTTTTCATCTTAAAAACACTGTGCTCTGTTTGATCCATTATTACATGTTGTTTTTCAGATTTTCATCCATCAGCGTCTCTCACAGTGAGTCCTGACAGAGTGCAACACTTCACCTCTGACTCTGTCTCAGTGAACTGTGAGGGAAACTCTACTGAGTGGAGAGTGATGAGGTTTACTGAGAACAGTTACCAGTCATACTGCTTCTACAGGGGGACAGTGACTAGATCCACATGCAACATAGACAGTAACCAGCAGAGTGATGCAGTGTACTGGTGTGAGTCTGGATCAGGAGAGTTCAGCAACGCCGTCAACATCACTATACAGAGTATGGTTTCATTCCTTTTTTTTTCTTTTTTTTTAACATCCCATTATGTGTTTCAACAAACATTTGATCTACATTGAGGAGTACAGTACATTGACATTTTAATAGTAATTTCTACTAGTAAAGTTGTTGCTATTGTTGTTGCTGTTGCATCTCTCTCTCTCTCTCTCTCTCTCTCTCTCTCTCTCTTCCTTCTGTCCTTCTCTCTTTTTTGGTGTGCATCAAGGCTCTTAAACTTAGACTACCAGTATTTAATATTATTTCATATTTTGTCCGGTATTTTTGTGGCAGTCACCCTCGACTATTGTGTTATATGTACCCATTAGCAACACTATACACTCAATCTAATCTATTGAATTACCTTGAGGTAGACCATTCTGAAAACCACTTTCTCAAATTTATACTAAATATAATCTTCTATTAATAAACATAGTTATTTAAGCAATAGCATTTAATAAAACTGTGACTTTAACCAACCAAATTTGTCTCATTCCTAGCTTTTATGTCATTCTGTTTCCATAGAGAGCACAGTCACATATCTCTCCTGCCAAGACTGAAAACCTTTCCATCTTCCTGTTATGACGAGGATTAAACATATTAAATTGTGTTTATGGGTTATCTGTACTTAAGTTTTTATGTGAATGATCACCATTAAAGCACTGCGTTGTAGGAACTTGTAAACTGTTTATTTAGTAAAATGGTATTTCACAGTAAGACAAGTTTTATGTATACAAGATAAAACGTCAGATTTTATTAAAATGTTCTAAAATAAATGAGTTAAAAAGGAAACACACCTGTTCATGGATATATTGAGCTGTAAGTGTAAGTGCATATCAGTGAAGCAGGGATTTTCATTGTGTATGTGCATTTGTGTTGTTTATACCCCTAGATTTGTAAATGTGTGTATGTTTTGTCTCTACAATGGCTTATGTGACTCTCATCTTAATTGAAGCACTTTTTAAATTCAGTCTTAGGAAAGTTTTATTTAAGTTTATTAACAGTTTTTATTCATTGCAGCAGTATCCAGGACTGAAGGCTCTTCATTTCCTGTACCGCTGATTGTTGGAGTGGTTTGTGGAATCGTCCTCACTATTCTTGTGCTCCTTTTGTATCGTTACAGACAGAAGAGTGAGACCTTCTTCTTCTATAATAATCTAATATCTAATCTTCTCTGCCCTTATAGAATAGAACTATAACAACTAATGTTTTTTTTATTCACAGGTTCATGCTGTATCAGGTTGGTTGAACACTCTCTTCTCTCATTTTGAACATAACAGCAATACATTACATGTTCTTATTTAAATGTGTTGTATTTGCTTCATGTTGTAGGTCAAACCAGTCTGAGAGCATCAATCAGGACTCTGACACAAATCATGTGGTCAACCAGAATGAAGCTCAACGTGATGTGTACTCCAGTCTTCTCCATGGTAAACATTTAAACTCATCATATGTGTTTAAACTATATGCATTAACACCTTCAAAGACACATTTAGAAATAATCAGAGGATGTTTAATTAGTATCATGTTCAAAAATATGAATCTGCCCTGTAGGTGATACTTCTTTCTATGAATCAATGAAACGTCCTGAAGACACTGAAAACGGTACAGTTCATCCCTTTTTATTAACAATGGCCTCTCAAATCTAAGTGAAAACATGTTAGATTTATTTTGCTTGCAACAGGTAAATCTGGCAGCCAGTGTGCTGGATAAGATTTCTTTAAATAAGTCAGGATGTCCAGCTGACAGAAGTCTTAAAACAGGATGAAATTACTTAAAATAATATTGTTAGTATTCCTTTTTCTAGATAACAAAACTTCACAGACAATGCTCATACAGAGCTTTTACCAACCAGGATTTGAACCTGCAATCATAAAGTTGGAAGATGTGTGCTAACTATTGAGCCACCATCCCAAGAGACTACTAGTGTTTTGGCTCTAACCACAGCAATGTTGATCAGTGGGTTCACCACTTTGATCCACACTGAAATATAACTGCATTGTTCAGACATTCATATCACAGTGTGTTTACTTAGTATCATGAAATACAATTGATTAATGTGACCGTGGCTTTATTTCCACTGCTCTGTAGGTTATGAGTGTCTCTATGAATCAATCAAAGGCCCTGAAGACACTGATAAAGGTACAGTATACAGTGGCAGCCACTGGGAATCAGTGGATCCACCACTTTGGTCCAGACTGTAATGTCTCATCAACTATTTTGTGCAGACTTCATGTTCCCCAGATGATGTCTCTGAATGACTTGGCTTTTCGTCTGGTGCCCATGAAGTTGACATTTTTTGGCTTTGAATGAAATACTTCACTGATATTTTGATACAAAATTAGACAAAATTTCGTACATACATGATCCCCAGAGGATAAATCTCAATGTGTTTGGTGATACTTTCATCTAACACCATCATCAGGTCATAATATATAATATGTGATTTTCAGACTTGAGATTCAGATGTGAAGCTCCAGCACTTCTTGCTGTGACTCTGGGCTGCCAAGCAGCAGCAGATTCAACAAACACACACATTTCCTTCTAGTTAACAAATGAGAACATGTTAACATGTTAAATATGCTAAGATGTTGACATCATTATTTAGCCCAAAGTGCCGCTGTACCTGCAGCATCACAGGTCTGCTACTCTGTTTTATCAAGAGTCAACATTGTGAAAATATCAAAAGAATAATGATAGAATGACATAGAAGCTAGCCCTTATTCATAAAGTGTCTACATCATTATGACTTCAGCACATGTGTATGATTACTCATTGCTGCACTGTAGATCTACGGTAGCTACTACTCTGCGTTATATATTTTCATCATCAGAGAGGGGTGTAAACCACATGAAGCACTGCTGTTGTCAATGGAGTGTGACAGGCTGAAATAAGATTGGCAAAAGTTTTTAAATAAGAAATAGTTGAGGTTATCCTGTCATACAAGACAAAAGTCTAAACCTTGAAATTAGACATTTTATACTGTCATTAAAGCCTAAAGACTAAAGCTTGAAATAAGATGTATTTGTGTTGAAACTAATTCCATCCACCCTCAAATCAAGTCAGACTATTTGTTATAAATGCAACAACTGCATGAGTTAAGGAGACTGATTACGAGTGATCGATAAAAAATCCTCTAACCAAAAAATATGTATGTTTCAAATGCAGATGAATCCATGGATGCTTCAATTGAACTTAAACACATTTGAAAACAAGGTGAGTACTCCAAATAATTGTGATAAATAGACAATAGTTTTGAGATGTTTTGGCCAAAAAGTAGTGATTTTTTTTCTGATTTTGTTAACAGGGAAGCAACATGAACCAGAGGAGAGCTCTGTTTACTCTGATGTGAAGATAGGAACTGCTGTTATTCTCAGTTTGTACTGAAATCATCACACAGGAGGTCATTATGAGTCAGCATGCAGTTCAATTAATGTCAGTCACATTGGGTAGTTACTACATACTACCACTAGGTGTTAGAAAAGTTAGAATTTTACAAATGTTACACCTATAAATAGCCTTTTAGCCTTCAGAGACTTTAAGTTTATCTCTTTCATATGTGATTGTTATTGTTGGTTGTGTGTCAGCCGTTTCCAATATATTTCCATCTTACAGAGTTGACATAAAGCTAAATTGTTTGTTCACGGTTTTTGCATTAAGCTTTAAAAGCAACAACCCAAGCTAATTCAACAGTTTATACAGTGTATTTGAGCTTATTTATCATTGTTTGTATTATGATTTACAATGGTGTGTTTTAAACAACCTGAGAAACCAATGTAAATGTCTATTTGTGGACAATAAACATTATTATTATTATTATTATTGTTGTTGTTTTTTCAGTGTTTCTTTTACAATACATTCTATTATATACATGTGTTCCTCTTCCTCATCTTTTTACAAATGCATTTATAGCTACTGTAAGTATTTTATTTTCACCTGAATATATTGTATATTTCTTGTACTTTTTTCTTTTGTATTTTTTATCATACCATGTATCAATAAACTATTTTTCCAGCAGTAAGCTTTCAGTTGAGTTTTTAATTGTCTTTTTAAGCCCAACACGCGTTTCATAAAGCATTTCATAAAAAGAAAATTCTGTATAATCATTGCTATGCTAAACTACTACTAACTAAACTAAACAAATTCGTTTAACATGGCTTCATCTAATTTTCTTATTTCTGTTGTTGATATGTATGCAAATCTGCACATTCATATTATGTAATACGTGATTTGCATATTTAAACATACAATATCAGAAAAACTTTTAACACAGAATAATAAATGTAATTAACAGGGGAAGTTTCATGGTTCATTTAATATCTATTTTATTCTTTTTAATTTTTTAAAATTTTTTTTTACCCTATTCACCTGTAGTGTATTAAATTAGATTGTGCTGATGTTCAGGAATCTCTGGTAGACAGACACTGCAAAAACATCACCTCCCCCACCTCCTGGGCAGTGGTAATAATTACTAACGGTGCTGTCTGAGTCTGAAGACTCTCCTGCAACGTCTTCTGTCGGACAGCGGGTGGTGCAGGAGTCTGGGGTGTTTTGGGCATCTTCTTTTTGTTCAACCATTTTCAGGGTGTGTGGATTTTAAATGTTTACAGAGGTTACTCCTGTCACTGCTGGTTGGCACTTCTCAGGTGAAATGTAGCCCCACACCACTCCAGGTTCCCTTTCAGCCGTTCTCCCATCTCTCTCTCTCTCTCTCTCTCTCTCTCTCTCTCTCTCTCTCTCTCTCTCTCTCACACACATCCACAGTTTGTGCGGCTGCGCGCTCGGTTCTCCACAGCCATGTGACACAGACTGTCAGGGCTGTTTTGGCACAAACATTGAATTAACCCATCTGAAAACGTATAATATTAATATAAATAACTATATTATCGATCATTTATTAAAGAATCGATACCAAATGAGTAGCTTGTGAGTATTGAAGTATCGATCCGCTATGATCGATCCGCCCATCCCTACTTCCTCATTCAATAAGAGCTGTTACTATTCCCTTTGTTTAAGACACTGCACTGTAGTTTGTTAAGTTACTGTGGTTTTATATGAATGAAAGAGACGTTGTTGCACTGATGTGTTTTTTAGAGGATGTCCTGTTTGTTTAAGGTTGTTACTGTTACATCCATATATTTGTGCTGTAAGGTTCAAGTGTATATTTACCACTGTGGGAGCCTTAGTTCATGTCGTGGAAGTGGAAGTTAAAGAATTTTAGAAAATGTCATGTGATCACTTAGTTAAACATATAATTTGAATATCATGTGGATTGGTTAAAAAGATAATTTAGAACATGTTAAAAAAGACACTTGTGACTGTGGTCCTGAAACTGAATGTGTGCATACGTGAACATACACCGATCAGCCATATATTATGACCACCTGGCCTCATAATGTTATGCAGCCATATACGCAACAAACTGCGATGCACTGTGTGTTCTGACACCTTTCTATCAGAACCAGCAGTTTGAGCTACAGTAGCTCGTCTGTTGGATCGGACCACATGGGCCAGCCTTTGAAAAACAGCCAAACCGCAGTCTGAATTTTTTTCTTCTTTTCTGTGTATTAACACATTAGCACTGGTGTGAATGTGGCAATGACACTGTCTAATTCTTGCTATCACAGCAACACATCTGGAAACAGGAACTGAAAAGCTGTTAATCTTCTACTACTCATGCTGGTATGCATTGGTTTGGCATGTTTATTCTCAGGTTCAATTCATCTGTACAGCACAATTGAATAAAACAAATGCAACAGTTTATTTGACTCTTTTTGATTCAATTTCCCCCCGATGCATACGATATCTTATCTTAGTTATTGTTGTAACACGAGGTAAAAACAAAGTCATCTCAAATTACAGATATCTTTACTCCGTCTTACAAGGTTACACGGCTGCAGTCCACAGGCCACATAGAGAAAAAATTATAACATGGCAGGTGGTATTACAAAAGTGGGACTGCACACGAGTCTGAATTGATAGTGTTTAGGGGTAACTTCATTATACTAATTAAAAAACATCACATAGATACAAGTTAAATAGATAGGCAATTTATTTTTATTTTCGATGCAAACATTACAGTGTGTGTGTGTGTGTGTGTGTGTGTGTGTGTGTGGAGGAGCGAGAGGGAAGTCTGGCATAATCTCCAAGTCCTGAGGCCTATTAAAAACATCACCTGGCCTTCTAGATCAGCTTTTTCTGTTGCTGGAATCCACATCTCCCACGCTGCTAGGCTTTTAGTTGCCCCCTGGACCAGCTTCAACATGAAAGTCAGTTGCATCTCATAGCCATCCCAATTCACAGCAGAGACCAGTATTGCAGTAACATCATCACAAGCTCCCTCTGCTTCCCAGATTGCAGCTTGCAGTTCATCTTGTCCATATCTTGACCACAGGTTGGTTTGAACTATTCTGCGGACCTCATCCAATCTCGTCTCACAGTCATTGATTGGTTTCTCCAGGTTGGCCTCCTGTCGTTTGCCCAGTTCTGCCTCCTCTCCATCGGCTGTATTGGCTTCAATGTCCTCTAGTAGGCCAGCTCTGTCCAAACTTGAAAATGGCCTGGATCACTCATAAAAGATGCAAAGGGACAACTCAATCTTCTTGTCTGTTTGATTTTCAGTCTTCATCCAAATATTTGCTTAATTATGCAATACATCTCAGACAGATAGAAGATATATAGGTTGATAACCTTAAAAGAAACAAAAATGTACAAAAAATAATAATGCAATTATGCAACAAAATCACTTCTTTTAATAAACTTACGATTTCTCAATTCTGATTTAAACATTTTACTTAATTCTCTCATTTAAACAAAATCACTTATTTAAATAAATAACACATTTAAAAATGTCTACTAATTTAACTTTTCTTAACTAGACTCAAGTTATCATTTACATTAATAAACTCAAATTTATCACATCAAAATCTAACATTCCATATTAAATAATCATATTGATTGATTCATTCATTCATTCATTGTCACCAGTGGCGTCCTTTGGTTGATCCTTGAGCTGAGTTCTTGTGTTTCACCTCTGTCCTGCTGCCTTCCCTTTGTTTGGTCAAGACGCCGACTTTTTCCCACAGGTGGTTGTAATTAATGAATGAATGACGTCTCGCCGTTGTTTTTCTCTTTTTCCATCAGCGGTGCGCCAGTTTAATCACTCCGCCGGAAACTGAAAGTGAAACTTAGCGTCGTCTCCTCCAGCTGCAGTCTTTCTGACAGTCATAAAATACATTTTTTGAGTTTTAACTAAACAGTGTAGATAGTTTTAGTTAAAAAAACTAAAGTCAGACAAAGAACAGCTGATTTGCATTGTACTGTATACAGTATAGGACTATTTTCGGGTGGTAAATCTATAGTTTGTTTTCAACGTTTTAAAGTTTTGTTGAGTGTACAGTGCCATGACACTATTGTGTAAAGTAGTTGGTAAAAAAACACGTATATTATTTTGTCTAATAGGAGGAGAGGAGCAGACTGAATCTGGACGGGTCAGTAGAAATATGTGCTGAGCCGCAGAGACTAACCTGTCGTGCTGAACTGACAAAGAGATAGGAAGGAGAACTCATACTGAGAGAGAGAGAGAGATTGTGTGAATGCATCTACCTGTATGGACCAGGAACCAACCTTTGCATGAGAGACAAGCTAATATATGAAATGAACTAATATATAGCTTACAAGAATAAGACTAGGATAGAATAGAAAGTTTTGCTCGTGAAATTAACAAATAGTGCAGAGGTCACATGATTTGTGTAGCTGCACAGATCATCCTAAAGATTACTGCTGCCTCACAGAGGGTCAGTTGTTCTTTATGTAATTCTATTTTATAATTAAGTGTCTACATCACAGTTATAAAGTATTGTAGAGAAAGTATCCCATCACCCCAGCACAGAATTCATACATGGTATCACTTTATGGTGAAATCTTGGTTTCAAGTTTGGTCATGACTGCACCACAGGAAGTGGGTGAGCTCGAGCAAAATTGAAATAGTCTCATGAACAGAAGTTGGCTGGAAGAGAGCCAAAGCACATGTCTGTTTGAATATGTCTTTTAGAATGAATAATCTCAAAGCTGATCAAGAGATGGGAGGCACCTGAACTAAATTTCATAGCAGGAGTCTAAATACTTATGAATGAATTAATGATTTTAATGAATATTACTAAAATCCTGTTTTCACTTTTTCATTGTGGGGTTATTGAGTGTAGCTTAATGAGAGAAGTATGAATTTAAATGATTTCAGGCTGCAAAATAACAAAATGTGAAAAAAGAGCGAAGGGGTCTGAATACTTTCTGAATTCACTGCATAAACACACAACACACTCATTGCAATACAGGCACTGCTGCAAGAACAGAGGGAAAATACTGCATAACATGCACAAACTAACAATAAAATGTTAATATATGGTGTGATATGATTAAGTTCAATGGTGTCGTGTTTCATGCATTTGCAATGATTATTTATTGTTGATGCCATTTCTTAATTTAATGTTTTAGGGACCATGAGCAAACCTTCGTCAAACAGACAAGCTCATATATCTTTGCAGTGGACAGGAAATGTAAATATGTCGAATTGTGCTGCGGTCAAAGCCACTGCAGTTTGAGTTTTGTGTAAAAGGGAAGGAAGGAAGAACAGGCTATACTCAGAAGGAGAACTTAAAGAAAAACTCACATTTACATGAAATGGAACTGGTCTTTCTCTGCTTTATTATTGCAAAGTAGAAACATTTTCTCAGAAGCAGAGCAGCAGAGTGACAGTGTCGGTGCTGGGTGTGAAGATGGGGCACACTTTGCTATGTGTGCTGGGCTTACTCTGTGAGTACATCAGTGACTTTCTAATTTTGTGACTTTCAGAGGAAGACTCGTGTTTTTTATCAACATGTTAGTTTTGTTGGCATGATTAGGTTGTTTCATAGTGGAGGACTTTGTTAAATGCACTACCGGTTATTTTTGGGCAAGTTTTGATTGTTTTTGTATGTGGTCTAAATCTTACACAGCTTTTATAAGATATTATCTCTGCTAAGATTTAGTTATTTCATATCTGTCTCTACTGGAGATTGGCAGATTATCAGTGAAGAGTGAAAACATTCATATACAGTCTCTCATTATGCTAACTTCTATGTTGTTACATTTGTGCCTCATATATATATCAAATATATTTTGCAAGCATATAAATTATATCTTGAACAGAAATTATATGCGAGCAGAAAAGCATTTCTTTTGTGCAAACAAAAATGTATTTGGTGCTCAATAAATGTGTTTACAAGTTTGCTATTACCCATATTAATGTGCAATGATAACCCCTCTCACTCTGTTGCACTCATATGCCCTCTGACTAACTCTTGCTCTTTGTGCTGGTAGACCGCAGCACAAGCTCTCTCTCTCTCTCTCTCGCGCGCTCATTTTTTTCAATTCAATGAACTTTATTGGCATGAGTGACAAAAACAAGAGAACAAAAGCTTTGCCACACACAGCACAGCTTTTGTTTTCTGGTATTGTCTTGTGTGTTTGACAAAGATTGTGTAAGTGTGCGTTAAAGTTGATGTTCCCGTGTGTGTGCTTCTTGTTTCGTTGTGTGTCTCTGGTTCCACTGGTTGTCCACAGGTCATCACAGTGGGTGATACATGTTGCAGTAATAATTTCACATTTGGGCATTTCCCCAAGTGAATATGGCAGTTTCTTTATGTCTGTTATGTTTTCACATTCTGGGTGTATTTTAAGGAACATTTCTTAGAGCCTGGTATTTGGAGCATGAGGTGAGGAAGTGTAGCTCTGTCTCAACGGAGTTTCTCCTTCTCTGGTAGTCAGCTCTGTTTATGGCGACCTTTCTCTACAGCGAGGCTGTGCTTGCTGAATCTGTACATGGTTAAAGCTTTTCTTAATTTAGGATTTTTAACTGTGGTCCGATAATTGCAATCTTTTTAGGGTCAGATAGTATTTTAATTTGCTCTATGTTTTAGTTGTTTCTTTCCAATATGTGACGTAGTTTTTAATCTGACTGGGATGGTGATTTTGGACATTTGAGGATGTCCTCTCTTGCTCTCTCTCTCTCTTTCTTTCTACATATTTAGCTACTTCGGGAGCTGTTGTCCCTTCACCACAGAGAACTGACTGTTTTTCTCTGGTTACACAGTTACGATGTGCCACAAAAGCAACCAATCAGAGAATTTCAGAGAGAGAACAGGCTGTTTCGCCATTGGATATGAACAAAATTTCTGTCAATAATAGAAATTACTCACCGAAAAATATGTTTTAATCGACTTGTAGTCAGAAAAATTCCCTCTTGTCAGTTGCTGGGATGCTGTAGAAATACTAGTGATTTAGTTGGATTGCGTATAATGTCTTTCCTCTGCTCGCTCAGGAATGAGGCAAAGTTTGAAAGACATAAGCTTCTAGTCAATGAAATAATGGTGAAATTAAAATATTCTACTATATTGAGAGCCACTGGTCTAGGGTATTGTTATATATAAAACTTTGTAATGTAATTAATTGCTTTTTAGTTTAAGATATAATTTTAACTAACTCACAGAATATCATCACAGAAATGTTTGATACTGTTGATTGACTGACCAGTCTTTTATTATCTCCTGATGAAGTTTTTGTTTTTATTTCAGTGCTGAATACATTCCTCTGCAGACATGCTGAAGGTGACCTATATTGTTAGATATTTATTTATTTAAACGTACTCATTTTTTATCTCCTGTCTATCAGCCATTGTTTCACTCTTGCTCTCTTCCTCTTTTTGCGTTTGTGTTTTCCTCCATACATCAATACAGATTATGAAATTATTAGATTAGTGCCTAAGAGTTTTCAAATGCATATTTATGTTTGGACACCTGATGCTGCCCTGAATATTTCCTGTATATTTACTGAAGAGTCATACAAAGGGCATTTTTCTTTTAACTAATTCATCTGTTCATATTAACAGGTCAGAATAATGAAGACGAGATCACTGTGCATATGGGAGACGTACAAACAGGTGATACAGTCAATTACAACTCACTTGCATACTCATTCACTGAATATACACCTTTAGGGACATGCTAGAGGTGACCAATTGTCTTTGTTTTTTAAATATTTATTCACTCATTATTTAACTATCTATTACTTCCTCCATCACTCTTGCTCTCTTCCTCTTTTTGCATTTGTGTTTTTCCATGTATGTATGTATTACTCCCTGTATCAGTTAGAAATTATGAAATGTCTAGATTAGTGCCTAAGAGTTTTTGAATGCATGTTTATGTAGATACCGGAGGCTGTACTGACCTTATGTCAAACTGTATATTTACTGAAGAGTCTGTTACCTTCATACAGAGGCATTTTTGTTTTCACACATTCATCTGTTCATATCAACAGGGCAGAATAATGTCAGCTCTGATGTGGGAGACGGAAAAAAAGGTGATACAGTCAATTACAACTCACTTGCATACACACTTACGCCTCTGTGAATGTGAGGTGACCACTTCTGGTTTCTAAATATTTACTCACTCACTCACTCAGACACACAGGGGCGCCTTATAGGGGGGAAAAGTTAGGACAATTCCAAGGGCCCATGACTGACAGGGGCCCCCAAAAATAGGTAAAAACTAATTATTAAACCATCGTCATTCAGTATATATATTTCAAATATAATAATAAAATTAATGATCTCTTTGTTTTTACTTGTTTTGGGCAGTAAAAGTTAAATATCCCCACTGACCAAAAAGTAAACATCCATATTGACCGACCACCCCCCTGTATCTGCATGAAATGGTTTGGTCCTGTCTTAGCACTTATCAGTGACTGTGTTTATTGCAGTCAGTAGATGCACCAGAACTACAGTGATCACAATGTTAACTAGTAAATCAAAATATGGTTTTCAAACAAGGAAAGAGAGAAAAGAGAGAGAGGAAAGACAAAGGAAAGGATGTCAATCTGTAACCCAGTTTTTCACCAAGAAAGGAGCCTATAGACTGTGAGTGGTATTAACCTGTTGGCTTTATGTCCATAGGGAAATAAGATAGCCAGCTACAGACTAGTGTTAGCCTGCATTTAATCACCATTTAATCAGTTCAGGGAAACGTTTTGCAACATATTCATATTAAATCATTGTCCCTGCCCCTTTTAGCAGACTTAACAACAGATGAGTCAGCAGCACCCCAGTCTCCCCATAACTGTACCCCTCCCTGTCCCAGTGAAGAGGGTGAGCAACATTGTGTTCAATGACAGGCCAGTTATCATCATTGCAAGGAGTCTGTGGGGATTTCTGTCTCTCTTGCTCTTTTTACCATTACAAACAAAAAATGAAATACTTATTAATGACAGAAATTCAAACACATTAATAACAATTATTTTCTCACATAATGATCATTATGAAATAAAATATAAAAGAAACAACTTATAAATTATTTTATAAATAAAAACAACAACCTACTGTCTATAATGGATGCTGGACAATAATAATAATAATAATAATAATAATAATAATAATACATTTCGTTAAGATAATTTTCCATTTTGAAATTTTACAATAAAAATACATTGAGACTGTAAAAGATGGCCTTTAGCACATTTTTTATGGTTGCTTTTAATCTTGCATCAAATAGTGAACTGCATACTGTATGCAGACTTGCATGCATGTACAAATCACCAACAGTAAATATTGTGCTAGCACTAGTATTGAACTACAAGAAGCAAGACAGTTGCAAGCCTTTAATTAGAGTTATGTAAAGCTTTTGATGGGACAGTCAGGACCTAGAGATGTGGTGACAACAGCTGCGCAGAGGGGGCCCAACTTGATTTTTTTGTCATGTGGCCCAAAATTCCTGGCGGCGCCCCTGCACACACACATGCTTTTTGGGTGTCCTGTAGGAGCTGCCAAAGTCAGAAATTCTCAATTGTTTCACATACAGATGGCTGACTAACTATAAACCAACCTCTGGTGTCTTAATAAGTTTTTGGGACACTACAAACCTCCACAACAGCTTCAATACTCCACTATGAAGGTTTTCACTTCATCACTTTATCTGTATGTATGCATGAGTAATGAAGTATTCCCATATTCATATGCTCATCATGGTTGCACTGTACTTATAAGATGTATGAACATAAATATAAACCCAATCACATTTTATGGTGAAACTTAACCTCAATCAGCTTGAGCTGTATTTTCTCAGTTTTTTTCTCAGACAGCATGTGGTGTGAAGTCATCCAACTATCACAAACACAATCAGAGAAGGAAAAGAAGGACAGAATTCTGATATTATATGATATATTTCTTCTAAATCACTGATGTTGTCAGATGTAGTGTATGTTCATTTAGTTGAGCTTATTAATAAATGTGATAGCTTACGATAGCTCTCTATCTCTGTTACGTAGGTGGTGATGCAATCCTGGAAATTCCTGACTTCACTTTGTTTGAAGGAGACTCAGTGACTTTGCGCTGTAGACATCAAGGTACTCCAAGAAATGAGTTGAAAGCTACATTTTTCAAAGATGGATCATCTCTTCAAATGGCCACAAACCACCAGTCTGTCGGAACAGAAGCAATGACCATTTATCCAGTGTCAGTTTCAGATGGGGGCGCTTACAAGTGTCAGTTTGATGATGGAGCAGAATCTGAACCGAGACAACTGAAAGTGGAAGGTAAGTAGCTGTCACACTGTGATGAAAAAACATTATTATTGTTTAAAATTCTGCACAAAGTCTCAAAATAATCTGAGATCAAACATCCACTTATAAGCTTTTCTGAGCTTTCTTTTGCATTTCGCTGTCTTCATTCAGTAAATATTGTTTTTGTCTTGCAGTAAATGCTACATAAAGTATTCATACTTCTCAAAAACCACTAAGCAAATGCTGAAGAACAAGTGAATATTTTCTCTGTTTTCACCTCACCAATCACTAAACAGACTGAAGTCTTCAAGTTTAAGCAGTTCAGTCACAAGGGTAGGCAGAGGGTCTGTGTATGTTTTGGTCAT
Source organism: Dicentrarchus labrax (assembly GCF_905237075.1). Taxonomy (NCBI): domain Eukaryota; kingdom Metazoa; phylum Chordata; class Actinopteri; family Moronidae; genus Dicentrarchus; species Dicentrarchus labrax. The sequence goes on along the minus strand of NW_026136705.1, from coordinate 4,925,842 downwards.
TGGATTTTCCTTTCAGAAACGGGTATTAAAAAACAGAAAACGAGTGAAAATATGGGACTTTTATTCTTCAATTTCTCCACATTGGTACAGTAAAAATGCTTGATATTAAGTAAGTTTGTTGTCTCATATGTGTAAAAGTCAAATATACCATCAGTAGCCAGGAAACACTGAGCAATATGTTTTTACAGTACCTCAAATATGGTCAAATATGCAATCTCTGGAGGCATAAATATGAGACTTTTATTTTGGCATTTCTCCACACTGGTGCAGTAAAGATACTTGATATAAAGTGTTTTTTTATTCATCAGGGGCGCATGAAACACTTTAATGTAACATATTTTATTTATAGCTTACGGCTCTAAATACCTTTATTTTGAAAACCGGAAGTAAATACGCTGTTTCTCCGCATTTACCATAATGCTGAGAATACTTGTACACTCTAAAGTCACAAGGGTAGGCAGAGAGAGCTCAGTGCAACTTAATGAAACTCAAGCAGATTAAGAAACACATTCACTGATTTGACACTGGAAAACTAAAGACTTATGAATATCATGACTGCTTGTCAGTGATATTGGAAAACAAGCTAGTTTTAGATTTTACGTTAAAATTGAATGATTTTATTATTGCAGATATTGGATACACCTAGCATTGGCCCTTTAATATTAGTGTGTCCCTTAAAAATCTGTTTTGTATTGAAACTTAGTTCTGTTGTGTTTTCTCTATTTTCTTGCGTTCTCTGCAGTGTATGTGTTGTACAACTGTTCAGTGTGTTTGCTAACTCGGTTGTGTTCTTTCTATTTGCATCTGTTTCTTCAGCTGCAGTGTGCTGAACTCTCTGTCATCACTACAGCAGCTGCAGACATGTGGAATCCCTTGTGTCTGGAGTTTGATTATGTACATAAACATGTGCAACAGTTTATTTAAATAATAATTGTTTCCTTTGTGTCAAAAAGTAAATGCATTTTAACAGCATGTCCATTCCAGTAATTTCCCTGTTTTATTTTTCTCTAAACTAAACAGCAGATAAACGTCAGGTCACACTGACAGCAGACAAGACAATCATACCACCAGGGGGCAGTGTGACACTGACATGCTCTGTGGAGAATCCTGCTGGCTTTAAATATGAATGGTTCAGACAGACGTCAGACACAGACACAGACACAAAAACTCGTCTTCAGTCTGTAAACTTTGATGACTCACACACAGTTATCAGACATGGAGGCAGATACACCTGCAGAGGATGGAGAAGGGAACCAGAAGTCCTCACGCCTGAAAGTGATGCAGTCACCATTCAGGAAACTGGTGAGTTAATTAATTTGCTCTGGAATAAAACAAACCTACATTCTTAATGTTCTTAAACAATGCCTAAGGTGTGGAAGAAAGCCATTGTTGACAAATTGTGCTGGAATGCAAACATAAATGTTATTAATGCCAAATCAAAACATGTTTTTGTTTTATTAAGATTTTAAGTTGCATAAACTTTAAATCCTAATTTAATGTGTTCATAGACATTTTATTGAAACCATTTGTACTTACATTTTACTTGTCTAGCTTTAAATCCTTTTTATATCCTAACTGGGTATTTGTTTTATGTCAACAGTTCCCAACAGGGCCATTTTAACCCTCGAACCCAACTGGCCTCAGATATTCAGTGGTGAGACGATCACTCTCAGATGTGAGATCCAGGGAGGTGGAGACACTCAGTGGACGTATGAATGGGAACCAACCAGCTCAAACACACAGTCTCCAACACACAGTGAATCCAGGATTATCAGTGCTACTGAGTCCCACAGTGGAGACTACAGGTGTAAGGGTAGAAAGGACTCATATTCCTCAACAGAGTGGAGTGACTACATCAAACTGACAACATCACGTAAGTTGAACTGTCTGTCATACTGAAAATATCATGTTCTTAATGTTTTATCTAAATAAAACAGCATGAAACGTTTCTCCCTCCAACAATAATAAAGTCTCTTGACATTAGTTCAGTAAAAAAAATCCTTATTTTCTTTAACGTGGGAACAAAATAACTGAAGATGATGTACTAATCAGAGTATTAGAATATAATTATTCACAGAGAAATGTCCAACAATAAGAATTTCTTTGGGAGATGGGAACAAAAAAACTGAAAAACAGCTGGTAATCAGAATACTGCATCTTTTCAAATATAATCATTCAAAGAGAAATATACAGGAACGAACAAAGGATATGGAGTAAATTATAAGGTGGAGCGATGGTGCAGTTTAGCACTGTTGTCTGTGTTGTGTGTTAACCCTCTGATGGACTGACAACCTGTCCAGGGTGAAACTACTCTTTCCCACTGTGAGGTTGGACAGGCTGCCTGTGACCCTGCAAAGGAAAAGCTGGTGCAGATCTCTTGAACACACAAACACAAGTTTTTTGCCAAAAGGCCTACACAAATGTAAGTTACAGTCATGCAGCAGCAAATTATTATGCAACTGATATTTTATATATATTTAGATTAATTTGTGGAGTTTATAGGTTTGTACAAAACAGGACTCGAGAAAAAGACTGAAAGCTTCAACAAGACATACTGCATCTTAAAACAAACACACAAACAAAACACATCATTATGTTATTATCACAGATCTCAAATAGTGGCAGCGTCATATTTCACAAATGACTGCTGCTTGCCGATATTTCAGAAGTTCCTACAGGGATCACCAAAGTATGATGTTTGTTTTGTTTGTTCAAAATGAGGTAAATATTTAATTTTGCAAAATGCAGCTTGCTTATTCGAAACTGGATGAATTGTGCTCCTGGATAGTTACAGTAGAGCTACAGACCAGAAACAAAGCAACATAACCCATTGATTCAATATTAATTAACACTATCACTCAATGCAAGTTAAAGTCTAAAAACTATTTCCTTCCTGTGGAGGCTAAAACTCACAATCACTCAAACACAAACACGACTCAGAGTCATAACAGCATACTGCATCTTTATTTAAATAATCAAAATACAACACCGAGCTTCATTACGTTATTCACACAGATCCATATTGGTGGCATATTTCACAAATGATTTCTACTTGATGATAAGTTGTGAGTTCCTATAGGGCTCATCAATATTATAAAAAAATTATGATATTTGTTTTTAAAAAAATTTACGTTGTAAGCTTCTGTGAATTGTGCTTCTGTCTAGTTACAGTGCCAGAAACACTGCAACAGACATCCTTTGCCAGTAGGGGCTGCACTATTTAAACTGAATTAAATCCCAGTGACTGTAATTTCCTTTTTTATGTCTTTGTTCTAAATTAAACAGCACAGAGACCAAAGGCCCAACTGAGAGCTGATGACACAGACATTCCTGTAGGGGGCAGTGTGACCCTGACCTGCTCTGTGAACCCATCATCATCTGGTTGGAAATACTTCCTGTACAGAGTAGAGACAACCCCTGAACCTCTGACCACACCAGATGGTGTCTTCCTCTCAACTGGACAAATCAGAGTCTCACAGGGAGGACTCTACTGGTGCAGAGGAGGAAGAGGAGACACACTTTACTACACAGAGTACAGTGATCCAATCAGAATCATCAAAATATGTAAGTCTGGTATTTGTTTTTGAAACAGAATTAAAAATGATTTTATATTAATAATTACTGATGTATAAAAAGGCTAAAAACTTTGTTTTGTGTAGATTTAATGTTTTATCATGTTTGTATTCTTACTGTGAACTCTTGAACATGAACAGTTGCAAAGCCTGTTGTGACTCTGCAACCAAACTGGTCTGAAATATACGATGGAGAGAAGATCACTCTGAGATGTGAAATCATGAACAGAGGAAACACTCAGTGGACGTATGAATGGATAATACCCAAATCAAACACACCTCTAACAAACAATGAATACAGCATTAGCAGAGCTCAGTTGTCTGACAGTGGGGACTACAGCTGTAAGGGCAGGAGGGACTCATATTCCTCAACAGACTGGAGTGATGCCATCAGACTGACTGTATCATGTAAGTTGGACTGTCATTGACTCATAATGATTATGTCATGTTTTTAATGTTTTTATTTAACTAAATAAATCAGCAGGAAACATTTCTCCCTCCAACAATAATGAAGTCTCTTAACTTAACTCACAAAAAAATAAAACTAACAGGTCATGTTAATCAGCGGTTAGATTAGTTTAGATGAATCACCTAACTAGCTAATCTACATTGCCTGTAAGTGTAAGTGTGAATCCCTGTTACCCTGCAAAGGATAAATGGCTGCAGATAATTAATATACAGTTGTCTTCAACAAAATGAAAATCCACAGTGAAAGTGTTCAACTTGACATTCAACACATGAACACATTTATTTTACCACAGAGCTGCTGAAATGTCACATTTAGTAATGCAGCAGCAAATTATCATGCAACTGATATTTAATATATTTTATTTGATGAATTTGTGGAGTTTCTAGGTTTGTGTAAAACAGGACCTGAGAAAGAGTCTGAAAGCTTCAGCAACACATACTGCATCTTTAATCATACTATCAAAACACAACACAAAGCTGGATTACGTTTTTCACACAGACCTCAAATGGTGGCAGCATCACATTTCATAAATGATTGCTGCTTGCTGATAATTCAGAAGTTCCTATAGGGCTCACCAAAAAAGGATATTTGCTTTGATTGTTGTGTCAAAATGAGGAAAATATTTCACGTTGCAAAATGCAGCAGAAACACAGCAACAGAGATCCTTTGTCAGAATGAAACTAGTATTTATCCAGTGTATGAATTCAAAATAATATTAATTTTAACATTATCACTTAATGCTACTTTAAGTTTAAAAAATTTACTATTTCCTGCCTGTGGGGGTAATACTATTTAAACTGAATTTAATCACAGTGACAGTAATTTTTCATTTCTGTGTTCTAAATTAAACAGCACAGAGACCAAAGGCCCAACTGAGAGCTGATGGCACAGACATTCCTGTAGGGGGCAGTGTGACCCTGACCTGCTCTGTGAACCCATCATCATCTGGTTGGAAATACTTCCTGTACAGAGTAGAGACAACCCCTGAACCTCTGACCACACCAGATGTTGTCTTCCTCTCAACTGGACAAATCAGAGTCTCACAGGGAGGACTCTACTGGTGCAGAGGAGGAAGAGGAGACACAGTTTACTACACAGAGTACAGTGATTCAATCAGTATCTACAGAATTAGTGAGTCTGGCATTTATTTTTGAAACAGAATCAAAAATGGTTTTACATATATAATAACTGATGGATAAATAGGCAGAAAACGTTGTTTTATGTAGATTTAATGTTTTATCATGTTCTTATCCTTACTGTGAATTCTTGAACATGAACAGTTGAAAAGCCTGTTGTGACTCTGCAACCAAACTGGCCTGAAATATACTATGGAGAGAAGATCACTCTCAGATGTGAAATCAAGGACAGAGGAAACACTCAGTGGACGTATGAATGGAAAACACCCAAATCAAACACACGTCAAACAAACAATGAATACAGCATTAGCAGAGCTCAGTTGTCTGACAGTGGAGACTACAGATGTAAGGGCAGGGACTCATATTCCTCCACAGACTGGAGTGACTACATCAGACTGACTGTATCATGTAAGTTGGACTGTCATTGACTCGTAATAAAAATGTCATGTTTTTAATGTTTTTATTTAACTAAATAAATCAGCAGGAAACATTTCTCCCTCCAACAATAATGAAGTCTCTTGATGTTAACTCATTGAAAAAAACTGACGTTAAGGTTACGTTAATCAGCGGTTAGATTAGTTTAGATTAATCACCTAACTAGCTAATCTACATTGCCTGTAAGTGTAAGTGTGAATGGATGTCTGTGTTATGTGTTGCCGCTTTGATAGACTGACAACCTGTCGAGGTTATAACTGTGAGGTTGGACAGGCTCCCTGTTACCCTGCAAAGGATAAATGGCTGCAGATAATTAATATACAGTTGTCTTCAACAAAATGAAAATCCACAGTGAAAGTGTTCAACTTGACATTCAACACATGAACACATTTATTTTACCACAGAGCTGCTGAAATGTAGCATTTAGTAATGCAGCAGCAATTTATCATGAAACTGACATTTGATATATTTTATTTGATAAATTTGTGGAGTTTCTAGGTTTGTACAAAACAGGACCTGAGAAAGAGTCTGAAAGCTTCAGCAAGACGTACTGCATCTTTAATCATACTATCAAAATGCAACACAAAGCTGGATTATGTTTTTCACACAGACCTCAAATGGTGGCAGCGTCACATTTCATAAATGATTGCTGCTTGCTGATAATTCAGAAGTTCACATAGGGCTCACCAAAAAAGGATATTTGCTTTGATTGTTGTGTCAAAATGAGGAAAATATTTCACATTGCAAAATGCAGCAGAAACACAGCAACAGAGATCCTTTGTCAGAATGAAACTAGTATTTATCCAGTGTATACATTCACAATAATGTTAATTTTAACATTATCACTTAATGCTAGTTTAAGTCTAAAAATGTTACTATTTCCTGCCTGTGGGGGTAATACTATTTAAACTGAATTAAATCACAGTGACAGTAATTTCCTTGTTTATGTCTTTGTTTTAAATTAAACAGCACAAACACCAAAGGCCCAACTGAGAGCTGATGGCACAGACATTCCTGTAGGGGGCAGTGTGACCCTGACCTGCTCTGTGAACCCATCATCATCTGGTTGGAAATACTTCTGGTACAAAGGAAAGAAAACCTCTGAACCTCTGACCACACCAGATGGTGTCTTCCTCTCAACTGGACAAATCAGAGTCTCACAGGGAGGACTCTACTGGTGCAGAGGAGGAAGAGGAGTCCCAGTTTACTACACAGAGTACAGTGATCCAATCAGTATCTCCAAAATTTGTGAGTGTGACATTTGTTTTTGAAACAGAATTAAAAATGGTTTTATATTAATAATTACTGATGTATAAAAAGGCTAAAAACTTTGTTTTGTATTGATTTAATGTTTTATCATGTTTGTATTCTTTCTGTGAATTCTTGAACATGAACAGTTGCAAAGAAGTCTGTTGTGACTCTGCAACCAAACTGGTCTGAAATATACGATGGAGAGAAGATCACTCTCAGATGTGAAATCATGAACAGCAGAAACACTCAGTGGACGTTTGAATGGAAAATACCGAAATCAAACACACATCTAACAAACAATGAATACAGCATTAACAGTGCTGAGAGGTCCCACAGTGGAGACTACAGCTGTAAGGGCAGGAGGGACTCATATTACTCAACAGACTGGAGTGATGCCATCACATTGACTGTATCATGTAAGTTGGACTAATGATTTTCATAATGAAAATGTCATGTTTTTAATGTTTTTATTTAACTCAATAAATCAGCAGGAAACATTTCTCCCTCAAACAGTAATGAAGTCTCTTGATGTTAGTTCACTAAATCAATTGTGTTGGTATTTTGGGCTTGGGAGCAAAATAACTATAAAGGATCTAGTAATCAGAGAACTGCATCTTTTAAATTATAATGAATCAAAGTAAAATGTACAAGAATGAAAAAGAATATCAAGTCACTTATTGGGTGCAATTTAAAACTGTTTCCCCACAGTAGGAAGGTTCTGGGTGTGAACCTAACCTTTGGGCAACTGGTTGAGTTAACTGACAGGTTAAGTTAATCAGCGGTTAGATTAGTTTAGATTAATCACCTAACTAGCTAATCTACATTGCCTGTAAGTGTAAGTGTGAATGGATGTCTGTGTTATGTGTTGCCGCTTTGATAGACTGACAACCTGTCGAGGTTATAACTGTGAGGTTGGACAGGCTCCCTGTTACCCTGCAAAGGATAAATGGCTGCAGATAATTAATATACAGTTGTCTTCAACAAAATGAAAATCCACAGTGAAAGTGTTCAACTTGACATTCAACACATGAACACATTTATTTTGCCACAGAGCTGCTGAAATGTCACATTTAGTAATGCAGCAGCAATTTATCATGGAACTGATATTTGATATATTTTATTTGATGAATTTGTGGAGTTTCTAGGTTTGTACAAAACAAGACCTGAGAAAGAGTCTGAAAGCTTCAGCAAGACATACTGCATCTTTAATCATACTATCAAAACACAACACAAAGCTGGATTATGATTTTCACACAGACCTCAAATGGTGGCAGCATCACATTTCATAAATGATTGCTGCTTGCTGATAATTCAGAACTTCCTATAGGGCTCACCAAAAAAAGGATACATCCTTTATTGTTGTGTCAAAATGAGGAAAATATTTCAGGTTGCAAAATGCAGCTTTCTTGCTGTAAACCGGAGGAATTGTGCTCCTGAATTTTTACAGTAGAGATACAGACCAGAAACACAGTAACACACTTTGTTAGTATTAAACTAGTATGTAACCAGTGTATTATTTCAATTCACTTAATCACTTAATTCAAGCTTAAATCCAAAACATTCTTCCCAGTAGGGGCTGCACTATTTAAACTGAATTAAATCACAGTGATAGTAATTTACTTTTTTATGTCTTTGTTCTAAATTAAACAGCACAAACACCAAAGGCCCAACTGAGAGCTGATGACACAGACATTCCTGTAGGGGGCAGTGTGATACTGACCTGCTCTGTGAACCCATCATCTGGTTGGAAATACTTCCTGTACAGAGGAGAGACAACCCCTGAACCTCTGACCACACCAGATGGTATTTTCCTCTCAAATGGACAAATCAGAGTCTCACAGGGAGGACTCTACCGGTGCAGAGGAGGAAGAGGAGACTCAGTTTACTACACGGAGTACAGTGATCCAATCAGTGTCAACAAAATACGTGAGTCTGGCATTTGTTTTTGAAACAGAAATAAAAAATGGTTTTATATTAATAATTACTGATGGATAAATAGGCTAACACTTTGTTTTATGTAGATTTAATGTTTTATCATGTTTGTATTCTTACTGTGAATTCTTGAACATGAACAGTTGCAAAGAAGTCTGTTGTGACTCTGCAACCAAACTGGTCTGAAATATACGATGGAGAGAAGATCACTCTCAGATGTGAAATCATGAACAGCGGAAACACTCAGTGGACGTTTGAATGGAAAATACCGAAATCAAACACACATCTAACAAACAATGAATACAGCATTAACAGTGCTGAGTGGTCCCACAGTGGAGACTACAGATGTAAGGGCAGGAGGGACTCATATTACTCAACAGACTGGAGTGATGCCATCACATTGACTGTAACATGTAAGTTGGACTGTCATTGACTCATAATGAAAATGTCATCTTTTGAATTATAGTGAATCAAAGTAAAATGTACAGGAATGAAAAAAGAATATCAAGTCACTTATTGGGTGCAATTTAAAACTGTTTCCCCACAGTAAGAAGGTTCTGGGTGTGAACCTAACCTTTGGGCAACTGGTTGAGTTAACTGACAGGTTACGGTAGGCAGTTGTTAGGTTAGTTTAGATGAATCACCTAACTAGCTAATCTACATTGCCTGTAAGTGTAAGTGTGAATGGATGTCTGTGTTATGTGTTGCCGCTTTGATAGACTGACAACCTGTCGAGGTTATAACTGTGAGGTTGGACAGGCTCCCTGTTACCCTGCAAAGGATAAATGGCTGCAGATAATTAATATACAGTTGTCTTCAACAAAATGAAAATCCACAGTGAAAGTGTTCAACTTGACATTCATCACATGAACACATTTATTTTACCACAGAGCTGCTGAAATGTAGCATTTAGTAATGCAGCAGCAATTTATCATGCAACTGATATTTGATATATTTTATTTGATGAATTTGTGGAGTTTCTAGGTTTGTACAAAACAGGACCTGAGAAAGAGTCTGAAAGCTTCAGCAACACATACTGCATCTTTAATCATACTATCAAAACACAACACAAAGCTGGATTATGATTTTCACACAGACCTCAAATGGTGGCAGCGTCACATTTCATAAATGATTGCTGCTTGCTGATCATTCAGAAGTTCCTATAGGGCTCACCAAAAAAAGGATACATCCTTTATTGTTGTGTCAAAATGAGGAAAATATTTCACGTTGCAAAATGCAGCTTTCTTCCTGTAAACAGGAGGAATTGTGCTCCTGAATTTTTACAGTAGAGATACAGACCAGAAACACAGTAACACACTTTGTTAGTATTAAACTAGTATGTAACCAGTGTATTATTTCAATTCACTTAATCACTTAATTCAAGCTTAAATCCAAAAAATTCTTCCCAGTAGGGGCTGCACTATTTAAACTGAATTAAATCACAGTGATAGTAATTTACTTTTTTATGTCTTTGTTCTAAATTAAACAGCACGCAGACCAAAGGCCCAACTGAGAGCTGATGGCACAGACATTCCTGTAGGGGGCAGTGTGACCCTGACCTGCTCTGTGAACCTATCATCATCTGGTTGGAAATACTTCTGGTACAGAGGAGAGAAATACTCTAGACCTATAGCAACACAAAATGTTTCTCCCCTCTCAACTGGACAAATCAGAGTCTCACAGGGAGGACTCTACTGGTGCAGAGGAGGAAGAGGAGACCCAGTTTACCCCACAGACTACAGTGATTCAATCAGTATCAACAATGATGGTGGGTTTTGTATTTATGTTTGAAACAGAACTTAATATATGTTATATTCATAATTATTGGTTGATAAAAAAGTTAAATACATTATGTTTTTATCTTTTGTCATTTTTTATTCTGACTGTGAACACAAACAGTTGCAAACAAGGCTGTTGTGACTCTGCAACCAAACTGGTCTGAAATATACAGCGGAGAGAAGATCACTCTCAGATGTGAGATCAAGGACGGAGGAGACACTGAGTGGACGTATGAATGGAAAACAACCAGCTCAAGAAAACCTTCAAATCAAGATGAACACACTATTTGGTTTGCTACTGTATCCCACAGTGGAGAGTACAGCTGTAAGGGCAGGAGGGACTCATATTCCTCCACAGACTGGAGTGATGCCATCACATTGACTGTATCATGTAAGTTGGACTGTCTTTTATCCATAATGATTATGTCCTTTTTTTAAATGTTTTTATTTAACTAAATAATACAGCAGGAAACATTTCTCCCTCCAACAATAATGAAGTCTCTTGATGTTAACTTGTTTTTAGCGTGGTAACAAAATAACTACAGGCATTTTTTCAATTATAATCGCGTAAGAACAAAGAATAATTAAGGAACTCATTGGCTGAAACGATGTTGCAGTTCAATGCTGTCCCCCCACAGTAAGAATGTCCTGTTAATAACTGAGGAAACTGGTTGAGTTAACTTGCAGCTTAGGTTAATCAGTCGTTAGTTAGTTAGATTAATTACCTAACTGGCTATTCTACATTGCCTGTAAGTGTTGATGTGAATGGTTGTCTGTGTTGTGTTAAGCCTCTGATAAACTGACAACTGTCCAGGGTGTAACTTTGCTCTCTCCCAGTGTGAGCTACAGTTGTCCTTCAAAAAAAGACAAACCACAGTAAAAGTATTCAACTTTTCCCTTCAGAAATATAGCAGCAAATTATCATGCAACTGACATTTAATATATTTTTGTATTTTTTGTATTTAGTGAATTCATATAATTTCTATGTTTGTGCATAACAGGACCTAAAAAAGACTCTGAAAGCTTGAGCAACACATTGCTATGCTTGGTCTATTGGGGATATACCTTATTGCAAGTTTAGGTGACAGTAATTTCCTTTTTTGTGTCTCTGTTCTAAATTAAACAGCACAAACACCAAAGGCCGAACTGAGAGCTGATGACACAGACATTCCTGTAGGGGGCAGTGTGACACTGACCTGCTCTGTGAACCCATCATCATCTGGTTGGAAATACTTCTGGTACAGAGAGAAAACCTCTGAACCTCTGACCACACCAGATGTTGTCTTCCTCTCAACTGGACAAATCAGTGTCTCACAGGGAGGACTCTACTGGTGCAGAGGAGGAAGAGGAGACCCAGTTTACTACACAGAGTACAGTGATCCAATCAGTATCTACAAAACTCGTGAGTCTGAAATTTGTTGTTGAAACAGAATTAATGATATTTTGTATTCATAAGTATTGTTTTATAAAAAGGTTAAATACATGATGTTTTGATCTTTTGTCAATTTGTATCTTGACTGTGAACACTAACAGTTGCAAACAAGGCTGTTGTGACTCTGCAACCAAACTGGTCTGAAATATACAGCGGAGAGAAGATCACTCTCAGATGTGAGATCAAGGACGGAGGAGACACTGAGTGGACGTATGAATGGAAAACAACCAGCTCAAGAAAACCTTCAAATCAAAATGAACACAGAATTTGGTTTGCTACTGTATCCCACAGTGGAGAGTACAGCTGTAAGGGCAGAATGAAACATGATCAACAGTCTTCAACAGAGTGGAGTGATCCCATCAAATTGACAGTATTAGACAGTAAGTCTCATCATATTTCTTTCAAAGTGAATGTTATATATGTTCATTAAAAGGCTGTTTTGCTGACTAGTAAATCTTGATCTTTGATCCTCTACCAACACATGTTTTCATTCTGAAAAATCACTTTCCAACAGAACCTCAGTCTGTCCTCACTGTGTCTCCATTATGGCTGAGTCCTGGAAACTCTGTAGCTCTGAACTGCAGTATTAAATATCCATCTGCAGGATGGAGGTTCTTCTGGTATAAGGCTGTTCCTGATCTATCATCCAACTACTACAGCTCTGAGCTGCTACCTGGCAGCAGCAATGGGACTGAACAGGATTCCTACATCGTACATGGACAGACACACACAGCAGGATATAAGTGCAGAGTTGGAAGAGGAGATCCAGTGTATTACACTCAAGACAGTAAACCCAAGTTTGTCTGGTCTGGAGGTCAGTTTGTTTCTGTCTGTCCTCTCAAGCAGCAGATGTTATGTCATCTATTTTCTGTCTGTGACCAAAATACAGTATCTTGAAAATGAACAAATAATTGGCTGTTTACATTTATACTCCCCAGTGGAAGGAATACATTGACTGTGGTGACCTTATGATCCTTCCAGCTTTCCATCTTACTATGGTGTTACTTACTGGACTGGGCAGAATTGTCTAGGTTTTTCCTGTCCTCACACTTTAACTGTATCATGGAAAACACCAAAACGAGAGATATGATACGTTCACTGAAACCTAACTCTTCTTTCTCGATGAGTACTTTTACTTTGGATGCTTAAGCTTATCTTACTTGTTGTTTTTCAGATTTGCATCCATCAGCGTCTCTCACAGTGAGTCCTGACAGAGTGCAACACTTCACCTCTGACTCTGTCTCAGTGAACTGTGAGGGAAACTCTACTGAGTGGAGAGTGAGGACGTTTAAAGAGAACAGCTACTGGTCATACTGCTCCTCTTGGGGGACAATGAATGGATCCACATGCAACATAGACAGTTACTGGCAGAGTGATGCAGTGTACTGGTGTGAGTCTGGATCAGGAGAGTTCAGCAACGCCGTCAACATCACTATACAGAGTATGGTTTCATTACATTTTCTTTTTCCTTTATACATTATTTTAAACATCCCATCATGTGTTTCAACATATATTAGATTGATGGTGTGTACATCTACATTGAGGAGTACAGTTAACAGACATTACTGCTACATTGTATCAGCCTATTTAACGATAATTCAACACCAGCAATTAGCAGCACATTAGTCCACAAAACAAATTACACCGAAATGCAGAAAAAATATCCTTTGTCTTTCAAATTATTTAGTTAAATTTCTTTAACCATTCATTAAAAATGCTCAAGATTTATGCCAAGATTATTATACAGAAAATATAATTCAGTCAGGTGCTGGTCAAACACAGGTAATGCCAAAGAATCAAAATTAAGGAAAGGGTTAGCTGCACACCAGAAAACTCAGCTTTAGACTTCTTGGTATGAATTTAAACAACTGAAATTCAGTTTTGGTGACAGTTTTAATATTTTACAGATCCAAGATATTTGAAGTTGGTCCACACACACATTATTTGGCATACGGAAAGACTTTTCTTCATTTAAAAAAAAAAAAATACAATTTTGATATTGCCGCTGGTATTTGTTTACCAGTGTTTCCCTGAGGTAGACAATTTTGTAAACCATTCATTTCAAATGTACACTGTCCACCAAATAGTTTATTGTCATATTTAATAAATGAATCAATTAACATAATTAAGTATTATATAATAAAATTGTGATTTTAACCACTGACACCATGACAGTCCAAGCTTTTATCTCATTCTGTTTCTGAAGAGAGCACAGTAACATACTGTATCTCCCCTGCCGAGATTGAAAACCATTCAATCATCTTCTTGTGATGCGGACTGGATGTAGTGTACAGTAGATTTGTGTTGGTTTATGGGTGATCTGTACTTTAGTTTTTATGTCAGTGATTACCATTAAAGTAATGTGTAAGTTGTAGGACATTGTGGACACATGTTGGATGGGTATATTACAGTAAGACACATAAGCTCTATGGACACAATATATTTCACACTCATCTGACTGAAACCTCATATTCTACAGTATTTTTTTAAAAAGACACTATACACTATACACTCATCAGGGTTAGATGAGGAAGTGTTATTCCTCAAAATAATCACATAGAAAATACCACAACAGTATTTATCTTGTTGGTGTATCTGTGTCAATGGCCATAAACTGTTGATTTGTGCCTGTTAGCTCTGTGATTGAAACGCAATATGTTTGACTGTTTTACAGAAACAGATATTATCCTGGTGAGCCCTGTCCATCCTGTGAATGAGGGAGATTCTGTTAGTCTGAGCTGCAGATTGAGAAAACAAACATTTGAGTCCAATGTGTTTTTCTATCTAAATGAGAAACTCATTCAAAATGATACCAGAAGGGAGCTGAATATCTCTGCAGTGTCAAAGTCAGATGAGGGTTTCTACAAGTGTCAATACTCACAACGAATGTCAGCACAGAGTTGGATGTCAGTTAATGGTGAGTAGGATTAAAACATTTTCTGCATTTTCTTTTATGTAAGCTGTGTTTCTGTCTGAGAAAGAAACTTAGAGGCAAATACTGAGCTGAATTTGAAATAGCTTTAGTTTCAGACAAGTTCACCTGTTGAGTTCAGTAGAAAATACTCTTTCCTTTTGAGCTCAATTAAGCCTGCTCAGTCATGATATATAACAACAACACTGTTACACTAAGCAGTGGCTCTATTCACACATACTCTACACTATTTTAAATAACTGACCCCAGACAACTCTTTCAAAATAAATGAAATATTTTAATAACCAGTTGTTTGCAGTGTAACACAAAAAATATTTACTTTGTTAGTTAACAAATAAACAAAAATGAAATAACACAATTACTCAAATTAGACTTCTTTAAAATAAAAATATTATAGTTGAAATACTAAATTGTAAACAAATGTACCTTTACCAAAATTGGCAAAACACTGTAGAAAATCAGACACTTATAATAAGCAAAATAGAATTGGCAATATTCAAAACTTAAATTATCTGAGGAAATTCCTAATTCTTACCCCTTTATACGATTTCTCTGTACTTATCAGACTCAGATCAAATATGCTACTTAACTAAACTCTAAACATAACAGTGTGTATGGATTAACCCTAACCCTAACCCGAACCCTAGTTAGCACAGTCACTCTTGCAAAACTCAAGCGCCCTAATCCACTGTGATTAGACAAGAAATGCTTGTTACTGTCCTCAGCTACAGCTTCTTATGTTACTTAAACATTCAGCAAGTTATCTACCAAAATGTCATTACTTTTAACTTTACTTTAGCTCCACATTTCTCTCTCTTTTCTCTTCTCTCCTTCTCCTTGATTCTTGTTGTCGCTTTTTTCTTCCCGCCCGTTTTTCGCTCACTCCCTTACCTACGGCTAATTACCAACAGGTGACACTGAGTGACGTATACAGCAACCAATCAAATGATAACAGCATGAACCAATGACACGAATCTGGATATTCATGTTTGGTTTACCACACACTTTTCTTCAACTACTATATAGAACAGTTTACTGTAACTACTTAACTTACTTAACTATTTACACTCTATCTTATTTATTATGAATTTATGTTAATCTCTCGGTTAACATTTCATCTTTCACTGCTTTTAACCTTAATTACTTTAGGTTTATTTGCATGACTGAATTATTTAATTAATTAATTGAAATAATTATTTGTATTTCAAATGAACTTGTTTTAACCCCTGTACTTTTACACCGGGCTACAAACAGTTATTATTTATTATTATAGCAGTGTCCAGGCCTGAAAGCTCTCCATTTCCTCTACCGTTAATTGTTGGGCTGGTTTGTGGAATCATTCTCATCATCATTCTTCTGCTCCTGTTGTATCGCTACAGACCGTCCAAAGGTAAGAACTTCTTCTTCTTCTTCTAGTTGTTTTATGCTTTAATTATACAAACACACACAAATATTCTGGTCTCACTGAATAGAACTTTAACGACTTACAATACAAAACCATGTAATAAAAATGTCTTTTTCACAGGTCCATGCTTTATCAGGTTGGTTGAACACTCTCTTCTCTCATTTTGAACATAACAATAGATTCCATGTTCTTATTTAAATGTGTTGTATTTGCTTCATGTTGTAGATCAAACCAGTCTGAGAGCATCAATCAGGACTCTAACACAAATCATGTGGTCAACCAGAATGAAGCTCAATGTAATTGCTACTGCACTCTTCTCCATGCTTAGCAGTTAAATTGAAATAGACTTTATATAGAGAGCCAATATATTCTTGTAAAAAAAGACTTCTTTATCATACGTTTAAAAATATTACTTTGACATTGGCTTGATGTTCACTGCTCTGTAGGTGATGCTCCTCTGTATGAATCAATCAAAGGTTCTGAAGACACTGGAAATGGTACCGTTCATACCTTTTTATTAACACACTGCAATAATAAAGCTATCAAATGTAGGTGTTTTCTTAAAATAAGCAAATTCAGCTGCAAGTTGTAAGTCTTAAAACAAGATGAAATTAATAAAAAAAATAACATTAGTAGTATTCTTGTGTCTAGATACAAAAAACTTCACAATACCTGTACAGAGCTTTTACCATCCAGGTTTTAAACCTGCAAATCTTCAAGTTCTTTTCTCTTAATTCTACCTGTCAATTCATCCATTCATCCATCCAGCTGTACAGTACTGTATGTGTCTGCTGAGCAAACAAATCCTGAGATCTGACTTCTGTTTTAGACGACAATCTGGTGTATGCCCAAGTCAACTACCACAATAAAGGCAAAGCCAAGAGAAACACAGGTAAGTAAAGTCTGCATTCACCTGCAGCTGTTATCATCAAACATGTTGGTGTTGGACACAGTGCAATTTACTGTCTGTATGTAATGTGTTCAATATGATTGAAATGGTAGCTGTTTGTATGTAATTATTTATTGTATTTCTTCTACATTACTGTCAGTTGTTTAAAACTAAACATCCCTCCATTCACAGGAAATTCACCTCCTGGAGCAACTGCTGACGCTGTTTATTCAGAAGTTAAACCAGGAACAGCTCTCGGTAATAATGCTGCCATCTGATGTGCTTACTGTAATGACTTATTCTACAAATAATTAAATGGGTGAAAGCCAGAATAACATGTCAGAAAGCATCCTCATGTCTTTAATAACCGTATATCTTTGTTTTTTTAATTTTTTTATTAATTTGTAATGTGTTGAAAGCATTTCATGAAATTATTGTGTGTTCTTCTGCTATCCAAGTCATGTTTAAAGTTTTTGTAGGAAACTGAATGTAAGCTGTTTCAACAGTTTGATACAGTACGCTTTATTATCCAGGTGAGTGTGCGGGGTTTAAAGTCAGCATCTTGGTGGCCCAGCACGCATGTAATCATTGTGGAAGATGTATGATATGTTTATGTTACTTTCATCATCAGAGATAGGTGTTAGATCTGAAGATTATTCTGAGATTAAAGGTTAAGACTATAAAGGTTTTACTGTGGCAGAACAACTGCATGATTTAAAGGGGCTGATTATGATTATTTGATATAAATTCTTGTAATTAAAAATATGTAGCTTCTATTTCAGGTGCAGGTGGATCCCAGGATGTCACTTATTCTTCAATTGAACTTAAAAACTTTGGAAAGAAGAGTGAGTAGGCCTACTTTAAATACATACAATTAATTAAAGATAGATTAGAGATGTCTTGGACTGCAGTACAAAAAAAATATTTTTTTAATCTTTGCATCTGATTATCTCAACAGGGAACCAACATGAACCAGAGGAGAGCGCTATTTACTCTGATGTGAAAACAGCAACTGCAGGTACAGTCAGTTCCAACCATCATGCTCAGAATCTGTATTGAAATGTGTCGTATCATTACACAGGAGGTCATTATGGGTCAGCATGCAGTTTAATTAATGTCAGTCACCTTGGGTAACTACTACATACTACCACTCTGCATCACCAGAGTTGTCAATTCTTACACATATTTAAGAACCTTTTAGTCTTTTGGGTGTTTCTTTCATAGACAGTCTGTGATTATTATTTTATGTTGTATGTCATTTGTTTCCAACATATTTCCATCTCACAGATTTGGCACAAAACTAAAAAAACAAACAAAAGACAGATTAGCTAAGGTGACAGTGTGGTGACGACAACTAATGTGGTTATATTTTGATCTTCATTTTAACATATGTTGTTGTACTGCTGTAAAAAAACAGAAGGGCACCCTAAATTTCTTTTATTTTAATTCTACCTGTCAATCCATCCATTCATCCATCCAGCTGTACAGTACTGTATGTGTCTGCTGAGCAAACAAATCCTGAGATCTGACTTCTGTTTTAGACGACAATCTGGTGTATGCCCAAGTCAACCGCCACAATAAAGGCAAAGCCAAGAGAAACACAGGTAAGTAATGTCTGCATTCACCTGCAGCTGTTATCATCCAACATGTTGGTCTTGGACACAGTGCAATTTACTGTCTGAATGTAATGTGTTCAATATGTTTAAAATGGTAGCAGTTTGTCATTACTTATTGCATTCATTTGTCATATGTTCTATTAAGCATGTTTAGTAATGCATTTTTATTATACATTGTATGCATTGAGTGTACATCAGTTAACTCTGTAAAAGCTATAATAGTCTGCTATGTTATATGTTTGAGCACTGTGGGCCTTACAGTACTGTCATTCTTTGTATTAGCAGATATGTTAACCTTCACAGTGTACCTGTCAGTTCAGCACACTTTAATAATTATGACATTACTGGCAGTTGTTTAAAACTAAACATCCCTCCATTCACAGGAAATTCACCTGCTGCAGCAACTGCTGACACTGTTTATTCTGAAGTTAAACCAAGAACAGCTCTTGGTAATAATGCTGCCATCTGATGTGCTTACTGTAATGACTTATTCTACAGATAGTTAAATGGGTGAAAGCCAGAATAATGTTGTGTGGTTTTATTCCAGGTCTGTAAAGAGAACTGTATCATCAAAGAAAATTTTTTGACAGCCTTTAATTATATTGTGTGCACCTCTGCTGTCCAAATATCAGACATTTTGTACAATTAATTTCTTAGCAGATTATATAAAAGAAGTTACATCATATGGATTTAATTACTACTCTTAGCACAAAGCACAAGTATTCCCATTTATACTGTATTTATTCAGATTTTAAGTTATATTTAAGAGTTTTGCAAGTTGAATGCAAGCTGTTCCAACAGTTTTATGCGGTATATTTAAGCTTTAGTAAGCAGGTGATAGTGCAGCTTTTAGGTCTGCATCTTCTTCAGAAAGAAGAAATATCCAGGACGGACATTATTTATGTTAATGATCTGCTATCAGACTAAATGATGGCGACGACCAGAGCCGACCACACTGAGCTTCACAACAGCTCTTCAGAAACCTATGGGTGACTACAGAGACTGTGTCCATTTTTAATTATACAGACTTTGGTTTTCTACTGTATCTGTATTCATAGCTACTGCATGTACCAGATTGTTTATATCTTTTGTACTTTAAAAAACATTTTGATGCATCAATAAACAGTGTTTCCAGCAGTAAGTTGTTGTTTTTATTTGCTTTTTTTACTGGACAACCAAACTGGATAAGAACATCCCACAGTAGGCTTCGTCTGACACTATCAAGCTTGTCAAAAGCAATGAGGGGGACTTGGTATTCGTTTTCAAGGACTATTTCTTAGTTTGCTTTTTATACTATACTTATGTCAAAGGTAGTCAAAACCGGTCAATCAATAATAGTTTGATGGTTATATTATCTATTGATATGCTTTGACTTAACAGGATTCTTCCAACTTGGTGGAATACCTTTTCCTGTCAAATTTCCACACTTTTTGTAGTGCCTTATGGGTTATATCATGGGAATAATGCTAAGCACATCTGCCAGCTGGTCTGTAGCCTTGTGTGGCTTCACTTTAGCTAGGGTTTGTTTGACATCAGCTGTAGACAGGCATAGTACCTGGTTGTCCTTGTCAAATAGACAAACATAAAAAGACTCTTATATACTGTGTGTAGGATTTGACTTTCTCATAAACAGTGTGTTGCTTTTTCAAAAGGATTAATTTGATAAAAAATGACATAGAACTACTGCTATTGCTGATTATTAACAGGTGGCACATTTATATCTTGTCTTACACATATTAGTTACCACCACTATGATGGCATTCAAATTGTCAAAAATGTGTTTTATTGCCAGTTTGACCCCTCTAGAATTAAGGGGATACAGAAGGTCCACGATTTTTCGAGTGTGTCTTAAAACAATAACCAGTTTGCCCATATGAACAGTGACAGGTTTTTATTCTTGCCATTAGGAGATCCCTCCCTAATGAGCTTTTAGTGTAAGTGATGCTCGTCAATGATGGTACTGTGCAGTCATGAAATAAACATATGCACATGCACCATTTCACTTATCTTCATCCATTCATGCATACATATACAAGTTTTGGATGCAAAACTAATATTGTAACCTGTAACATGTTTTCTCTTATGCTTTGTACACTACGTTTATTTTACATTGTGTCGGCATTGCAGAAGATGCATGCACAGTGTGCACATATCAGCATGATATTTGTAATCATTTCCTGTTTTTTTTTATAAAGGCCTGCTGGTGCCAGAGGTGGTCAAAACAAATCTATCATTAATAGTTTGATGGTTATATTATCGGTATGCTCTGAGAATGTGTCTTTGTCGATTTCTGTGGCTTTGATTAATTTGTGTTTTATAGATATCCTGACAGCTTGCTGTGTGTAGCAGCACTGGTGTCAGTGCGATGACTATGCTGTGTGAATTCATGCTATCACAGCAACTCATCTGTGGACATTGAGTTTCCGTCAGTCATGCTGATAAGTTGTGACTTCTTCTGTGTTTGTGCATGCGAAACATAACCTTAGTAACATAGTGTGAAAAAAGACAGAGTAGATGGTTCCATGAGATAACTTTTTTCGTTTGGGGTTTTCTTCCATTTAGCTGCTGTAGCACCAAACAGACAGCTGAAATCTGAAATACGTTTTCTCCATCAAACGTAGGAGTAAAAATATTCTGCTCCACTGATCATTTAAAGTCCTAAAAAATTAAGGAAAAAAATCTATCAGTATTTTTAGGCACATATATAGGACTCAGGGTAAATTTTATCTGCACTGCAACGTCAACGTGTTTGCGTTTGACTGTCAAGGAAGCAAAGAGAGACAGGCCATTTTTAGAAAGACAGTTCTCATATTGATATGAGGTGTGGCTTCTTGTCTTGCACAGTTTTCTGTTAGTGTTGCCCATAGGCGTTCAAGCTTTGAAAGTGGAAATATCTGTATATCTGAGCAGTGTCACAGTGACTGTGCTGGATGTGAGGATGGGACACACTTGGCTCTGTGTGCTGGGGTTATTCTGTGAGTACATCGCTGACTTTCTCTGCCACTAAAGCAAAATCAGTGAGGACCATTGTCACAGAGAGTTGCGACACTGTTGATTCTGTCGCTCATGTGATACTGTATTTATTTTTATGTATTTTTTATGCATTTTTTATATATTTTCTCATCTTTTTTTCTTTACTGGTAGCTAACATCAGAGTGGAGAACTGTACTGTAAACATTTTGACTGACATGCAATAATGATTTGATATTTAGACACCTGCAGTTTCCATTTGTGAAAGTTTATAAATGCCTTCCTATTTTAACAGTTTCTGTCTGATCTTTATGTTAGCACTGAATACACTCTTCCACGGTGGACAAGCTGAAGGTAAATCTGCAATCTTCCTTGTTTTCTGTTGTTATACTTATTGACTTCAGATGAATCTGCGCCTCCTGTCAGTTTTAGTCCACGCATCACACACAGGATATGACTAACTAGTTCATAAATAGTGTTCCTCAAATAACTAGTTTGTATTTTTGTTTGCATTCTAGACGCTGTACTGACCCTTAAGCCAAACTGGCCCACTTTATTCACTGAGGAGTCTGTTACATTCACATGTGACATCAGAGAAGTAACTGACGATGGCTGGAGTTACACATTCAGCAGGAATGGTCAACAACTTGATTCCTGCAGTACAAATAAGTCCTGCTCATTTAAGATAATGAAAAACTGCAGTGGCGAATATCATTGCACCGGTCATCACCTGAGCACAAATGTTTCAAAGAAGAGTAATAACGTCACTCTAAATGTCTCAGGTAATTCATCTGATGTTTTTTTGTTTTTTTAATTACTGTAGTGTGCAATTTCCTCTAAATCCAACTCAATGGTAATAGAGATTCTGATTCCATACTTAAAAAAAAACATTTAGCAGTGGTTTGTCACCACCCAGCTTGCCCATAGAAAGTATTTAATCAATTTACTGAGTTTATGA
Source organism: Dicentrarchus labrax (assembly GCF_905237075.1). Lineage (NCBI taxonomy): Eukaryota > Metazoa > Chordata > Actinopteri > Moronidae > Dicentrarchus > Dicentrarchus labrax. The sequence goes on along the minus strand of NW_026136705.1, from coordinate 4,903,067 downwards.
ACAAATGATCAAGTTAAACAAGGCACCGACTCTACCGTACTCAGATAATGATGTGATCCAGGAGACTAATATGTTTTAAGAAGTGTACCTAAAGTATGTATGTTTGGAGGTAGTCTTTTGTCAATCAATGTATTAAATGTGCAGGTTCAGGTTTTCATTCTGTGGATTCATTTTCCAACAGATAAACCCAGGCCTGTCCTCACCGTGTCTCCATTATGGCTGAGTCCTGGAGACTCTGTAACTCTGAAACTGAACTGCAGTGTTGAAGATTCATCTGCAGGATGGAGGTTCAACTGGTTCAAGTCTGTTCCCAAACTATTAAACAACAGCTTCTCCTACAAGTATGAGCCGCGATCTGGCTACAGTAATTGGACTAAAGAGGACTTTTACATTGTTCATGAATGGAAGCACACAGCAGGATATAAGTGTCGAGCTCGAAGAGGAGATCCAGTGTATTATACTGCTTATAGCAAAAACACCTTTGTCTGGTCTAAAAGTCAGTAGATTTGGTACTTTCTTTTCTTTTTTCTTTCTTTCTTTCTGCCACCAGCGTCAGGCCATTTATCCCCAGAATTTAAGATATTAATGGAAGTAGCCTAATTAATGGATGTTTGCTAGCATTGACCACACACATCCTGTTTGTTCTTGCCGACACTGTGATATAAAACAGCCGTAATTTAAAGTATTTAAAAGGTAAAGGATATTTTACTTTATGGTCAGACAGGCATTAGACAGTCAACAAAAACATTTCAGGAGGCATGGGAACTACTAGGAAGCTAAACTCTGATAGGTAAAAGGAAAATCATGATTTGTCAAATAGTGACCCTATTTAGACTTGGCTAAATAAGGTGGCTGGTAGAAAAGCGTATTTTTAAAGCTGCTAAGTTGGAGACCAACCACTGTACTGTACCCTCTCTCTTACTCCTCGTTGACTGTTGTGTTTCAGATGTCCATTCACTATCAGTCAAAGTGAGTCCTGACGGAGGGCCCCAATATTTATCTGACTCTGTCTCGCTGAGCTGTGAGGGAAACTCTACTCAGTGGAGAGTGATGAGGTTTACTAAAGCAGGCCACCTGTCAAATTGTTCTGAATGGGGTTCAATGAATGGATCCACATGCAAGATCCTCAAACCTACAAACAAAGCAGCAGTTTACTGGTGTGAGTCTGGATCAGGTCAATTCAGCAATGCAGTCAACATGACTGTACAGAGTAAGTCAAAGTTTGTTTAATTTTTTTATTTATTTCATTATGGGATATAACATGTTATATTTGAATTGCATAAGCATTATAGTGAAATGTTAACAAGTGGAATCTTATGCCTAAATAAATAACCCGTAGGTCCTAAATTAACCCCTACAAAAATGCAAATTGAAGACAAGTTAATTCAATATTTCACTTTCTATCAAATTGAGTTCTCTCAGCAGGGGTCTGTCCAAGTTTGTTCTTGTTGCCGTCGCCAAGTGCTTGCTCATGGTGGGAACTGTTGGGTCTCTGTAAATAATTTTTAGGAGTACGGTCTAGACCTGCTCTATTTGAAAAGTGTCCTGGGATAACTTCTGTTATGAATTGGCGTTATACAAAAAAAATGGAATTGAATTCAATCCAATTTAAAATTACACCAGTGGCCAGCTGAATATCTCTGCAGTGTCAAAGTCAGGAAGGCTTTTACAAGTGTGAATACTCAGGGAAAGAGTCACCAAAGAGTTGGTTGTCAGTAAATTTTGAGTATGATTAGAACTTTTCAGAATATGGCACAATCTGAGATGAAGAAAGTTTCCAAATACTTCACCTAAATAGCATAGAAATAAGGATGGTGATGCTTTTGTATATTGTGTGCTCTTAAGTATACACTTGTACATGTACGTATTTACGTGTGAAGTATATACTGTAAATATTGTATGTGTAGGTGTATATATTTTTTTCTTTCCACATATAATTTCTATAATCTGCTTTTGAACATGTCAGGTCCATCAGATCCTGGACGCAGATCCACTTGTGTAATCTTGTATATGGTTTCTTCCATTGTGGATTGACTAACCATTGATCTGTTATGTTGTTAACAAGTTAACAGTTTCAATACTTATTTATTATTACTGCAGGGCCCCCCCAGGAAAGCTCTTCATTTCTTATGCCACTGATTGTTGGGCTGCTTTGTGGAATTTTGCTGATTATTCTCCTGCTGCTGTTGTGTTACTGCATAAAGTCAAAGGGTGATACATTTATCTTCTGATATTTGATGGATTACAATCTGATTATTCAAAGTAATTTATGTCATGATGTGAAATATCAGTGCATTAGCTACCACTACAAAAACAATGTAACAACAAATGTCTTTTTTTCTTCTTCACAGATTCATACTTTTCCAGGTTGGTACAACACTCTCTTGGGGCATCGGTGTATGACTGTGTGTGAATGCTTAGTTTCTGTTATGGTGAGCAGTTGGCACCTTGCATGGCAGCCACTGCTATCAGTGTATGAATGTGTGTGAATGTGGTGAGTGTGGCATGTAGTGTACAGCGCATTGAGTGGTTGAAAAGACGCTATATAAGTACAGTCCATTTATTTATATATATATATATATATATATATATATTACTAATATTTTTGTTTATGCAATATTTCTAACCATGATTTTTAGGTGCACACAGTCTCAGAGAACCAATCAGGGTTCTGTTCCAGATCAAGTGGTTGAAACTCAACCTAAAGAGCACTCCTCTCATCTCCATGGTAAGCTATAAAAATAATAATAATAATAATAAGATTTTTTTTTTTATGAGTTATCATTTCATATATGACCTTATCATTTAAATTGCTACAATCCATAATACTGAAAACAAAATCAACTAATCAGTTAGTCAATTGATGATGGTTGACAATAAACTATCACAAGCAAATGATCAGAGCAGAAACTGGTTTACACTAATTTCTCACATTGTTTCTGGTTTAATTGGCTTTACCTGACAGAAAAGATTACAAATAGTATTTTAAAATACATGTGAAGACATTTGTAAGAAAAGATGCAGCTTAGATAATGAAATAGAAATCATTACTTTTAGCTTTACTTGATTTTCAGGTGATGCTTGTCTCTATGAATCAATTAAAGGCCTGAAAAACACAGACAATGTCACAGTAAATGCTGTTGTATTTACACAGAGCAGCCAGAAGCTGTGGAGTATAGATGACTGGTCATACTTGACAATCACTTATGTTAAGAAAAAAATTATATTTCAGGTGCAGATGAATCCCACGACGTCACATACTCTTTGATTCAGCTTAAAAACATAAATAAGGGTGAGTACTCAAGATACATGCAATACAGAAAAATAATTTATATAACTTAATTTATATATATTATAATTACATACATATTTAGATTTTCAGGCCAGCAATGCCTAAAATTAAACTATTAAAAGCATTCATTGTATTTAGAGTGTAAAATGTAATTGAAAACGTCCCTCAAGGTAATCATGGGTCTGTGTGTGGTTCAAATCACCTCAGTCATCTCAGGTAGTCGGCAAAGTAAGAACATGTATAAGACCACACTAATGTAGTTGCTTCCTCAGAGGCCCGGAGCTTTTAACTATGACACTGTATCTAATCCTGTAAGCATCTTTTCTGGACGGGCCCATATAGCAGAATGTTTTGATGATGTTGATGTTGAAGTCAGGGGACACATCATAAAGAGTGAGAAAGTACTAATCATCTCTCCATGTATAGGACAATCGTCTCCTGCAGCAAAAGAAGAAACTGTTTACTCTGAAGTCCAGCTAAGAACATCTTTTGGTAATAATGCTGCCGTATAATTTGTTGTTGTTCTTATTTGTGTCTTTAAATATTATTAACTATATCTTTAATAACCTTTTATCTCTGCATTCTCTGGTTTTCTTCCAGGTCCATAAAGAGAAGTGTTGGAGTTTTTTTTTCTACAGGTTTAAAATCCACTTAATGCAGCCTTAACCTATTATTAAGCAGCAAGCCACTTAGTCATGCTTTTAACAGCTTTATTTGCAGTGAAGACATAAAACTAGAAATGTTAAAAAAAGGTATTAAATCTTTGGAAGAATGTTTGTTTCCCTTTTGGGAAGTTTCCAAATATAACATTGGCAGTACTTTTGCAAAGTAAAATGCTGTATCCCAATTTCATAATAAGTAGTAATGCTAATCAGTATGTCCTTCATACTACTAGTAATTTCTTGTATAGTATACTGCAGTTAGAAACTTGCTCTTACAGGAAATCAATCCAATGCTACACTATCAAATGTTAATCAGACTGCAGCTTTTACATGTCAAAGGCAAGTTCAACTATTGATATTGAGTAAATATTAAATAAGACATTATTTAAGTTATATTTGTGTTTGGTTAGTTATTAGTTTTTTGGTTTCTGAGGGCTTCTGTAGTAACCTGTGCACTTTTCTGTCTGACGATAAGGTTTCTATGGTTTACATTTTTTTATTTTGCTTTGTTAAATTGTTTAAGGTAACTAGAACGTTAGGTAACTGCCTACTTGAAGGCGCAATGGTTACTTATGCCAGTAGGTCCTCTGGGATTGAAGCTTAATGTTGAGGTTTAGCTAATGTTGAACGGACTAGAACTGTTAGTAGATGTTGTTGATGATTAAATACAATCAATATGTGATTTGAAGTGTCCAATGTCCCACTCTTACACAACTTGCTAACAGACATCATGTGCCTTGTGTTTAGTGTAAGCGCCTTTTACCAGAGATAACTGTTTCATTGTATATTAAGTATAATATGGGGAAATATTGTTGAATATTTGGTGTGACTTAATTCATTTATATTTTACCACAGATGTTTGTCCTGTGGGGCTTCTGTAGAAATGTGACAAATGACCAGGAAGTGGCCTTTTATTGTGAAATGTTATAAATAAATGAGTGAGGGCAGAGCACAGCGCGGTTGTTTTACAGCCGGCATTGCCACTGAGCTGACTCAACTCGTAAGACAGTCCCATGTCGTCATTATAATGTGGTTATAGAAAGAAAGACAAAGACAAGAATAATATAGACCAAATATAGCCACTACATACAACTCACTTTGAAGAAATGAATGCTTTGAGTCTGGTTTAGAACAGGAGTTAGTGGTTCACATCAGCCTCTTGTGGTTGAAATGAGCAAGTGAAGCACTTTCTGATGTCTGCTCTTGAAAGGTGATGTATATATATATATATGTATATACATATAAACTTAGAATTATTATAAATAAAATTGACTTCTTTACAATTCTTCCATTTCCTTTGTGAATTTCATTGTAGAACAGTGTCCATCAACAGCACACTTAAAAATCTGTTATGACTTAATTTGTCCACTTTTTTAGTGTGTACACACTACTGTGTTCAAAACCTGCATAAAATGTATATATAATGTGTATTGGGGACACAGTAGGCTAATGTCTAGAAGAATTTCCTGTCAGTATAAATGGTAAATAATAAATTTTCTTATATACTTACTGCAAAAAGAGTTTATTATGGTGATCGTGAACGTAATCGAATGCACTGTGGAATATGACCATTGATAAGAATCTATCACCTCTTGGCCCAATGCATGCTGGGTGAGGCTCCACTCAGAACAGTAGCAGCTATATTGAGGTATAAACATGAATATGAAGTCCACTTTGTTATCTTGTTTTTTGTTGCTTCCTTTTGCTCTTTGGTGATCTAATAAACATTATTATTATTGTTATATTCAGCATTAGTACACAAGCTATCCCTGGTAGTTTTGGTTACATGTTTTTATGTAATTCATAATGGAGTGTGTCATATGTATATGACTAACAATGTTGTTAAAACACGTGTTGACTTAAACTTGCTTTGTGAAAGGGGAAGGAAGACATGATTTTCAAAATTTAAGAAAGCATGAGCCAAAATTGGCATGACATCAAGCTTTTTTTCTTTCTTTTTGTTCCTATCACATGCAGAAGTTTCACATTCTACAGTAGAAAAAAAAAAGCCTCAGAAGCAGGGTATCAGTGTTGGATGCGAGGATGGGACACACTTTGCTCTGTGTGCTGGGGATATTCTGTGAGTACATCAGCAACTTTATTTGTTTGAAAGGTACGGATTTAGCCAAATTTAGTTAGGACAAAGCATTTTTTTTAGTTTATTTATTTATGTTGTGGTTCATGGTTTACACCCGGATATACTAGGATCTAGACAAATACCCTAGCTTGAGTTTCATTTGACAATAAGTTGTCAAAGAAAGTTGTAATAATGTTGGTTAATCAGGAGTTAGACTTTATTGTTAATCCCATTAAGTCCGATGTCTGATCGAGTATCTATCTTTATTTCAGTGATGAACACACACAAGTTTGGACACACTCAAGGTGATTACACGATTCCTATTTCTGTTTTTCTGTTTTTCTGTTTATTCACTTAAGGTGTTTCCAAATACTGTCATTAATTTCCTCTTATGTAAGTGTGGAAACTTTCACAACTGTTAATGGAGAACTGTATGTCAAACAGTAACTTCCAAATGTGTTGTGTGTTGTGTAGTAACCAAGCTCGTCAAATATATTGTATATACAGTTTTCATCTTAAACATTAATCAGATTCAGTTGCCACATTATCAACTCTTAAAGGCACACTATGCAAGATTTGTACCTTAATATAACAGCTTCAAAGTCATTTCTATGGTAAACAAACTTGTAGTACAGCGATTCATCCCGATAGCAACGCAGGAGAGGGACGCCGTTGGCAGAACCAGCAATGCAAGTCTGAAAGGTGGCGTCCCGCCAAATTTCGCGAGAATCATGAATTGCTTTACGGCATGACGTCACATACATCAGCAACATAAGAAGCAGCCTCAATGGAAGACACTAGCAGGCATTCACTCAGACGTTACCTGGTCAGTAGACATCTTCGGAGTCTATCTTTGCCTGTTCGATGTCTGACGCTTCCATCCTACTGAACATGTACCGGTATACAGGGGGGAGGGGATCGGGCCATGAGTGCAGAGACGCAGAGCCGAATATAGAGACAGCTCTGGTGAGTGGTATTTATGGCAGTTAACGTTAAATACAAGTACTCCGCAGCGACTTTAGGGGTAGCTGTTTGACAAAACAGGAAAACTGCATAGTATGCCTTTAAAAGAAAACATGTAGTTATAAGGATCAAGAGACCAAAGTGATGTATTTTGTTGGCTGCCACATTTCCTCTATTTGAATACCTAAAAAATGACCAGTCATTGTACAATGATCATGAGTGAATCAAGTGTGACTTAAAAAATGCTCTATTTATGTTTTCATTGTTGCAGCTGTTTTATTTAAGAAATGGTGCTATTACTAAGACCGTTGTATTTGCTGACCTTCAGTGGTTCAACTTAAGTGAACTTGGAGTGTCAGTACATCTTGACATCACTGTTACTGTCAGAGCTGCAACAGATTTTTAATTTCAACCAGAGAGGGCAGTAAAACAGCTTGTCGGTCTGTTGTTAAGTTTAACATTGCAACACGGATAAACATGTAGACAGAAGATCATAATTTTGTGAAATAAATGAAACTATTAATTATGCATATGTGAAAAACATATTTCACTATTAATTCTACAGCACAAAATGTTAAAGCCACCTTGAGAGCTGATAAAACAAGACTACCTCTGGGAGGCAAAGTGATGCTGACCTGCTCTGTGATGGCCAACAACTCCTCTGGCTGGAAATACCAGTGGTTCATGCGAACTACAGATAAAGAATCAAAGGAACATAGCCTTAGTGACACTAACAGAACTATCAGTGTCACAAAAGAAGGTATCTACTGGTGCAGAGGAGGGAGAGGGGACTTGAAGGTCACAGAGGACAGCAATCCCATCACCATTCACAAAGCTGGTGAGTATAGCAATTGTTTTTGGAATAAGTCCAAATGGACTCAGATATTAAGCGGTGAGACAATCCCTCTCAGATTTGAGATCCAGGAAGGTAGAGGCACAGAGTGGACGTATGAATGGATAACAACCAGTTCAGACATAATCAACGCTCCTGCTGGAGACTACCGGTGTAAAGACACAGAGGAGATTTGTATTCAAGAGAGTGGAATGAGGCATTGAAAACTGAAAAATTACCTCCAAGAATAACACAGCCAGGGTTAGACTGAAACTATGTAACCACAACATCTCCATATTGATTCAAGCAGGAAACCTTGGTGTCATCACTTTCACTCTCCCCTAACGCTCAAACGTCCGGTTATATTTCACTGTAGTCGATGTGGACAAGGCTCATTGCCACACAAAAAAAGGTCTTTTGCATATAAGATGTGCATTTCTTATGATAACAAACTAGTGAGCGACAATTTTGCTTACTCAGCCAAACATCAAGTGTGTGCCAAAGGCTAAAAGCCAGTCCCAGATACAGTCTTGCCTAGCTGCCAGCAGTGAGCAGTTACTTCAGCAATAAGTAAAGCTACCTGTCTATTAGGAAAAAAGGTGGAACAGCCGGAGATCACGACAGGATAAACCGTAAATTGTGTTACAGAAAAAATCACTGCTAGTGGTGTAAAGCGTTACGCACTTTTCGTGGGAGATTCTACCCGGCAACCCAATATATATAGTGCAAGGGTACTGAGGGAAAAAGAAAGAGGCACCATTCTCCATATTACTAGTCAGTGTAGCATTAAAATTATTTTGAAGCTGGGTGCCCGGATAGCTCAGTGGGTAGAGCTGGCTACCCGTCATCTGTCATCCCCTCTCTCTGCCCCCCTTTCCTGTCTATCTTCAGCTGTCACTACAATAAAAGGCAAAAATATATTTTGAAGCTGTTATTGAGCTAGTAATAGTTGCATAATGTTGCTTCATTTCTCTTATTATATATTAAATACGTTAATTAATATTAATTATGTTATTTAATTGTAAGTACCAGATTGGGAAGAGTAATAGTATACTGTTAAAATCTTAATGTACCCAGTTCCTGACACAGTATTTTAACCAGTGGGACGGTAGTTCTCATGTATGTAGTTTTTTGACTACAGTGTACAGAGTACAAGTTTTACTGCAATGAGGTAGGCTATACATCTAACCTTGTAGAGACAATCCTTGTAGGATAAGTACATTGTTTGTTTCAGTCTTTATAGTGGAATTAGTGGTCATAAAATGACCAATTTAAGGTTCTCAGGTTCTTTTGCACGTTGAGGCTACACACATGTCATGTTCTGCATACTTCATGCCACTGGTCTTATTTTAATTAGGGTTTCTATGTGAATTATTATTATAATTACTATGGTTTTATTAATTCAGGGATTCATTCACAGGTATTCACAGTTATTAATTGTATGTTTTCATTCTAAACTAAACAGAGAAACCGAAGGCCACAATAAGAGCTGATAAAGTACCGATTCCTGTAGGGGGCAGTGTGACCCTGTCCTGCACTGTGAATTCATCATCTGGTTGGAAATACTTGTGGTACAGAGGCAAGAAAAACCCTAAACCCTTGAATACTGACTTAAGGGGAAAAATCACTGTCTCACAGGGAGGAGACTACGGGTGCAGAGGAAAAAGAGAGTCAGTTTACTACACAGATTACAGCTTCTTCACTCTCAACAAACTTGGTGAGTTTGGCAAAATGATTTGTAGAAAAGGATAAAATAAATCTACTTTGCAATTCATGATCGATTTTGTTGTGGGTTTATTCTTTAACACGAGCAGTCACAAACAAGGCTGTTGTGACCCTGCAACCAAACTGGCCGAAAATATATAAAGAAGAGACAATCACCCTCAAGTGTGAGATCAAGGATGGAGAAGGCACTGACTGGGAGTATGAATGGCAAACAAGCAGCTCATTCAAACCTCCAAAACAGAGTGAAAGCCGGCTTATTGCTGATGCATCACATAATGGAGACTACAAGTGTAAGGGCAGAAATAAAAGTGAAACAACGTCCATGACGGAGTGGAGTGGTGGCTTCAAATTGACAGTATTTGACAGTAAGTGACACTCACTGAATGTAATCCATTTACAGGCCTACAGTATGCATTATAACATTGATTCTGAGATCATCATTTTCCAACAGAAAAACCTCAGCCAGTCCTCTCAGTGTCTCCATTATGGCTGAGTCCTGGAGACTCAGTAAATCTGAGCTGTGAAGTTAAAGAACCTCCATCTGCAGGATGGAGGTTCTACTGGTATAAGGCTGTTCCAGATCTGTCAGACAACTCCTACAGCTATGAGCTGCTACCTGGCAGCAGCAATGGGGCTGCACTTAATTCCTACATCGTTCATGGACAAACACACACAGCAGGATATGTGTGCAGAGCTGGAAGAGGACACCAAGTGTCTTACACTCAGTACAGTGAACCTAAGTTTGTCTTGTCAGGAGGTCAGTTTCTTTCTTTAACTGTTTGTTTCTTACTTCCTAATGTATGTTTTTTCTTATGATCGCTTGTAACCTCCATCCGTCCAGCTGCTTTCATGCTGGATGAATCTGCAGTGTATGATTTACATCCAGGGCCAATATGCAGTGTCGATGCAGGAAGTAGTGCCCTTTATGTAGCGGAGCATAAAAGTAGAGGTTAGCATGGTCAGTGCGTATGTACCTCCTTAAAAATGTATCCACATGTTGGGGCCACGGTTGCTACAGAGATATGATGTGGGGACCGCAAGAACTGTTATAAGTCAGCATTAGCTTGTGCTTACTTTTTCAAGCTTCTGATGCCAGCTGGTCGAGAGAGAACGCAATGTTAAACAAGAAGAAAAAGGTTCTGTAATCTCCTTTTTAATCCCCTGCTTACCTCAATTGGCGCTATATCAAAATTAAAGGTAAAATATAAACATTGCAACTGAATTGCAGTAGTCTTCTCAGAAACAAGACCAAGTTACCTGACCTGAAGTGACTACATCCAGTGATATAAGTACATGCATTACCCACTATATAACAATAATAAGAAGAATATTAATAACAGACAAAGAAAAAGCAAACTCAGAAGGCAATATAACATAGGTGAGTATAGCAATTGTTTTTGGAATAAGTCCAAATGGACTCAGATATTAAGCGGTGAGACAATCCCTCTCAGATGTGAGATCCAGGAAGGTAGAGGCACAGAGTGGACGTATGAATGGATAACAACCAGTTCAGACATAATCAACGCTCCTGCTGGAGACTACCGGTGTAAAGACACAGAGGAGATTTCTATTCAAGAGAGTGGAATGAGGCATTGAAAACTGAAAAATTACCTCCAAGAATAACACAGCCAGGGTTAGACTGAAACTATGTAACCACAACATCTCCATATTGATTCAAGCAGGAAACCTTGGTGTCATCCCTTTCACTCTCCCCTAACGCTCAAACGTCCGGTTATATTTCACTGTAGTCGATGTGGACAAGGCTCATTGCCACACAAAAAAAGGTCTTTTGCATATAAGATGTGCATTTCTTATGATAACAAACTAGTGAGCGACAATTTTGCTTACTCAGCCAAACATCAAGTGTGTGCCAAAGGCTAAAAGCCAGTCCCAGATACAGTCTTGCCTAGCTGCCAGCAGTGAGCAGTTACTTCAGCAATAAGTAAAGCTACCTGTCTATTAGGAAAAAAGGTAGAACAGCCGGAGATCACGACAGGATAAACCGTAAATTGTGTTACAGAAAAAATCACTGCTAAAGCTAGTGGTGTAAAGCGTTACGCACTTTTCGTGGGAGATTCTACCCGGCAACCCAATATATATAGTGCAAGGGTACTGAGGGTAAAAGAAAGAGGCACCATTCTCCATATTACTAGTCAGTGTAGCATTAAAATTATTTTGAAGCTGGGTGCCCGGATAGCTCAGTGGGTAGAGCTGGCTACCCGTCATCTGTCATCCCCTCTCTCTGCCCCCCTTTCCTGTCTATCTTCAGCTGTCACTACAATAAAAGGCAAAAAAAAATATTTTGAAGCTGTTATTGAGCTAGTAATAGTTGCATAATGTTGCTTCATTTCTCTTATTATATATTAAATACGTTAATTAATATTAATTATGTTATTTAATTGTAAGTACCAGATTGGGAAGAGTAATAGTATACTGTTAAAATCTTAATGTACCCAGTTCCTGACACAGTATTTTAACCAGTGGGACGGTAGTTCTCATGTATGTAGTTTTTTGACTTCAGTGTACAGAGTACAAGTTTTACTGCAATGAGGTAGGCTATACATCTTACCTTGTAGAGACAATCCTTGTAGGATAAGTACATTGTTTGTTTCAGTCTTTATAGTGGAATTAGTGGTCATAAAATGACCAATCTAAGGTTCTCAGGTTCTTTTGCACGTTGAGGCTACACACATGTCATGTTCTGCATACTTCATGCCACTGGTCTTATTTTAATTAGGGTTTCTATGTGAATTATTATTATAATTACTATGGTTTTATTAATTCAGGGATTCATTCACAGGTATTCACAGTTATTAATTGTATGTTTTCATTCTAAACTAAACAGAGAAACCGAAGGCCACAATAAGAGCTGATAAAGTAGCGATTCCTGTAGGGGGCAGTGTGACCCTGTCCTGCACTGTGAATTCATCATCTGGTTGGAAATACTTCTGGTACAGAGGCAAGAAAAACCCTAAACCCTTGAATACTGACTTAAGGGGAAAAATCACTGTCTCACAGGGAGGAGACTACGGGTGCAGAGGAAAAAGAGAGTCAGTTTACTACACAGATTACAGCTTCTTCACTCTCAACAAACTTGGTGAGTTTGGCAAAATGATTTGTAGAAAAGGATAAAATAAATCTACTTTGCAATTCATGATCGATTTTGTTGTGGGTTTATTCTTTAACACGAGCAGTCACAAACAAGGCTGTTGTGACCCTGCAACCAAACTGGCCGAAAATATATAAAGAAGAGACAATCACCCTCAAGTGTGAGATCAAGGATGGAGAAGGCACTGACTGGGAGTATGAATGGCAAACAAGCAGCTCATTCAAACCTCCAAAACAGAGTGAAAGCCGGCTTATTGCTTATGCATCACATAATGGAGACTACAAGTGTAAGGGCAGAAATAAAAGTGAAACAACGTCCATGACGGAGTGGAGTGGTGGCGTCAAATTGACAGTATTTGACAGTAAGTGACACTCACTGAATGTAATCCATTTACAGGCCTACAGTATGCATTATAACATTGATTCTGAGATCATCATTTTCCAACAGAAAAACCTCAGCCAGTCCTCTCAGTGTCTCCATTATGGCTGAGTCCTGGAGACTCAGTAAATCTGAGCTGTGAAGTTAAAGAACATCCATCTGCAGGATGGAGGTTCTACTGGTATAAGGCTGTTCCAGATCTGTCAGACAACTCCTACAGCTATGAGCTGCTACCTGGCAGCAGCAATGGGGCTGCACTTAATTCCTACATTGTTCATGGACAAACACACACAGCAGGATATGTGTGCAGAGCTGGAAGAGGACACCAAGTGTCTTACACTCAGTACAGTGAACCTAAGTTTGTCTTGTCAGGAGGTCAGTTTCTTTCTTTAACTGTTTGTTTCTTACTTCCTAATGTATGTTTTTTCTTATGATCGCTTGTAACCTCCATCCGTCCAGCTGCTTTCATGCTGGATGAATCTGCAGTGTATGATTTACATCCAGGGCCAATATGCAGTGTCGATGCAGGAAGTAGTGCCCTTTATGTAGCGGAGCATAAAAGTAGAGGTTAGCATGGTCAGTGCGTATGTACCTCCTTAAAAATGTATCCACATGTTGGGGCCACGGTTGCTACAGAGATATGATGTGGGGACCGCAAGAACTGTTATAAGTCAGCATTAGCTTGTGCTTACTTTTTCAAGCTTCTGATGCCAGCTGGTCGAGAGAGAACGCAATGTAAAACAAGAAGAAAAAGGTTCTGTAATCTCCTTTTTAATCCCCTGCTTACCTCAATTGGCGCTATATCAAAATTAAAGGTAAAATATAAACATTGCAACTGAATTGCAGTAGTCTTCTCAGAAACAAGACCAAGTTACCTGACCTGAAGTGACTACATCCAGTGATATAAGTACATGCATTACCCACTATATAACAATAATAAGAAGAATATTAATAACAGACAAAGAAAAAGCAAACTCAGAAGGCAATATAACATAGATATAAACCAAAATATGGCAGATGGAAGACAATGATGATAGGATCAGAGGAGACAAAGTGAAGAAGTGAAGTGAAACTGTGGATGAATATAATTAAAGCAAGACACTGTCTGATCGCACATGATATCCGCAGTGGTGATCAGACACTCACACTAAAAATCAACAGCGGTGCTAATATTAAGCCCTAGCAACATCTTAGCAATCAGCTGCGGATGCAAATGAGCATCACCCTGATACTGCAAGTGGCAACACACTACTGCTTTGAAATCCTCTTAGATTTTAGGTTTTATACTTTAAAGTGTTCAATGCATTGTGTTTGCAAAACCAGAAATGTTGCTTCCATTGTGATATCCTTAACAACAAAATCCTCATCATATCTCTGCATGTGTTGTTTTTTAGATTTTCATCCATCAGCGTCTCTCACAGTGAGTCCTGACAGTGTGCAACACTTCACTTCTGACTCTGTCTCACTGAGCTGTAAGGGAAACTCTGCTGAGTGGAGAGTGAGGACGCTGAAGGACTCCCTGTTAGACGATTTTAACTGTGGGGAAATGACTGCAGCCACATGCAGCGTTCACAAATTACAGGAGGGTACTAGAGTGTACTGGTGTGAGTCTGGATCAGGAGAGTTCAGCAATACCGTCAACATCACTGCACAGAGTATGTTTTCACTGTATTGTGGTTGAAATTATGTCTCTTTTAACAAGACACTATATGATCTCAAAAGGTTTAGGCGAGGAAGTGTTCCTCAAAATAATCACATAGAAAACACATAATCTTGTTGGCGTGTCTGTCTCATTGGCCATGTACTGTTGATTTTATATGTCCCTGTTAGCTCTGTGACTAAAACTTAATGTTTTACTGTTTTACAGAAACAGATATCATCCTGGTGAGCCCTGTCCGTCCTGTGACTGAGGGAGATTCTGTTAGTCTGAGCTGCGTCTCGAGAAAACAAACGTTTGATTCCAATGTGTTTTTCTATCTAAATGAGAAACTCATTCAAAATGATACCAGAAAGGAGCTGAATATCTCTGCAGTGTCAAAGTCAGATGAGGGTTTCTACAAGTGTCAGTATTCCGGAAAAGAGTCACCAGAGAGTTGGGTGGCAGTAAAATGTGAGTATGATTATGATTAAGGTTTTTGTGGGAAATTGGTTTTTCAGGTCAGTAAAATCCGTCTGCATTCAGAATTAGGACTGCAACTAATGATATTTTGAGTTAACTAACTGATTAATTGACTTATCGTTGCACCTCTAAACCATCACCCATTTGTCAAAAATGAAGCTTTATTGAAAGTATGTAAAGGACATTTTAAAAAACACAAAATTGAATTAATGAATAATGAATAATAATAATAATAATGAATTCACAAGTGTACACAGTTTAGTCACTTGATTTTTGTTTTGTTTTTGTGGCCATGATGCTGTGCTTGTAAGTTTTCATGGGAAATGTAGTTTCCTAACAGTTGTTTAACTTTATTAAACTCATGAAAGTTTACATTTCTAATAGCAGCGACTGTAGTGGATGCTGTTTCGTTTTAGAATATGGAAAGTAAATCCCATGCACATTTATTTTCTCAGAAAACATATGAAAGAATTGCTTAATAAGAGATCACACTGAGATACAGATGCTAGTGGAAACATGAAAACTCTCTACAACTTTCTTCCCTGCAGCGTCAGAGTCTGAGTCTTCATCACTTGTCCCAGTTATTACTGGACTGTTTGTTAGCATTGTAGTGATCATTCTCCTGCTTCTGCTGTGTTACTTCAAAATGCCCAAAGGTGAGATAATGTAATGTATTCATGTCTGAAATTACAGAGGAATTTGGATGTCATGACGCCGAAGAGAAGATTAACTATTTGCTATACAAAACTAACCAATGGCAAATGTCTTTTTCACAGATCGAAGCTGTGACGGGTTAGTACAACTTCCTTTTCTCTCATCTTGAACGTTACAGCAGTACATTTCATGTATCTGGTTACATTTACTATATCCATATTAAAGGCTGATCCAGTCTCTGAGCGCCAATCACTGCTCTGCTACAGACCGAACAGTCAACCAGGATGCAACCCAACAGCCTGTATACTCTGGTCTTCTCCATGGTCAGTCATCCATATAATACTGAATGTTCATCTATTTAATAAGATAAGATGAGATAAGATAAACTTTATTGTTCCCATACTGGGGAAAATCACTTGCTACAGCAGTTTCAGATACAACACAATTTAATTAAATGATAGCTGGTGTTTTTCCATCCAGTTCTCTAAGACTTTATAACATTATAACAGGATAATATTTTCGAAATCACCTAAAGATTAAATTGATGTTGATTTTTCACTGACCTGCAGGTGATGTTTCTATCTATGAATCTGTCAAAAGCTCTGACAACAGAGGAAACGGTATGGTATAAACATTACGTACACTCGGAAATAATATGATCACATGCCATCACACAAGTTTATGTGACTATTACCATTTAAGTAAAATTTAAGGAACATTCTTATTTCAGATGGGGCAGATAATGTTTACAGTGATGTTACATTTCAGCTAGAAGGTCTCGAAAGAAACAGTGAGTAAGATAAATATGAAACACTAAAAAGTTTTTTTTTTTTATATTATATAACACTTTTATATTATGCTCATTTTAACAGGTAAACATGATGATTCAATGGAGAGCTCTGACTATTATAATCTGTACCCAGAATCGGCAACAGGTACAAACATTACAATACTTTATAAACCTGGATATTGAGCTACGGCTTTATTTGTATAAAATTAAATTTTGAATAAAGGATATAATGTCACCATTAAGAATAAGATTGAGGAAAGTGTTATGTATCTTAATGTCCCTCCTCATCGTAACATTCATTTAAATGTAAAAAAAAATTATGTTCTTTACATATATAATTATGGAGATGTGAAATACTGTTTGTATACTTTTATCTTTTTGAACCTCAAAAACTACATTCAGCAGCCACAGCATTCTTCCAAACCCTAGTGTCTATTTTGCAACACGTTTCACTGTATGCGTAAAGAGGAACTGACTGACTGAATTGTGCTTACCAATGCTCACCAGCAGTTTCTTAGAATACTCTTACAGCTTCTTAGAAACTCACATAATAGTTTGTTTCAGGGTTTTTTGTTTGTTTGTTTGTTTTTGATAAACATCTGATCAAAATTATGTGCATCTAAAATTTCAAACCTATTCAAAACTATTTGAGGTAACTGAAGCTAGCTGTTCATTTAAATGTATAACTGGGAACAACCCTGAGGATAATTTATGCTCAGTGCAACACAACTGAGTGCATTGTATGTAACTGATGTACTTTCTGATCAATAATCATGTTCACCAGAATAAGCTTGTGAGTCATCTGGTGGAGAAGTGTGGTGGAAGGTGCTACATCATTGATAATAAATACTAGAACAAAAACCCAAAGGATGAAGACAAGAACAACCAGTCCCATGTGGATGAGCTACTTAAGGCAACAGACAAGATGATGATGGAAAAAAATGGAAGTTGCTAGACCAAATAGATGCTCAACCAGTGAATGAGGAACTAGAAAAAGAGGAACTCATTAGACTCTTAACAGGAACATGTCAGAGGAAGAGCTCAGACAGCAGACTAAGGACAGACTATCTTCATATCTGTTTTTAACATGTTTTTAGATATTTCTTGTGATTTTGTTCCAGGTCCATGAAAAGAAGTGCATCATCCACAAAACAACGGAAGGCCTGGATGACAAAACAAAAAGTTGAAAACAATATTCATGTTTAAGCAGTCTTGGCAGCATCAGGAGCTGGATTTCATATTTGCAATCCAAATATCAGTTAATACACAGTATTTGGCTCAATTTGCTCTTTAAATCAAAGCAGATAATAAAAGATGTGTATGTAATTTTGTCTTGATCTCAACACAAATTGCAGGGATGTTTTGTATTTATGGATTTGTTTTGTTGTAATTATATCAGTTAACAGTTAGTTAAGGTTAGGCCTGTATGTGAAATAAGGATTGGCCATGAGTACAGACAGATAAATAATTCTAACTGTCTATTCAGCTACTAGCTTACTGGTAACTTTACTGAAAATGAATGACATATAATTTCTTTTTTGGGCCTGTTGTGATGAAATGGAGGAAATATCATCAGAGCCTCACATATAAATAAATTACAATGATCTGACGTAAGTACAGAAAATCGATCACAAGCATTGCTTATAGCTGAATTACTTTGTACATACAGCTAAGATCTATCTGCTGGGCCTTGTGTTGCTATATCATCTTGCAGGCAAGAAAAAACTGTTTTTTTCACAGTGTCTCCATTACCCTGAATGTAGTCTAAGTCATCCTCTTCCTCATTTTTTAAGCAGACACCCCCGCAGATATAGTTGCATTGAAAACCACAATAATGACCGCTGTTTTTATTGCTGTTTTCTATTGATATGTAACAAAAAGAATAACTGCATAATATTTTGTTTGCACAGCTTTTATGCAGTTGTTTTAAAGGAATTTGCTGTGCGTAGAAAGATAAGGTCAGGTGTCGGGTGCGATGACGACACTGTCTAAAAATGTACCAATTTTGTAGGCAAAAAAAGGAAGTGGAGTGTAAATATGTCAAACTGAGCATGCCAGGGTCTAGTAGCAGAAATAAATAGTATTTAATAAATGTAACATTTTGTACTCAGGTGATTGCTGCGTATGTTTTATTATGTTCATGACAAATTAAGAAACAAAAAAGATCTTATGTTTGGACAGACAACTTGCTCACTTCTGTTAAGGAGATTGCTTAAAATGCAGTTTGTCACTTCCTCTTCAGCTAAAGCTAGAATACCGGAAGAACTTCTATAGACGATGAATCGATCTTCAAAAACTTTTTATTTATTTTTATTTTCAGGGACAATGCACTTTACTTTCAACATTACTGTAAATATGCAATAAAGGGTGAATTTCAATTTGGATGGGGTCCTCCTATTTCTATAGCTCATTTCTTAATTTTAATTCTACTTACCTATCCATCTTTGCTGTGCTGTACCTATGTTTTTTGATTGTTCATTTTTGGCTGGCATTAAAAGTTATTTTTCATAATACGAAATCAGCTTCATCTTTCATTATACCATTTTAAACCAAGAACTCTTACTGTAAATTTGGATTCACTATATTTCATTTGATCATTTCCATTATTTCTCATTATTTATTATTTCCATTATTAGTTATCTGTGTACACACAAAACACCCCATAGATATTACAAAAGTCTAACAATTGTTTGCAGCAACTACTAAGTGTGATCTTAGTTCTGTGTGATAGACAGGGACCATGTGATGTAAGATGTAAGTGTAAATATGATAATATGTGGTCAAACCCAATATTGGGGTGTGAGCTCTGTGGTGGTGAGAGAAGGAAGTAGAGATGGGCTAAACTCAGTAAAAGAAGGTGCCTGTTCACATCCATTTATATGAAATGTAACTTTTTTTTATCTCTGTTCTCTGTTTCTCTTCCTGTCCCAGTGTCAGTTTTTTCTGTTTTTCAAAAGACGGAGTGACAGAGTTTCAGTGGATGTGACGATGGATCGCACTTTGTTCTGTGCGCTGTCATTATTCTGTGAGTACATAAATTACTTTCTTTGTTTGAATGGCATAGATTACGGAAAGTGTAGCGCTGGGCTGTACCTGGATTTTATCAGCAGAATCTCGCTGTTTGATAACAACTATGCAGTCTTTTTTTTCTTAAGTTTTGGCGCCACACTTAAAAAGTGATTGAGCTGACTTCAGTGACAGCCACCCCCGGACCAGAGAGTGTTGGCTGCCCTAACTATCACTCTTCTCTGCTTCTATCACACTTAGTTGTGTGTTCATTTTGAGACTCGGTTTGTAAAATGTACAGTCTGCCATGCCAACGCTTCTTTGTATAGTGTTGCAGGTAAAAAACAAATGTGCAAAATGAGATTTGACTGACAGAATACAAGTTGACCTGGGATTTTCTCAACTGATTACTGCAATAATTTACTTTTTGGGAGTAGCCCTATTGTAGTGAGAAGAACACAGTATCCAATGTTTTTAAATGCCTTTGTTTATCGATTTGATTGACAATATCTGATATCGTATCAATCTTTCTTATAGTGTTGAATACACTCCTCTACTGTGGACACAGTCATGGTGATTGAACAATTTTCTTTCTTATTTGTGTTTGTGTTTGTTCAATACATCTATCATTTCATTTCGTGTAGCAACATAAATTATGATGTGACTAAAGTAGGCCTTAAGAGTGTGCTTTTCCCTTAAATATTTTTCTGGTTTGTTCATTTTATTGTTTTAACTGTGTACTGCGGATGTTTGTGTTGGGTTCTAGATGCCGAGCTGACCTTTGAACCCAACTCGACCTATTTATTTACCGGAGAGTCTGCTAACTTCACATGTGACATGAGAGAGGGAAATGACAATGACTGGCATTACAAATTCAACCGGAATGGTCAACAAATTGTCTCCTTCAATACAAACAACTGGTACTCATTTGACCTGACGACTGACTCAAGTGGCGACTATCAGTGCATTGGTCGCCACAAGGGCTCAACAAATTTTGAAAAAGAGAGTAATAATGTGACTCTATCTGTATCAGGTAAGATGTCAAATCTGTTGCCACTAACACCGAGTTTACCATCACCTGTATCACAGCCATGTTGAGATTGATGCTGCACTGCCGCAGACATAATCAAAAGAAGTAAAATTTAGAATAGGAAAATAATCTGTATATAAGAATCTGTTGACTTCTTTGGCTTCAGCTCTGTAAGATGTGACCATGGAATTCAGTATGTCAAAGCTAAAGCTAGTGCAGGACTTGGTTAGAGACACAGGGACTCATGGGAAAGATTTCTCTGTAGGGTGGTGTTGTCAGGCACTACAAAGATTATGTTGTAGACCATTTTGAGTTTGCAGTTCTGTTACTCAATGCTGTTTATTTATTTATTATTGATTTTTGCAGTTCTGGTCCTCCATATAATTCTGTAAAACTAAGCTTAGTGTCCTACAGGAGCAATATTAAAATATTTTATATTAATGTAGCGATCTAATCAGAAAATGTTCCCTTGTGTATATTCTAAACCAAACAGCACACAGACCCAAGGCCACTCTGAGAGCAGACAGAACTGGTGAACCAGTAGGGGCCACTGTGACACTGACCTGTTCTGAAGAAGGCTCTGCTGGCTGGAAATACGAATGGTTCAGACGTACCTCAGACTCTGATGAAACTATGATCATAACGGACGGAAGCAGAACAGAAAACTTCATCAGTGTCTCACAGGGAGGTATCTATCGGTGCCGGGGAAGAAGAGGAAACACAGTTTTCTTCACAGAGTTCAGTGATGTGTCTCGCGTCGACATAACTTGTGAGTTTAGCAAATTTTTTTCAACAGAACAGCATGCATTCATGATATTCATACCAGGGTTAAAATGATGAAGTTCTCTCTATTGATTTCATATTTCTGTTTGAATGTTAACTGTGTGTTTTTGGTGTGAATAGTGTCCAACAGGGCCTCTGTGACCCGGCAACAGAACTGGACTCACATTATTAGTGGTGAGGCAATCACTGTCATATGTGAGATCGAGGGTGGGGGAGACACTAAGTGGGAGTATGAATGGAGAACAACCGGCTCGAACACACCTCCAGCACACAGAGAATACAGGATTAGCAGTGCTTCTGTTTCCGACCAAAGCTACTGGTGGTGTAAGGGCAGAAGGGACTTGTATTCCTCAACTGAATGGAGTGACTCCTTCCCACTGATAGTATCACGTAAGTCAGATTGTCTTTCATTCATACTATGTCATGGTTTTTGTGTTTTCATCTATCTATTAAAAATATCACTTTTTTTTCACAAAAAATTAACAGCTTATAAACCCAGGCCCACAGTTGTGGCTGATAAGAGGACCATACCAGTTGATAGCAATGAAACACTGATCTGCTCTATGGAGAACTCCGCTGAGTGGAAATACTACTGGTTCAGACGTAACTCAGTCTTTTCTGAAAGTCAGATCATTAGACATGATGAACAAGATAACATGATCAGTATCTCACAAGGAGGCATCTATCACTGCAGAGGAGGGAGAGGATCTCCAGTTTTCTTCACAGAGGACAGTGATCCAGTTACCATTGAGAAAAGAGGTGTGTTAGTGCTTTAGTTTGGAGTTATACAGCATTCATAGTTAATAAATACTTACAACTAACCTCCTCTTTTTTATATTCTGTTTTTATTGGTGAACAGTTTCCAACAAGGCTGTTATCTCCCTGCAACCCAACTGGCCTCTGTTATTCAGTGGTGAGACGATCACTGTTAGATGTGATATTCATGGAGGTGGAGAGTCTGAGTGGGATTATGAGTGGAGCAGAACCAACTCAGACACAATTCCAACACACAATGAGTTCAGGATTAGCAGCGCTACTGAGTCCAACAGTGGTAACTACAGGTGTATGGGTAAACACAAATGGGACATGTATTCGTCAACAGAGTGGAGCGACATCATCACATTGGCAGTTTCATGTAAGTTGAACAGTGCATAGTTAATGCATGTATGCAATAATGCACAGTTTGTTTCGTGGCCACCATAGTTTTCCCTCATTTTTAGAAAGAGGCTGTCAAACGAGTGAGGGGAAATCTGCAAAGACTTGATGCCACTAAATCCTACACACCAGACCTTTAAGTAATTTAAAGTGGGCTTATTCACAGAGACTGTAATGTACGGTGGCCCTGAGAGCTCAGTGCACTGCAACTTAAGAAAGGACATGCATATAAACACAAGAAAAATGTATCGTCACTAACACATGCACAGCATTTAGAAATAAACGTTGCAAAAAGAAAAAAAATAACTCAACCAAATACAGAAACGTTGCAAGACTCACAGACAACAGTGGAAATATTTTCCAACACTAAAAAGTGGTTAACACATCTGGACCCAGCTGGGATATGCTAAATAGAAGTGATGGATAGGTGACTTCAATAACTTCATGAGACACAAAATAAGGCAGCGACAAACATCTCCCAGTGCTGTTCATCACTTTTTAGCTGTGCTACATTTAGTGTGTTTGCTTTTGTTTTCTCTATTCGCTGCATTTTTGGTCAAATTGGTGAATGTATTGTGAATCTGTTTATGCTTTGTCTGTTTGCATGTTGTTTCAAGTTGCAGTGGGTTGAGCTCTGAGTGCCACTAATGACCCTTTTTATATCTGTGTTCTAATTTGAACAGCACACAGACCAATGGCTAACCTGAGTGCTGACAACAGAGCCTTTCCAGTAGGGGGCAGTGTGACCCTGACCTGCTCTATGAACCCATCATCATCTGGTTGGAAATACTTCTGGTACAAAGGAGAGAAAACCTCTGAACCATTAGCAATGGAAGATGCTGTTGCAAATGGGGAAATCCGTGTTTCCCAGGAAGGACTGTACTGGTGCAGAGGACAAAGAGGAAGCCCTGCTTATTACACAGAGTACAGTGATTCAATCAATGTTAACAAAATTGGTAAGCATTGTACTGAAATATTACACTTTTTAATTTTTTAAAAAATCTATATAATCTGTATGTATTAATGATTGCTGGTTTTTCTTTTTGTGTCATTATTGGTGAACTTTATAGTCACAAACAAGGCTGTTGTAATCCTGAAACACAACTGGCCTGAGGTATACTCAGGAGAGACGATCACCCTAAGATGTGAGATCCAGGGAGGAGACACTGATTGGGATTATGAATGGACAACAACCAGCTCATATACACCACCAAACCAAAAGGAATACTTGATAAGTCCTGCTTCTTCATTATACGATGGAGACTACTGGTGTAAGGGAAGACAGAAAAGAGCTCAACAGAATTCAACAGGATGGAGTATTTCCTTCAAACTGACAGTATCTTATTGTAAGTCAGATTATATTTCATTCATACTCAAATTTCATAAAAGCCTTCAAGTTGGGGCTAAATATTTGTGGATAGAGTTTCTATGTTTTAAATGTTTAATATATCAGCATTGCATTTAATATTAAAACAATTCTAGACAATACATTACAATACAATACATCAAAACAAGTTTTTATTCTGAGAAAATCATTCTCCAACAGATCAACCCGTGCCTGTCCTCACTGTGTCTCCATCATGGCTGAGTCCTGGAGACTCTGTAACTCTGAACTGCGAGGTTGAACCTCCATCTGCAGGATGGAGGTTCTACTGGTATAAGGCTGTTCCCAAAATATCAGACATGGACATCCCCCACGACACCCTCGATTTGATGGATTATGATGACATTCTGAGTTTCGACAGGTATAAGGCTGTTCCCGAAATATCAGACATGGATATCTACAACTATGAGCTGCTACCTGGCAGCAGCAAGGGGACTGAACAGGATTCCTACATCGTACATGGACAAACACACACAGCAGGATATATGTGCAGAGCTGGAAGAGGAGATCCAGTGTATTATACTGATTATACTGGACCAAAGTTTGTCTTGTCAGGAGGTCAGTATGTTGGTTTCTTTCTTCCTTCTCCAACATAGCAGATGTTATTTTATATCTTGAAAATAAATGCCCTCATTGACATGTCATTGAATTTGCACATTCATGCCCCCTAAAGTCTGAATTATACTTCTACATTGAAGCAACGCCGCAGCATATGCCTGCATGAAGTGCACCTTCACAAATTTACTGATAGAGACACAGAATCTGGGAAGGTCTCATTTAGATGCACCAGAAACAAAAGTAGGAAAAATAACACAGATTGAGGATAAAGTAGAGGGGCATTGCAGACACACAAGTTCACAGGTATAATGCTCATAGAGGCATAGATAACTTGTATAAGCTGCAGTGTAGGCTCTACATATAGCTGATGTTAAACTATACATCAGCCTTAATAACGGAAAGGTCTAAATTGTAAAAAATATTCAGAGTTGGACTCCTGATGTGGTGCAGTGCCTTAACAACACTGCGTAGTTTGACTTTATTTTTTTAGACGATTGAAATACAAATGTAGCCTACTATTTTTAATGTAATTGATATATTAGAGTTAAAATGTAAATAATGAATCGATCAATCTAATTTCACACAATTATTGCTAAAGGAGAATATAATCAGACAGACTAAACAGGGAAATTCAGGCAGACCTGGCTGTTAAAACTGTTACAATAACAATCAGTGATTGTTTAACAGTTTCACCAAGCAATGCAATTTGTTGTAGCATTGGAATGCTCAGTAATTTGAAACTATGTAAACACAATCAAACCAAATAATTATTGCTGTCTCCTTATTCTCACATTATCTCTATTCTTTGTTATTAAATTTGTTTTTCAGACTTTCCATCGCAAGTATCTCTCACAGTGAGTCCTGACAGAGCACAACACTTCACCTCTGACTCTGTCTCACTGAACTGTGAAGGAAACTCCACAGAGTGGAGAGTGAGGAGGTATACTGAGGATAGATACTCATGGTATACGTCACCATACTGCTCTTTCTGGGGGAGTATGATTGGATCCACATGCCATATGCACCATCATCGGCTCAGAGATGCAGTGTTCTGGTGTGAGTCTAGCTCTGGAGAGTTCAGCAATGCAGTCAACATCACTACAGATGGTAGGTTTTCATTATACCTTCTTACAAGTTTCTTGCTTCTTACAACAGTTGATTATATTCATTTGAAATTTGTATTTGAAATACAATTACATTCTGTCTCTCTCTACCTAAACACAGGGACAAACACGCACACAGAAACATACATAGACATTATACATACAATATACAGTACATCCATGATAACACACCATTTACTATTTAAAAATTATATTGTATACATATGTATTGGACATACAAAGGAGTACACTTGTCCATTTATTAAATGTGGGTAACTGGCATTAACCATACTATTGGTCTGTGACACAATTAATTAGTACAAATACAAGTTGAAATGTCGATTTTACAGATGATATTATCCTGGTGAGCCCCGTCCATCCTGTGACCGAAGGAGATTCTGTTACTCTTGGCTGCAAGTTGACAACAGAACAATTACTATCCAATGTCACTTTCTACAAAAATAACAAACACATCCAAAATGGCAACAGAACAGAGCTGAAAATCTCTGCAGTCTCAAAGTCAGATGAAGGTTTCTACCATTGTGCATATTCAGAAAGTGAATCACCACAGAGCTGGATGTCAGTAAAATGTGAGTATGATACAGCCTGTCTTCATTTGCTTATGTGTGCAGCTTTAGTTTCAGCAGAATTCAGTGCAATTATGTGGTATACACATGTTAATAGTCTTCTCTGAGCAAAGTGTATTAATCATTATTATTTAAAGAAAGCAGTAAAGAGTCTCCATCAATTACTACACATAAAATCAAGTCATCATTTTTGGTAGCTTTCA
Organism: Dicentrarchus labrax; assembly: GCF_905237075.1. NCBI lineage: Eukaryota > Metazoa > Chordata > Actinopteri > Moronidae > Dicentrarchus > Dicentrarchus labrax. The sequence goes on along the minus strand of NW_026136705.1, from coordinate 4,876,657 downwards.
ACAAAACATATAGAATTAATAATGCTAGAATCAATGAGGAATGAGCACAAAAGTGACAAATATCTACAAAAAAAATCAATTTTTAAAGTTGATGTTTTGGTTTCCATATCACTTATCTGCTTTTGGCCATACTGCCCACCATACCTTTCATTTTTGTCCTCCTTTTCGTAATCCTTTCATTGATCAAGTTAATTAATACCTATTCTTTATTGCAGCAACCAGCTCTCCATTTACTGTGCGGTTGATTGTTGGGCTGGTTATTGGCATCTTACTGATTCTTCTCCTGCCACTGCTACTGCTATGCTGGTACAAAAAGTCAAAGGGTGAGACCTTTTCCTGTTTTTTCAGATACATTACACTCTTCCTACTGGGGGATTTTGATTTTACAACATAGAACAGAATAGGACAGTGGTTCAGTTTCCAAAACAAAATAATATAACATGATAATTGCTGTCTTTTTCACAGATACATGTTGTCACAGGTTGGTACAACACTCCCCTTGTCTCATCTTAAACATAACATAATAATAATATTTTATATTAAATAAATATATTTATATATATAATATATTTTAAATTGTACTAGTTTTTACATATTAGTACTTATGCATCTGTTGTTACATGTTTCAGGCTCATCCAGTCTCGTAGAACCAATCAGAGCTCTGCTACAGTCCAAACTGTCAACCAAGATGAAAATCAACAGCAAGTATACTCCTCTCTTCTCCATGGTCAGTCTTTCATCTAATCTAGTTATTATATTTATATAACAATATACATTTTATAATACATAAAGTTTATTTTTAATAGTATCACATTTGTGTGCAGCAGATTTAACACTGTCAAACTAAATAACATACTGCAGTATAATGGACCTGAAGTTACTAATTTGTCTTGATTTTTACTGGCCTTTTAGGTGATGTTTGTGTCTATGAAACAATCATTGGCTCTGGAAACACTGGACGTGGTAAAGTATAAACTCTGATTCATGCAGAGCAGTCCAAAAGTATATGATTTTAACAGAGCAGTAAAGTAAGAAACTTTCTAATTTCAGGTGAACGGACAGATAATTACAGAAACGCTGTATCCCAGATTCAACTCAAACATTTTGTAAAGAGAGGTGAGTGCAGAAAGTATGAAATATCCAAAATAAATGAATTGAATAAACCAGCAAGCCTACATTAGATGGCCAAAAGTATGTGGAGAGATACATATCACACCTATATATGCATGTGATTGTTTATTATTTTAAACCATGGATTAATCATTCAGACACAAAAGCCCAAATGTGTTGGATGGGGTTGAGTCAAGTTATTCCACAAAAAACAAATTCTTTATTTTCATGTTGCAACAGGAAAGGACCTTTTCCCTGTCACCAAACAGTTGAAATCACTTTGTTTAAAATACTATTGTCTGCTGTGGCATTAAGATTTCCCTTAATAGGAAAAATTGGCCCAAAGTTCACATTGGTATCCATATACTTTATTTGTAGTGTAAAATACTTGAATGTTTTTAATAATATTCTTTTAACAGGAATGCATGATGATCCAGCAGAAACCTCTGACTATAGTAACGTGAATGCATCTGCAGGTACAATTATTAACACTAGCTATTTAATACTTTATATTCATTTAAACTACATTTTTACTAAAACTGAATCATAAATACACCAGTGGTACATATAACTGTATGTCTGTATGTTTTTCCAGGTTCATAAAGAGAAGTGCATCATCAGCCAAAATAGCAGATGCATGGACAACAACATAAATAGCAACATGTTTAAACAGTGTTGACAGCATTTATTCCCTGTTGATTTCTGCTGAATTTCCTTTTCTATTTTTGTATATGTTTGCTGCAATAGTGTACTGATTTTGTACATTAGATGCCATAGAACTTTCTTTCTCCTTTCTTCTTTTTAATGTCAATAATAGAGTTTAGCAAGGTGTTATCTGCAGTCTTGTTAAACTTCTATCAATAACTAATTTGAGCAGTTGAATGTTTATCACTTATGTTGCATTTTTGGTAATTTCATTATTAATAATTTTATATATGAAGACAGTTTGGTTTTATTTTGTTATTATTTATTTGTTATGTTGAGCATGTTCACTATACTGTGTGTGCAACAGTGTGTGCTGCACTCATCTGTGAAGCTGATGTTATCATAGGCATATCTAGATACATAGCCTACATGTATTGTATATATTATTTTAAACATAAAAACTGATAACTTAGAACATTTATTGCCAAATTTACAAGAAGGCACAAATAATTGATGGAGACAGCATGCCACAAACTTTCCCCTAACTCACAAAACTGCATGATTCTTGGAGATGACCAAAACTAATACATTGTGGGTACTTTTGTTTCTTGTTTTTGTATTGTATTGTTTATAACTGTACATATCTGTTTTATCTTCTTTAATAAATGTTGTGTAAATTGAAATATAATTGAATCAGACATGGTGTTCACAAACATCACAAACATTGTGTACCTTTATCGGGTACAGCACCCAAACTGACAAAAAAACAACTGTATTGCTGCATATGGCTTATAAGTGTTTAATGTTAAAGCTTATTTTATTTAGATTAGTGTTTTAGAGCTGGTGTCATCGGTCATATAACCTGTCACAACCATGGCTTCGGGAGGAGAGGGAGAACTTAAATAAGAGTCCAGAAATCCTCCACCACACAAATAAGGGGAAACTTCTTGAGAAAAATCATCAAATAATTCTCTTGGTTGCGAGAATCAATCATGTTGGTTTAATTCTGATGGACATTCACCTATCTGTCATGACATTTCTATCTGGCCACATACAGTATATTTATATATATTATATGTATATTTATTTGGAGGTATGGTAAATCTGTTTAATTGTGGTGCTGCAGCCCCTCCTTTAAATCATTTTTTAGGAATATGATATGATACACAATATATAACAATATAGATTGAACTTCAAAGTCATTAAGGTAAAATCAGGGTGTATGTTGTTTAAAATATGTAAATAATAACTACTGACAACTAGACAGGTGGCACCTTATTGAAGTTCCAGCAACTTTTATATGTCTTTGAAACATACTGTCACACCATAGCCTAAACAAAGGAATATGACTCTACACTTACTGTGGGCCGTCACACACTGGTTTAAGTGTGAATGTGTTTTTGTGAAGAAAGCGCCATCTCATGGTGACACGTTGTAATGGCGCAGTGACTGGATAATAGCCAGATTCACCTATTGGCACTGGCAGCCAGACTCCTTTGGCTGCGAGCGGCAATTTTAGATGCCAACTACAGTACTACTACTGTATCAACAATGCTAGACTGGGATTTTGAATGCATCTACTTCTGGTGCCAGTTTAGTAAAAACTAATTTCATAACTATTCCATAATCTTAGACATATAGTACAACAATAGACACATAGTAAAACATATGCAAATATATTTGATATATTTAATTCATATTAAATCAAAGTATAGAACATGTCATCAGTACAACTAGACTCGTCATAAAGATAGCTATGTTCAGGATTCATATCCAAAATCTTTTTTAAAATTCAAAGAAATAGCAATTAGAAACACTGCTGACAGCTTACAAGTTTATTGATGTATTTAATGATGATAAACTTAAAAAAAAAATAAAAAAACACATACTTAACTGAAACTAAACTACATACAGTACAGTATATCAAACCATTTTTAAAAAGACAGAAAGAAACTTGCATATGTAATAGGATGTGTGGTTCGATAAGAGATTGTCACACGTAATACACTGAATGCTATAAACATGTAAAGATTTTCAATCAAGAATTTAAAAGGAATGCTGACTTTAAGGCTGTACTATAACCCTGTAAAGGTACTGAGGTTCTAAGAAAATTTTTGAAATAAAAAGAAATTCTGGACATAAACACGAGATGGGAACAGTTAAAGTACTTTTCACCAAGTAGAACAGAATATTAAAGCTGCATGATGTATTTCTTTTAAATGATCTGCTATTAGATTACAAAACACTGTCTGATATTTGGATAGCACAGCTGCACAAAGATTACCTAAAAGCCACAAAACAACTGTTGTGCTGCGGGGAAGTTAGCGTCACCCTGGTTCCTTCGACAAAAAGCCAATGGGATTTTTTGGAGAAAATAAGCTCTCCTTACTGCAGCGGCCTGAGTTCGATTCTGACTCGTTGCCCTTTGTTGCATGTCATCTTCTCTCTCTCCCCACGCTTCAGCTGCCCCAAACATAACCCTAAAAACAAACAAACAAAAAAAGCATAACATCTTATAACTAAAATGTACAAGTTGAGTTAGAACAGTCTGTGTTCAGTGTACTGACATTTATTTTCACCGTCAAACTTTGTGGTCTAATTTAGTCACTTGTCAACATTTTAAAGACACATCAGATATTTCAAGTATTTCCTTACGTATTTTATGTACAAAACATGGGAATCACTTTAGCTTGCGTTAACCACATAACTTATTTTTGGCATCTAACCAAAAACCCATGCAGAAAACTTGGTTTTAGGGCTTATTCCTGCAGCACTCTATTATATAGTATTATATTTAAATTGAGTCTGTTGTATTTGCCTGTACCTGTAGCTGATCCCATTGTCACATTTGCATAAACAGGGCTCTCTTCTGGTTCCTCATTCATCCCTGTTCAGAAGGATCAAATGTAAGCTAATATAGGATAATCGCATGTACTTTATTTATGCACTTCTGGCCTACAAAAGAACCCCAGCTATTGCATGTAATTCTACATTCTGCATTAAACACAGTACTTACTTAGGTAAGATTACACTTAAGAATGTTTTTCTCAATCAAAGATTTTGGGACTTACTTAGATTAATCATTTGTCAATCCATCATTTATAGTTACCTAGAATCATCCTATTGTAGCATTTATATCTGCTCCAAAAGAAACAACATCATACTGTACCATTTTCATCTTCTTTTGGGCTTCTGATTGTTTCATAGAGAGAAACACCACCTACAAGGCAGTAAAAATCAAGCCAAAAGTCATCTTGATCAATTCAATTGAATGATAATAACAAAACATCCTCAGATTTTTTAAAAATGTGTCTTCAAAGGTACATACACACAATCAAGATTTGTTTAAATGCTAACCATGGAAAAGGTCGGAGTAGGCATTACATTCAGCTGTATTCTGGTAGACCACATGATCTGTGTTAGAGTCCTGATTGATGCTCTCAGACTGGTTTGACCTACAACATGAAGCAAATACAACACATTTAAACAAGGACATGTAATGTATTGTTGTTATGTTCAAAATGAGAGAAGAGAGTGTTCAACCAACCTGATACAGCATGAACCTGTCAAAAAAAAAGAAAAAGAAAAAAAACATTAGTTGTTACATGATTGTGTATTGTAAGTATGTTTTAGTCTATGTCATGAGATCAGAATATGTCCATGTATTTTAATAATTAAAGCATAGAAAGGTAAATGTTCTCACTCTTAGACAGTCTGTAGCGATACAACAGGAGCAGAAGAATAATGAGTACGATTCCACAAACCAGCCCAACAATCAACGGTACAGGAAATGAAGGCGTAGACACTGCTATAATAATAAATAAAAACTGTTAATAAACTTATACAGCACTTTTCTAAAACTGAATATACAAACTGTTTTAATAAAGTTAGTCATGTCACATCAAGCCACAAAAATCATGACTCTCACAACCACTGATGCAGACTTTCAGTCCCAGTCATTTATACCTAATGCAACAAGTCAGAAATAATCTGAAACTAGTATTAGTAACTAGTATTTGCCAATAAGTTTCTTTCTCAGACAGAAACACAGTTTACATGAAAGAAAATGCAGAAAATGTTTAATCATACTCACCATTAACTGACATCCAACTCTGGGCTGACACTTGTTGTGAGTATTGACACTTGTAGAAACCCTCATCTGACTTTGACACTGCAGAGATATTCAGCTCCCTTCTGGTATCATTTTGAATCAGTTTCTCATTTAGATAGAAAAACACATTGGACTTAAATGTTTGTCTTCTCAATCTGCAGCTCAGACTAACAGAATCTCCCTCAGTCACAGGATGGACAGGGCTCACCAGGATAATATCTGTTTCTGTAAAACAGTCAAAGAATATGAGGTTTCAGTCAGATAAGCTGGTTGGAAAACTTCAAAATAAGTGGAGAATGTATCACACATATTATTTGAGGGAGTGGTTGGTTTGCCTAAGAAAAACGTGTGGTTTGACTGTAGTCATAGATGAAAAGTCAATCTATTGCATTGTTTGTGGGTACAATTGTTTGTGGGCCCCAGATCCACACAGTGGATATGGGGCAGGACATATAGAGGTGAAGGAGGTTGGTACTATGGACCAAGGATAGGAAGAGATTTATAGGTGAGGGGGAGGATTTTGTATGAGATGCAGGACTTCCCTGGGAGCCAGTAGAGGTGGATGAGGGTGAGGGTGAGGGTGGGGGTGATGTGCTGCTCGGCATTAGCATGGGTGAAGACCCTGAGTTCTGCACATACTGGAGCCTGTCCAGGGCTTTGCTGGGTACCCCAGACAGGACTCCGTGGCAATAATCCAGGTGGGAGGTAAAGAAATGAAATGGGTAATGGTACCAACCTAATATATGTTGAAGAACATAATGGGATATCTGAAATAGTTTCTAAAAGAAATAGAAAATGTAAGGAAACCATACTGTGTATAGTGATATAGACAGCGTTGCTGAACTCTCCTGATCCAGACTCACACCAGTACACTGCATTACTCTGCTGGTTACTGTATATGTTGCATGTGGATCCAGTCATTGTCCCCCAGGAGGAGCAGTGTGACCAGTATCTGTTCTCAGGAAATCTCATCACTTTCCACTCAGCAGAGTTTCCCTCACAGCTCACTAAGACAGAGTCAGAGGTGAAGTGTTGCACTCTGTCAGGACTCACTGTGAGAGACGCTGATGGATGAAAATCTGAAAAACAACATGTAATAATGGATCAAACAGAGCACAGTGTTTTTAAGATTAATAATGTAAATATTCATTGCTTTTTTATTGTTGAGGATTAGTGCAAACATTGCAACACAGTGCAGTGACTTTGGTCAAACTATGATTTCCATGATTTTTTTTGAAAGCGTACTACCATTTGATTACATATAAAATGATAAATGTTCTACTTTTACTCGTAATCTTTCAACAACACAGATGGTGATTATTTCATACTATAATGTGCTGCATTGTCTCCATACACACTCAGTCTTTTTTTCTTATTGGTTGGAGTTGTCTCTGATGGGGAGCTGTTTGTTTGCCTTGTACATTAACCTGCCTGCTGACCTGTTTTATCTGTGTGTACGCCTACCTGACCACTTACCACATATTGTCTAACAAACCATGTCCTGCCTGTGCAAGTAAGAATAGGTATAAGCAGGAAGATAAGTTAAAGTATCCAAAGTACTCATTGCAGAGGCGAGTTCAGTTTCAGTAAAAATCTCATATCTCTCTTTTTGTTTTTTTTCATGATAAAGTGTGAGGACAGAAGGAAACAAGAAAATTCTGCCCAGTCCAGTATGTAACATCACCCAGTAAGGTGGAAAGCTGGAAATATTATAAAGTCACAGCAATCAATTAATTTCTTCCATTCTGGGTCATGAATGTACACAGCCAATTATTTGTTAACATATGTGTTACTTTTCAGGATACTGTATGTTGGTCACAGACAGAAAATAGATGACATAACATCTGCTTCTTGAGAGGACAGACAGAAACAAACTGACCTCCAGACCAGACGAACTTGGGTTTACTGTCCTGAGTGTAATACACTGGATCTCCTCTTCCAGCTCTGCACTTATATCCTGCTGTGTGTGTCTGTCCATGTACGATGTAGGAATCCTGTTCAGTCCCATTGCTGCTGTCAGGTAGCAGCTCAGAGCTGTAGTAGTAGTTGGATGATAGATCAGGAACAGCCTTATACCAGTAGAACCTCCATCCTGCAGATGGATGTTCAACCTCACAGTTCAGAGTTACAGAGTCTCCAGGACTCAGCCATAATGGAGACAAAGTGAGGACAGGCTGAGGTTTATCTGTTGGAAAAGGGATTTTCAGAATAACAATTTATGAATGATATTGTTAATATTAACATTGAATTTACTTTATACACAGTTTCACACCATAATTTATACACATTGTTTAATTCTGTCAAAGGAGCTCTGTTGCTGTGTTTCTGGTCTGTATCTCTACTGTTGCATATCACTTTGCTGCTCCACCACTGAAAACTACATTTGAGAAGGCAGAAACCTGTGTTTGAGGTTTGAAGAGCCAAGCTGAACATTTTCATTGTGGCTTTTCATTCTTTTATACAACTGTAAAATACATGCTATCTATTACTCAGTGATCTATCCTTTGCAGGGTCACAGGGAGCTTGATCCTGTCCAAGTTCACACTGAATAAGAGCAAGGTTACACACTGTACAGGTTATCAATCTATCAAGTGTTAACACATACAGACAACCATTCACACTAACACCTACAGGCAATGTACATTAGCCAATGAGGTGATTAATCTAAACTAACCTGTGAGTTAACTCAACCAATTGTCCAAAAGTTAGCTTCACACCCTGAACCTTCTTCCTGTGGGGGAACAGTGTTAAACTGCACCATTATTCCACCCTATAAGGTACTTGAATATTGTTTATTCATTCCTGTTTATTTCTACACTTACATTTCTATACCTGACCATGACATTTTCAGTATGAATAACAGACAGTCCAACTTACGTGATACATTCAATCTGATGACATTACTCCACTCTGTTGAGGAATATGAGTCCTTTCTACCCTTACACCTGTATCTTCCACTGTGGGACTCAGTAGCACTGTTAATCCTGTATTCACTATGTGTTGGAGGTATGTTTAATTTGTCTGGTTTCCATTCATATGTCCACTGAGTGTCTCCACCTCCCTGGATCTCACATCTTAGAGTGATCGTCTCACCACTGAATATCTGAGGCCAGTTGGGTTGAAGGGTGAAACTGGCCCTGTTGGAAACTGTTGACATCAAATACAAACAGGATTAAAAACTAACCAGATACAATGTAATTATTTTCTGATGCAATCTTTATATTAAATATGTGAATGCATGTTGGTCTATTTTCCACTAACGTTTCAAAATAAATACAAACAACTCAACAGTTAAAGAGTTAAAGAACAGTTATACTGGTGCACTTTTTTAAAAATAAACTACATAATGACCAAAATGCCCAGCAGTGTTATTAGTAGCAGCTGCTGAAGGGATAAAAGAGATATATTTTATGTAGTACACCACAGAATATCTGAGGACAGTTTGGTTGAAAGGTGGAAATGGCCCTGTTGGAAATTGTTGAGATAAAAAAATACCAAGTTAGGGTATCAGATACAAAAAAGGAGCTATTGGAGGAAAGACGTTAATTTGACATCATTGACTCTCCAAATATTGCCAACCAGACTAAAATGTGTAAATACAACAGAGAAACATTTTGTGATATGATGCTTTTTGTTAAGTGATATTAGAAATACCATGCTAGAATGTGGTATTTTCAGTAGTACAGTATATTGTACAGTATATTCTCATTGTCAGTCATTAAATGGAACCACACTTTTTCAGACAGAAATACTATAGGGATAGTACAGGAATATCAGACAGGGCTTAACATTATATACTGTGAACTGGTGTTGGGTATTTATATGAAGTAGGCATACTTTGGACAATATATTTTTGACCAATATTACTGATTAAATTATTCAGTGACTGGGGGACCACAAAGTAAACTCACTAGTCTCCTGAATGGTGACTTTATCGCTGTTCTCTGTGAAGAACAATGGATCTCCTCTTCCTCCTCTGCAGTGGTAGAGACCTCCTTGTGAGACACTGATAACTCTGTCTGGTACAACATCCCTTATGGGCTGAGCTTCAGAAGAGTCTGATGTAGGTTTGAACCAGTAGTATTTCCAGTCAGCAGAGCCCCACACAGAACAGGTCAGTGTCACAGTGCCCCCTACTGGTATGATGGTATTGTGTGCTATCAGTGTGGGTTTAGGTTTGTTCGCTGTTCAGTTTAGAGAAAAAAACAAAACAAGTAAATCACTTGCATAGAATTGCCTCAGAAAAATGTTTTTACTTCATAACATGAATATAAAAAACATCATAACAGACATCTAAACACTTATAATCATACTCTTTGAATAATATCTCATTACAGACATTGCATGTGACATATGACTCCTCCTCCATACAGTAGTTACCACATAGCTGTTAATGTATTGTTAGTGCAGTTTTTCAGTGGACACAGAATAGCTATGGTGATCATGTGATGCATGGTTCTCATACTAGAAGTCTGCAGCTAGTTGGTAAAAAAAAAAAAAAAAGGTGTCCTGTTGATGATTTCAGCACAGATTCAATGTGATTAATAATCACTTGGACAACAACTGCACAGTGCTCTGTTCTTCCCTGTGAATCATTATAATTCAACAGTGCAATGTATGCTGGTTCCTCTAAAGTTATTCTGCTTTTCACAATAAAACAAATTCTGACATAATTTCTTACTGAGCTGCCTGTAAGAGACTTCATTATAGTTGGAGGGAGAAATGTTTCCTGTTTTTTTTTTTATTGAGATGAATGAAAACATAAAAATACTTTTTTAACACTAAATATGTTTTAGTATGAATAGCAGACAGTCCAACTTACGTGATACATTCAATCTGATGACATTACTCCACTCTGTTGAGGAATATGAGTCCTTTCTGCCCTTACACCTGTATTCTCCACTGTGGGACTCAGTAGCACTGTTAATCCTGTATTCACTATGTGTTGGAGGTATGTTTAATTTGTCTGGTTTCCATTCATACGTCCACTGAGTGTCTCCACCTCCCTGGATCTCACATCTTAGAGTGATCGTCTCACCACTGAATATCTGAGGCCAGTTGGGTTGAAGGGTCAAACTGGCCCTGTTGGAAACTGTTGACATCAAATACAAACAGGATTAAAAACTAACCAGATACAATGTAATCATTTTCTGATGTAATCTTTATATTAAATATGTGAATGCATGTTGGTCTATTTTCCACTAACGTTTCAAAATAAATACAAACAACTCAACAGTTAAAGAGTTAAAGAACAGTTATACTGGTGCACTTTTTTAAAAATAAACTACATAATGACCAAAATGCCCAGCAGTGTTAATAGTAGCAGCTGCTGAAGGTATAAAAGAGATATATTTTATGTAGTACACCACAGAATATCTGAGGACAATATGGAAATGGCCCTGTTGGAAACTGTTGAGATAAAAAATACCAAGTTAGGATATCAGATACAAAAAAGGAGCTATTGGAGGAAAGATGTTAATTTGACATCATTGACTCTCCAAATATTGCCAACCAGACTAAAATGTGTAAATACAACAGAGAAACATTTTGTGATATGATGCTTTTTGTTAAGTGATATTAGAAATACCATGCTAGAATGTGGTATTTTAAGTAGTACAGTATATTGTACAGTATATTCTCATTGTCAGTCATTAAATGGCACCACACTTTTTCAGACAGAAATACTATAGGGATAGTACAGGAATATCAGACAGGGCTTAACATTATATACTGTGAACTGGTGTTGGGTATTTATATGAAGTAGGCATACTTTGGACAATATATTTTTGACCAATATTACTGATTAAATTATTCAGTGACTGGGGGACCACAAAGTAAACTCACTAGTCTCCTGAATGGTGACTTTATCGCTGTTCTCTGTGAAGAAAAGTGGATCTCCTCTTCCTCCTCTGCAGTGGTAGAGACCTCCTTGTGAGACACTGATAACTCTGTCTGGTACACCATCCCTTATGAGCTGAGCTTCAGAAGAGTCTGATGTATGTTTGAACCAGTAGTATTTCCAGTCAGGAGAGCCCCTCACAGAACAGGTCAGTGTCACAGTGCCCCCTACTGGTATGATGGTATTGTGTGCTATCAGTGTGGGTTTAGGTTTGTTCGCTGTTCAGTTTAGAGAAAAAAACAAAACAAGTAAATCACTTGCATAGAATTGCCTCAGAAAAATGTTTTTACTTCATAACATGAATATAAAAAACATCATAACAGACATCTAAACACTTATAATCATACTCTTTGAATAATATCTCATTACAGACATTGCATGTGACATATGACTCCTCCTCCATACAGTAGTTACCACATAGCTGTTAATGTATTGTTAGTGCAGTTTTTCAGTGGACACAGAATAGCTATGGTGATCATGTGATGCATGGTTCTCATACTAGAAGTCTGCAGCTAGTTGGTAAAAAAAAAAAAAAGGTGTCCTGTTGATGATTTCAGCACAGATTCAATGTGATTAATAATCACTTGGACAACAACTGCACAGTGCTCTGTTCTTCCCTGTGAATCATTATAATTCAACAGTGCAATGTATGCTGGTTCCTCTAAAGTTATTCTGCTTTTCACAATAAAACAAATTCTGACATAATTTCTTACTGAGCTGCCTGTAAGAGACTTCATTATAGTTGGAGGGAGAAATGTTTCCTGTTTTTTTTTTTTATTGAGATGAATGAAAACATAAAAATACTTTTTTAACACAAAATATGTTTTAGTATGAATAGCAGACAGTCCAACTTACGTGATACATTCAATCTGATGACATTACTCCACTCTGTTGAGGAATATGAGTCCTTTCTGCCCTTACATCTGTATTCTCCACTGTGGGACTCAGTAGCACTGTTAATCCTGTATTCACTGTGTCTTGGAGGTATGTTTAATTTGTCTGGTTTCCATTCATACGTCCACTGAGTGTCTCCACCTCCCTGGATCTCACATCTTAGAGTGATCGTCTCACCACTGAATATCTGAGGCCAGTTGGGTTGAAGGGTCAAACTGGCCCTGTTGGAAACTGTTGACATCAAATACAAACAGGATTAAAAACTAACCAGATACAATGTAATCATTTTCTGATGTAATCTTTATATTAAATATGTGAATGCATGTTGGTCTATTTTCCATCAACATTTAAAAAATCATACAAACAACTCAACAGTTAAAGAACAACAGTTATACTGGTGCCTTGGTTTGGTTGAAAGGTGAAAAAGGGCCCTGGCCCTAGTTGGTGATAAAAGGTGCCCTGTTGGTGAGTTCAGGACAGATTTAGTGTGATTTATCAATCACTTGGACAACAACTGCATTGTTCTTCCCTGTGAATCATTATAATTTAACAGTACAATGTGTTAGCTCTAAAGTTATAAAAACACAATCGACTCTTACTGAGCTGCCTGCAAAAAGACTTCATTATAGTTGGAGGGAGAAATGTTTCTTGTTATTGTATTGAGATGAATGAATAAAAACTTTTTTCACGCTAAAACATTTTTAGTGTGAATAACAGACAGTCCAACTTATGTGATACATTCAGTGTGATGATGCATTCAGTACAGACTTGACCCCAGCAATATGGAAGAATATTTTGTTGTAAGTCTATTGCATTATGGCTAAGATGATTTGGTTTGTGAAACTGCAATAAAAGGTTTCAATAAAAGGAACAAGTCAGCACATTTTTATTTAACCTTAAGATTTAAAGATTGTGAAATTTAAAATCTAATTCTCTAATTCCAGCAATAAGCAAGCAAGCTATTGTGTCTGTACATAAATAAAATATAGGATAATGCATTCTCACCATGTTAAACAATATAATTTGTTTTTTAAACCTTTCTTAGAGGAGTAAGAGGTACTGGGCTAACATCATTTATTCATTAAACTTATTCTTTTTCTTCTAACAGTGGCTTTCTTCCACAACTTAGGCATTGTTTAAGAACATTAAGAGTGAATGTTTTATTCCAGAGCGAATTAATAAACTCACCAGTTTCCTGAATGGTGACTGGATCACTACCAGGTGTGAGGAAAGTTGGTTCATGTCTCCATCCTCTGCAGGTGTATCTGCCTCCAACTGAGATAACTGTGTGTGAGTCATCACGGTTTTCAGTCTGAAGAGAAGTTTTTCCAGAAGTGTCTGACGTCTGTCTGAACCATTGATATTTGAGGCCAGCAGGATCCTCCACAGAGCATGTCAGTGTCACACTGCCCCCTGGTGGTATGATTGTCCTGTCTGCTGTCAGTGTGACCTGACGTTTATCTGCTGTTTAGTTTAGAGGAACAAGAAAACAAGGAATTTACTGTAATGGATATGCATTAAAAATGTATTTATGTAAACAATGATTTTGTCAGATACACTCTTTTCCTACAGCAAGCAAGCTTTATTTTGAAAGTGTAACCGGACGTTGCATATTTATTACTGCTGAAGTGAAATGGGACACTACCATGGTGGTGTATTACAGTCTTTAGCATGATACCACAGTGGCAAAAAAGGAGCTGCAAACAACAATAGAGAATATAGAATATAATATATAAGAATATAATAGAAGTCATCCATCCTGTTTAAAAACTAGAATAAAACAAGACAATCCATCTCAGCTACTGTAAAATATTCAGCAGAACGGCGTTTAATGTCAAGAGTCTACAAATACTGCATTCAGCTATCATGTGGTTTATCTGATTACAGATATTTATCAATAAAACTGAACAGCATAAATGAATCAACATCAACTCCTCTATTGTGTCTGTACACACACTGAAGAAGGTCAAACAAATAGTCCATTCTCACCATGATAGGAATTTCTTTTTTTTTCAAGAGTTACTGGGCTAACATCATTTATTAATTTATTAAGCAGATTAATAAACTCACCAGTTTCCTGAATGGTGACTGCATCACTTTCAGGTGTGAGGACTTCTGGTTCCCTTCTCCATCCTCTGCAGGTGTATCTGCCTCCATGTGTGATAACTGTGTGTGAGTCATCAAGGTTTTCAGTCTGAAGAGAAGTTTTTCCAGAAGTGTCTGACGTCTGTCTGAACCATTGATATTTGAGGCCAGCAGGATCCTCCACAGAGCATGTCAGTGTCACACTGCCCCCAGTGGTATGATTGTCCTGTCTGCTGTCAGTGTGACCTGACGTCTACGTCCTGTTTAGTTTAGAGAAACAATAAAACAAAGAATTTACTGTAATGGACTACTACTACTGTACTGTAATTTTATGCATTAAAAGTATGTTCACATTTGAGGGGTGGCAGAGATAACAACGGAACTGTGTTTCAATGCAAAACAAACTTTCTAGGGGATAAGTGTATTTTGGTCATTGGATTTTCCTTTCAGAAACGGGTATTAAAAAACAGAAAACGAGTGGTTATTTGATTTTCGTTTTAAAATACAAAAATTAAAATTGAAATACATATATAGTAAGCTCAAATATAAGAAAATCTGGAATCTGGAAGTATAAATATGGGACTTTTATTCTTCAATTTCTCCAAATTGGTACAGTAAAAATGCTTGATATTAAGTATACTTGTAGTCTTAGATGTGTAGAAGTCAAATATACCAATATAGCCAGGAATTATTGAGCAAAGTGTTTTTACAGTAGCTCAAATATATGAAAATACCACTTGGAGGTACACATATGGACTTTTATTGTTGAATTTCTCCAAATTGGTACAGTAAAAATGCTTGATATTAAGTATGTTTGTACTCTCATATGTGTAAAAGTCAAATACACCATCAGTAGCCAGGAAACACTGAGCAATATGTTTTTACAGTACCTCAAATATGGTCAAATATGCAATCTCTGGAGGCATAAATATGAGACTTTTATTTTGGCATTTCTCCACACTGGTGCAGTAAAGATACTTGATATAAAGTTTTTTTTTATTCATCAGGGGCACACAACACTTTAATGTAACATATTTTAATTTACGGCTCTAAATACCTTTATTTTGAAAACCGGAAGTAAATACGCTGTTTCTCCGCATTTACCATAATGCTGAGAATACTTGTACACTCTAAATTTAAGTGCGGCTGATTTGACCACGGAGATCGGACTCACGGCTGGATTGACCGCAGTCTACTAGTCTACTGTTTCTTCTCCACAGCACCGTCCTGTAAATGACAACATCCGGTCTCAGAATATGAAACAACAGGCCTTTTTTCCGTTTCTGTTTTCTAGTGATTTTATTTTTTGTTATATGAAATAGAAAATGAAAATCGAATCATTTTTTAAATTTCGCTCATCCCTTTCTGACCATGAAAAAGAAAAACGCCTTGTATTTCAATTTTAATTTTTGTATTTTAAAACGAAAATCAAATAACCACTCGTTTTCTGTTTTTTAATACCCGTTTCTGAAAGGAAAATTCAATGACCAAAACATACACGGACCATACACGGACCCCTACCTTGCTTATTGGTTTTTTGAGTGATGAATACTAGCATTTTCTTTCCCGACTGAAGACAGTGAAATGCCGCTCAGTTTGATCTTACATTATTTTGTGACCTATTTTTTGCATTCTGGTACAGAATCTTAAACAACAATATATATATATATTTAATCACAGATTGACAGCAACTTACCTTCCACTTTCATTTGTCTCGATTCAGATTCTGCCCCATCATCAAACTGACACTTGTAAGTGCCCCTATCTGAAACTGACACTGGATAAATGGTTATTTCTCCTATGTTGTGAGAGTAATATTCTCTGTCCATTTGAAGAGGTGATCCATCTTTGAAAAATGTAGTTTTCATCTCATTTTTTGGAGTACTACGACGCTTACAGCTCAAAGTCACCAAGTCTCCTTTAAACAAAGTAAATGCAGGCAATTGAAGGATTACATCATCACCTGTAACAAAGGTAGAGAGCTTTATTAATCTCAATCAAATGAACATATACTCCATCTGACAACATACCTTTTAAAGCTGGAAAAGCTCGGGAAGGCTGCTAAATAATGCTCCAAAGTTAGGCAACATTTTGGCAATGGGAAAACTGCAATGTTCAAAGCGATCCCTTGACCTCTGACCTCAAGATATCTGAATTAAAATTGGTTTTGTGGGTACCCACCTTTGCAGACATACCCACTTTATTCTAATCCCATGCAGTTTTGGGGAAAAAAAGCATGCCAGTTGTTTGCTTGTGATCTAAAAATGCGGACCATAAAAAATAATCGAACAAAAATTAAAAGAGGAAATGACTCGAAAGATGAGACATAAATCAGTGCCCCACTTGTGCCACTCCAGTCACAAAAGTCTGGAAGCGCCCTTTCTCCTCACCCTATACACCTTTGCGTTGTGTCTTTGGCTTTCTTTTCATTGTTTTAACAGCACAGCCTTTATACAGTACATGTGATTATGAACTGTATGGATCATCCACTCCCCCCACTATTGACTCTACAGATTCCTCCCATCCATGTGTTTGTATTTGATTATTTTGTTGTAATAAATTCTTTATTATTTAGTTTACCCACATGTCTTCCGTTTTTGTTGATGAGCCAGGCTGTAACAATACATAGAGGATAATTTTACAGTGCACACTGTCGCACTTCTTATGTGCATATTATTTTCCTTCTGTGATAGTTGGCGATTTAAACATAAGTTCAGGTTATAAATGTCTACTGAGCTTCATGCCACATGCTTTCCGAGAAAAACTGTTCAGAACCTAAAAATAATATTGAGTTTATATACCATATAAGCCAAGTGTCAAACAGGATGATGATATCATTGTTGCTGCTAAACTTGGTGTGAGTGAGTGTGACAGACCTTTGTAACTGACTGTATCACCTGTTTACCTCTTCCACATATCCTCAGCAATCTCATAATATTCATTAATAATATAAATTGTTCTGTCCTGTTTATATGATCAGATGAATGTGTGAAAATAAAAAGGTAACAGATTCTTCAGTAAATATAATTCAATTCAATTCAATTCAATTCAATTTTATTTGCCTAGCGCCAATTCATAACAGAAGTTATCTGAGGACACTTTTTAAATAGAGCAGGTCTAGACCGAACTCCTTATAACATTATTTACAGAGACCCAACAGTATCACGATGAGCAAGCACTTGGCGACGGCTGCAAGGAAAAACTGCCTGTTAGGAGGCAGAAACCTAGGACAGACCCCTCGGCTCTCGGTGGGTGGTCGTCTGCCTCGACCGCCCACCTAGAGTATACAGTTTGACTTGAGGGTCACTACAGCATCAGATCTCCCGAAATAAATATGCATACAAAACTACTATGGCATTAGTCTAGTCATTTCATAATTTGATATGTGGAGTAAAATGATGCAAACCTGGGGCACGAAAAGTGGAGTGATCAAGAGTGATAAATAAAAGATAAATAATGAGTGAATATATATTTTAAAAAAAGAAATGTTTAGTCACCTTCAGCATGTCCGCAGAGGAGTGTGTTCAGCACTAAAATAAAGATTAAATTCATCAGACAGTAATAGAAGACATTTAAAATCCAGCTGGAGTTTCACGAGTGGCAACTGTTGTTCAGTCAATCAACAGTATCAGACTTTTTTGTGACAATATTCTGTGAGTTACTAAAGACACAACACTTTAACACTCAAAATAAAATATATAAAATAAAATAAGCAAAATGAACATGTTGATAAAAAAAAAACAAGAGAAATCAGAAAGTCACTGATGTACTCACAGAATAACCCCAGCACACAGAGCAAAGTGTGCCCCATCTTCACATCCAGCACCGACACTGTCGCTCTGCTGCTCTGCTTCTGAGGGGAATGTTTCTACTTTGCCATAATAATAATAATTCAGCAGAGAGAGCAAAATTTTTCTTCACCTCCTCCTACTGAATAAAACCAACAACAACTGCAATGGCTTTGACTGCAAAATATTTATTTATGTTTAGACTTTATACTTCCTGCCCTCTAAAAATATATATTTACGTCTCTGTTGTGCAAAGGTTTCTTCCTGGTCCCTAAAACAAAGTTATATATATAAAGATATATTTAATCACATGCACATTTGCACGATTACAATGTGTAGCTTTGTGTAGTCCATTCTGTATGTCTGTGTGTATGTCTTATGCTCTCGATAGTACATTTAAACACACACAAAAACACAGTTTCTCTGACCAAATTAACTCTAAAATATTACCAAGAGCTGTTTCCTATTTGACTTTAGAATTAAGATTGTTCATCCCCGGCTGCAGGACTAAGAATGGAGAGAGGATTTTTGTGTCCAGGACATAGTGGGCCACGTGTGTGTGCGCGCATGTGCGTGTAGGAACAACCCTACCTGTGATGACGACTACCGACCAATGGCCTCAACTTCTTTCGTCTTTCTTCTTTGGTAATGAAAAGCTTTGAGAGGCTTGTCCTTTCCCAGCTACAGAAAGAGGTGAACATGCACACTGATACCCTCCAGTTTGCATACAATTAAGGGGGGGCTTGATTATGCTGTTCTGACACTGCTGCACAGGGCCTATACCTTCCTTGAGAAGCCTAAGACTTGCAGACCAGGAACACCCCACAAGAGCTGCAGATTTGGAGATGCTCTGACCCAGTCGTCCAGCCATCGCAACGTGGCTCCTTGTCAAAGGACACACATCAACTTGGAGGACAAAATGCTGCCTAATATATATCCCACCCACTGACAGGTGCAATGGTAACAAGATAATAATGTGTTATTCGTTTCACCTGTCAGTGCTCATAATGTTGATCGGTGTAAATCCCAGTAAAAAATAAGAAAATCATTATAAATTGAACTGATGGTTTGTAGTATGTCTGACTTTAGGGGGCGCTGCACCCCCCTCAGGAACACTACTATCCATGTCCATGTCTGTGCTACTTGTATTTTTTTCTAAATGCTTGCATCAGTTGTCCAATTGGAGAAGACTGTAGTTTATCTATTTGCATGTGTCGCCAAGTGCTTGCTCACGGGGGGAACGTTTAGGTCTCTGTATATAAGTAGCAGCAGAGTACAGTCTAGACCTACTCTATTTAAAAAGTGACCTGAGATGACATTTGTTGTGAAGTGGCGCTATAAAAATAAAATTGAATTAAACTGGACTGAAATTAATTTGAATTTGCTGCAGTGAGTTGAGCTCTCGGGGGCAACACAGCAAAACAATCTTGCATCATTCAGAATTACTGACCCTTTCACACGCAGCCAAGCGGATGATCGTATCTGTCTCAGGAAGGAAATTAAAATGACAACGTATCAACAGCTCAAGTTTAAGAAATACCTGCAGAATTACTCATCTGCTCACTGCTCAGGACCTGCTGGTGGAATATCAAACCAGGAATTCACAGGTTAGAGGTTTTTACCTATAAAAATTACAGCTAAGTTAAGAACTAGATACAATTACTAATTACC
The DNA here is from genome assembly GCF_905237075.1 of Dicentrarchus labrax. Taxonomy (NCBI): domain Eukaryota; kingdom Metazoa; phylum Chordata; class Actinopteri; family Moronidae; genus Dicentrarchus; species Dicentrarchus labrax. The sequence goes on along the minus strand of NW_026136705.1, from coordinate 4,856,454 downwards.
TGGTAAAAAAATGTAATCTGTAACCTAATTCAAGTATGACAATATTAACGTAACTTTCCATTGTAAGCTTGATGGCTACTATCAAGCTCAATTACATTTCATAGTTGGTGCTTTTAATTAAAAAAAGCCCATCAGGCAGTTATTTGTGTACTTCCAGCGTAGATGTGTCAACATTGTGTAAAAGGGAAGTAAGCAGAGATAAACTAAGGTGTGAAAAATATGTCTGATCTGCTTGATATCAAATGTCAGCTCTTCTCCCCAGCAGCTAAGTGTTTCAGTGCTGGCTGTGAGGATGAGACACTTTTTGGTCCGTGCACTGGGGTTATTCTGTAAGTACATTATTAATTGTATGTCGGAAAATGTTTGTAGTGAGAAGAACAGTTATGATACCTATACACAGTGTAACTATAGTTGCCAGTATGTGTGTTTATCCCTTTAATAGTTTGGTCAATTTGGTAATGTCTAATGAAGCATCAATCTTTATTTTAGTGCAGAACATACTCCTCTATGGACACGCTAAAGGTAATGGCACAATTTCCTTTCTTTATTGCTTTTCTGTTTATTTACTTAAAGGTCCAGTGTGTAGGATTCGGTGGCATCTAGCAGTAAAGTTTCAGATTGCAACTAACTTAACCCTGCTGGTGAAGTGGTGAAGTGATCACGAAACCCTACAATGGTTGTAGACAGGGCTGTTAAACTTATTTTCTCTCTACACACTTGAAAGGCGAGCAGTTATTCAGTTGGTTGTAATCTGCAACTTGTGTGCAAGATGCCACTAAATCTTACACACTACGCACTTTTTAATATGAATCTCAATGAAATTTGGTCATATATTGCAGAAAGTCAGCTTTACTATAGCTGAAAATTTCTTACCACTTGTAAAGCTTAGCAGACTGTGTAATCAACAGAACTATGCTGTTAAGGATAAACTCTTATATAAATATTAAAAATGAGAGATAAAAGGCAGGTATTTGCTTAACACACTATCAATTATAGGAGGCTTTCAGAAAAAACCCTCTCATAATGTAATATAATGAGTTTGGTACTTTGGTAAACACTGCCTGAACAACATTGAAAACAACACTGTCAAACTTCTTCAATATGAACAGTGACAAACAAGGCTGTTGTGACGCTACAACCCAACTGGCCAAACATATACACAGGAGAGACAATTACCCTCAGATGTGAGATAAAGAATGGAGGAGACACTGAGTGGGAGTATGAATGGACAGCGACCATCTTATCGCTCCCAAATAAAAATGAAGTTAGGATTACTGCACTTCACAACGAAGACTTCAGATGTATGGGCAGAAACAAAACCCAACAGCAGCCTTCGACAATGTGGAGTGATGCCTTCAAATTGTTAGTACATGACAGTAAGTCACATTATCTTAAATGTACATAATATATTTACATATTTTAAGATAAATAATAAGATAGTATTTTAAGAAAATATGATCTATGAATAAAAATGCTCTGATTCTGACGTTCACACATTCTGAAAAAGAAATATCACTCTCCAACAGATAAACCTCAGCCTGAAATCACTGTGTCTCCATTCTGGCTGAGTCCTGGAGACTCTGTAACTCTGAACTGTGAGGTTGAACATCCATCTGCAGGATGGAGGTTCTACTGGTATAAGACTGTTCCCCTAAAAAAAAAGGGGAAAAAATGGACCTACTGCAGGATGCCGCTACATGAACGCCCCAACGGGACTGCACAAGATTCCTACATCGTTCATGGGCAGACACACACAACACCATATGTGTGCAGAGCTGGAAGAGGAGACCCAATGTATTACACTCAGTATAGTGACAGGAGCTTCGTCTGGTCCGGTCAGTTTGTTTCTTGCTTTGTTTCTTACACATATTTATTTTACATGATGGTGTTCAGCGTCATGTAAAGTATTGACTTTAGTAAGTGCTTGACCTCACTGCACATGCCAGCATCAGGTAAATGTTTTTTAAATCCACTCCAGAATGACAGCGACAAATCATTCTGCTTAACTGCAGATTCAATTAAATGATAAAATGTTTTACCAGAAAAAGAGGAACTCAAAGTCACATTTGATTGTTGATTGGGTATCCATTCTATATCACGGTCAACTACATTCTGTTACACCACCACTATAAATACAGCGAGTGTTGTTTTTAAAAAAGTGCAATCACTTTTTGCTTGCCACTGCCCTGTCTCACTGTGAGACAAGCTGCAGAGGTAACATAGTCTCGCTCTCTCTTTGGTACCCAACCCTAGTGGTTAGTCACTCTCCTCCTGTCCTCTGAACTTCCACGTTACACACTACACAGCCACGACGCAAACAATTTCTGTTACATTATGCTGGGACTGAGGGTTCTAGCAGTATTTGAGGGTGTTGTTACCCTTTAAAAATTTAGCTGTGGCTAATTCAGTTTTACATTTTACCAAAAGCTGAGGAGAATCTTTAAAATATTCCAACCTCATGAAAATGAATAAAACTTAAACCTAACTTAAAAGTTATTTCATTGAAACTTCCATCTCTTCTATAGTAACATTTCAACAAAAATACAGTGAACTATCATTTAGTAGTTACATTCAGCATGTCACATGCAAAAATGTCTGTAAAGGTTGTTGAATATTTACCTTCACATAAAGACCAATATTTCAAAAATTCAAAGGATTCAACACAAGTAAAAGGTTCATTTCCACTATGTTGTCCTAAATTGTAAAACATTTTGCTTGGATTGACTCAACATTATGTCTTATTTTTCAGATTTTAACTCAGCGGCGTCTCTCACAGTGAATCCTGACAGAGTGCAATACTTCTTCTCTGAGTCTGTCTCCTTGAACTGTGGAGGAAACTCCACAGAGTGGAGAGTGATGAGGTCTATTGAAAGAGAGACAGCAAACCAGTGTTCTACCTGGGGAAAAGTGACTGGACCCACATGCAACATCAACTTGTTACTAAATTTTGATGCAGTGTACTGGTGCGAGTCTGGATCAGGAGACTTCAGCAATGCTGTCAACATCACTGTATTGTGTACGTTTCATTATACATTTCTGCAGGGTTTCATATACCAAGGCATTTCATGGCAGGAACGACAATCACAGCATTTTGATGTAAATGACTGATTCCATTGTATACGTCAACAATTAAATTCTGATGCAAAAAACTAAGAAGCATAGGATCCACAGCATCATTCAACAAATTTGCATTAGATAAACACACTTTCTTCTGCTGCAGTTAGTAACATGCATGATTTTTGGAACAGGAGAATCAGTAATTGATATGTTTCAAGTACATACTGTTTTAATAATACAGTTTCTCTCTGCAGCAAACAAAAGGCCTGAAAGCCTTTCAATTCTTATGTTTCTGTTCCTTGGGTTCCTGACTGGAGTTTTGTTAATTATTTCCCTGCTCTTGCTGTATAGCTGCATAAAGGGTGAGAATGTGCAAAAACGTAAAGTTACTGGGAAGACATTTAGCAAAAAACTAAACAATAACGATCTTTGTTTTGTTTTTTTACAGAACCTTGCAGTGAGAGGTTTGTTCAGTGCTGTCTTCTCTCATCTTTAGCATAACAGCAATACTTTAATGTTTCTTGTTAAATTTACTCCAATTCCCATTCATTTTAGATCCATTCATTTTAGACGTACCCAGTTTCAGTGCACCAGTCGGGATGAACAGGTCAACCAGGTTGAAGTTCAACAGCAAGTATACTCCTCGCTTCTTGAAGGTCAGCTTTCACAACTGTTTCTAATATCATTGCTGGTTTTTAATGCCACAATCGTATATGGATATTATTTTAACCTTGCTCTCCAACAGCACACCCTCTGCTGCAGGTTTAATACATTTAATCAAACCAGTGGTTAAAATGTTGCCCTTTGATATGAATGTTATAGAGATGAAGTGACTAATTTGACTTTGTCTTGACCCGTTAGGGGATGTCTGTATCTACGAAACAATCAAGGGTTCAGAAGACACTGGAAATGGTACGTTTCATATAATAGAACCATTTTTGTAACAAACTGAATGAAATTGAAAACATACACAAGCTAAAGAATACAGGGATTGCACATCTCGTTCTAGGTAAGTATGCAGTTCAGTTCACTGGTTATTTGTGTCACCTCAAAAAATTAATCTGTGCACCAGGCACAGATTAATTTTTTGAGGTGTCTGCGTGAGTGTGAGGACACGGTACGAGGCTATACACATTTCCAACACCGTAACCCCCATCAATTCAGCGCAGAAGTATAAAGCAGGCTTAAGAGCGACTATAACTTTTGTTTTGTTCTAGAAGCCATTACATTTGTCAACTGTCACAATACAAGAAATGGTCAGTTTACCTTGTATAGACTGATAGATGCCCCTGCTCTTTTGACCATATCCTAATCTTTGTGTATGTCTTCTAATATTGCCATTTTTGTATTTCTACATTAATTTTGATTTGAATAAAGTTGTGTCCAGTCATGCTGACCATGCTGTTTTTGAAACTTTTTTAACTATGATTTTTTTTGTTCCAGGTCCATAAGGAGAAGTCCATCATCAACAAAACAAGTGACGCACTGATGACAACATAAAAAACTGCACATTTTACAAATGCTCTTCAAATTTCTTAGTGCGTTCTCTCTTAGTACAAATCCCTCCTGTGCAGTTCAATAAGAGATCATATCAAATATTTACATAATGTGGAATTAACCCCCTATTGGTCTCAGCACAAACTGCAGAACTGCTGCGGCATTTGAGCTGTAAAGGTCCATTAACCTGCTTACAACAGTAACAATAACATGATGTGAAAAGGAATAAAATATCTAATGTTGGTCCAGCGTTTTGAGGACAGACTGCTCACTTACTGCTGTGTTTTGCTGCAGAGGTTCACTTTATCACTTGCTGTGGTTGAGTGATCATATCTGAAAATTGAATTTTATCAAAAGTGGGAAAATCTACAGTCTGTAAATTGGATTCTTTCTTTTTCCTAGTACAGCCCAACTTTGTGATTTTACGCTGATGACACAGGAGTATTTTAAGGTAAACAAAGTCAGGGATGGACAACAACTATTTCATTTTTAGATTTAACTGTAACTGTAAATATGTCCTTTTATAACTGTGCATTGTCATGGAGTGAAAATGTACTCTTGTCATTTGTACATTTAAAAGCTTGGTCTTTAATATGCAGCAAGAATATGTAAACTTTTAACCAAGCTGCAAACATTGTTTTTTACACTGAAGCAATTTCTCATGCCTGCACATTTAAACTATCATCCACTTGGTGGCGCCCTGCAGCTTTACTTTACTTCAAAGGTTACTGTGGTCAGATATCTTTGCTGCTGCATCTGTGAGTGCATGAATGATGCATTTTTAATTCATTATGTTTAATTTGTTTAATTATGTAATGTTATTGTATATTACTTAATAAAGAAAGTAAATTAGTTTTCATTCATTTGGTTAAATAATGTTACCTGTTGTTCTCTTTGTTTAAAAGTGTATGTATGTTTTCTAGTAAATACCCATGAGTAGTCATAATAACATTAAGTTTCTTCTTTAACTTAATACTTTAAGTAGTAGCAATAGCTCCTGTATGTGTAAATATTTATTTAAAAAAAGATAGGCACTTTTAAATGTATCTTCTTAATGTTTCAGTTCTTCTAAAGAATATGATGAGGTGGTTTCTGCAATTTGACCAGTGTTATTTTTACTGGATCTCTTTGCAAACTATAGTAATGTTACACTTTCTTGGTTTCACCAAGTCCTTCCTGTCAGCTGGTCAGTTGATCTTGCTCAGCACCCAATGCAACAACTATATGAGCCAATTTAAAAAGAATGTATGAAATAAAAAATAGTGTTAGAAATATGTACAGTACCTGCTATATGAAACCTTCTGAGAAAAACAAACAACAGTCTCTCTACATTAATATACACACATACCGTTTCTTAGGGTAAAATTACTTCAATGCAAAATATCTAACTAATCATATCTTATTCAAATCTAATCTGTTAAACTTTTTATCAGGCCTGACCAAACAGAATGTTGTGCTTACTGTCTCACTTTCCACCCCTTCCGTTCTTTTCTATCTAATTCATTAGAGCAGAGTTTCATAGACCAGAAGAGGAAACAGACTTTGTTCCTCTCAGAGATGGATGGTGGTTGCTTCGGATACTCTATCGGTTTCTTTACATGTGGTACTCTGCTGCTGCTGCTTGGAGCCCCCCTCCATGGTATGTATACCTCTGGTAGAGGTATTTGTCTGGCTGTTGCATTTTTGCATGAGCATAGAATTACACAGCTCAAGTTTGTTGTTCATTTCCTACATTTCCTGGATGTTTGCCTATCATCTGTATCACGTGTGTTTAGAATCACAGAAAAGCTTACAAAGTTGATTGTATTTTCAAATGTTGTTTTTATTGCATTTCTTTATCTTGTGTAATGATTGTCTGTGTTTAACTTAACTAACCCTGTGGTTAAGATATGAGTGTGAGATATTTGTTCAACAAAACATATGTGAAAATGGTTTGTTATACTGGGTGTGGTGAAAACCTAACAAACACTATACAAAGAGATAATCTGCTGTCACGATTACAGATCCTTCTTGTTCATCTTCATGACCATTGTCTTCAGGATTTCTGAACAGTCTCCCTGATATAAACAACACACTGAGCTTTAATCACACACTCAATCAAATCAAAGAATCAATAACTAATGGTGCAACAACTGTAAGCGAGCGTACCCTTTGGATCAAACTAGTACCTCAAGCCTGGGAAGTGATCTGTTTTTGTATTTACTTTATATACAATGCAGCAAAAGATAGACAATGGTCTTTAAAGAATTATTTACAGAGAAACCGCCTCTGCCCAAAACAAGGTTCAATGAGAGTAGTGACTCATCTACCAATCAGAAAGAATGACACCCAGAATAACAAACCTATATAAAGAGGGAGCCGACTGTGCTCCGGGTACCTGATCCAGCGGAGCTTTCGAGTGAAGCAGATCGGACCCACAGTTGTGTTGTTTACTTGTTCTCTCAAATAAAAGAAGTTGAGGACAACAATTCCTTTAATGTCCTTTCTTCGAACAAAGAACATGACATGATGAAGGGGTAACTTGATACCTGAATGAAAAGCAATGTTTCACTAAACTAAAAAATAACAGCAGTTGTATAACTTTATATACTACTTTGTGTAACTAGGGAAACGTATATGTCATGGTTAAAGTGGTGACTATTGGCAGGAGGAGATAGGACACAAACAAATGCAGAAGGAAGACATTTTGTTTTCTGGTGACAAGTCACGTCATGATCTTATATACTCATATATTTTGCATTATGTCATATGTTATACATTGTCATGTCGTCTTGTCATTCATGTAATGGTGTCATAATACATAATTTACGCCATTTCCTGTCTTTGTTATGTCATGTCATGTATGTTGGTATTAAATAAAAGTTTTTTATATCATTCTATCCACTGCTTTGCTACTTTATGTTGAGTATATAAACACGTACTATTATACTTTGCATATTAGTCCTAGAGGCTGTGGTTACAAGACATTTGGTCCTTTTTATCTCCCATATTAAAGACAGTCTGCCCAATGTTAAGAGACAAATTTGACAGTGATTTTTCATACTCACTCACTGTTTGTGTTTACTTTTGTGTTTCAGATGTGGAGGCTTCCAGTTGTCAACGTGTCATCATCCATAAAAAAGTTGGAGACACGGTGGAGTTTTCATCATGCTTACCGACTGAAGGGGTCACCAGTGCAAACTGGAAATATGGAGGGTTAGACATCACAAACAACGATAAGATTTATCCTCAAAACCAGTTCCAGGGCAGATTAGAACTAAACCCCACAAACTTTAGTTTAACAGTCAGAAGACTGACTCTCCAAGATTCTGGTGATTTCAGTTTTCTATCAGAGGTGGATGACAAAGATCAGAGGCCAACAGTCGTCATCACTCTGCAAGTTCATGGTAAGGTTTTTGACAAACTTAAAAAAGAGAGAGTTAAAATGCAGTGAGCTTACCTCTGTAGACCGCTCCAGTCCACTCCTCATCTGCGGCTAGCAGCTCAATGCGGCATTAGCTGCTACAAGCAATGTCAACTGTCAGCAGCCATGTTGCATTGTGGGTAATGTAGGAAGAAGGAAGTATGGAATACAAAAGATATTTCTGCTTGAGTGCAACGCTCTGTGGTTTCAATGTCCTATTTGCTATTTTAAAAGCAATAATGGGGACAGGAAGTTTTGTCACTATGTTCCTCCACCATTATTATTGTCTCTCTCTCTCTCTCTCTCTCTCTCTCTCTCTCTCCCTCTCCCTCTCTCTCTCTCTCTCTCTACTGCCTCAATAGATCTCATAACTAAGCAGCCCATCCTCACCATCAACTCCACTTGGCACACCTTGACCAACTCATGTACAGTTTTCCTGGAGTGCAAAGCAACCTCTGACAGCAGTGCCAACTACAACTGGACCGTAAGGAACCAAACCCTAAGTGGCCCCAGGCTGCAATACACCATCAGGGCACAGGACGGAGACACCAAATTCACTTGCACAAGTTACAATATTGTCAGCGAGAAGTCGGCATCCAAAATAGTGAACTGCAGCAACAACCTACAAGAACCAGGTATGTGAAGAGAAGAGGAATTATGAATTTATTGCTTTAATTTATGTGTATCTTTTGGTGCAGCGTGTACATATTTTGAATGTAGTTTATTAGCGTCATTAATGTTGGGTCCAGTTCTGTGAGGGTGTCCATCATTCTGTTTAGTTTAATCCACCACACAGTTGGTTGAATAAACATTTATTTTAAGTTGTATTACTGCATTTTAATTCTCACGGAAGTCTGGGATCTGAGCATGTTAAGGACATATCTGCTGGGAATTAGCTTTTAATCATAAACATTACATTTTCAAAGAATACATTGCTACCCACCTTTTACAGGAGTAGGAGTGACTACATTGTGTTCACAAAAACCTGCAAAAAAGTGAAGTATTAACTTCCCACTTTAAGCAGTGCTTCCTTTTAGCTTCTGTGTGCTAGGCTAAAATGACATTTGAAAATAAAGATTTGAAAATAAATACTGTATCATAAAACGTGGCCAGGACAGACATAAATGTCTCATACTGATAAAACCTGCACCTTAAAACAGTAACAATAGCAACTGTCTCCTGTGTTGTGGGTTAAAGACAATCCTGCACAGATGATCAGAAATGTGGATAGTGTTAGAATCATACAGGGATATGAGTCATCTTCCTGTTGTGCAAATGTTTCAAATACTCTCATTGATATAAATATACATGTATGTGTCTAATGTGTTTCATTATGTATTGTACATACTCTATTGGAAGTTATTTTTAAGGTTTAACACTCAGTAGACTCTTGTTCCTCCTTATCTGTCATTGATCTGCTTGCTCATGCAATTCATAAGAAACAAACTTAACTTTCTTTTTTAGTTTATTGATACTAATTAATTCTTTTTGCAGTGTCTAGCTCCTCAACAATTGTGCCATTGATTATTGGGCCAGTTATTGGAATTTTACTGATTATTCTGTTCCCACTTCTTTGGTACATAAAGTCTGAGGGTAAGTCCTCTTGCTGATAACACTCACAATCACTAAATGATTCTGCAATGGTTACATTTGCAACACAAAAACCATGTTACATTTTTATTTTTCACAGGTCTATGTTGTAACAGGTTGGGACTCTTTCATCTACAACTTAACAGAAGCAAAATATCATATATGTCCTTAATTCATTTTTTATTTTGACTGGTTTTAGTAAAATTCTATAACATACATTTTTAACCACATGTTTCAGGCTCACCACTCAGTCTCAGATGGTCAACCAAGATGAAACTCAACAGCAGGTGTACTCCTCTCTCCTCCATGGTCAGTCTTCCATCAAATCTTGTTTGCACAACTAACTAAAACACAACTTTTAAAGGTTACAAAATTCACTGCCACTAGATGTCGTACTAGATCTCAGAACTAAAATGTGCCCAACAGGCTCCGTTCTCTGCTCAGGACACCATTAATCCACTATATGTTTACAAATAGTTTTTTGCTGCTTTTTTAATGTTTCAAATTGAGTGGAGGAATCATCACAATAACCTTTAACCCCTTAACACCATCAGCGGGTTTTTGAAAGAAAGGTGAAAAAAAATACTAAAAGAAAGGGATTGTACATATTTTAGTGCATTCACAAAACATTCATTAATATGACCTTGTATTGATTATCTCTGACTTATAGGGGATGGTTCTGTTTATGAAACAATAAGAGGTTCTGAAGATGCTGGAACAGGTATAGTATAAACATTGATCACCTTAGAGCTTTTTCATAACATAACTTAAAATCCAAGTAATCATAACATTCCTATTTCAGGTGGACAACCAAACCAATACAGGAATGTGACATCTCCAATCAGCAGCAAGGAGAGTAAGTAATATGAGACTTAAAATGAATGCAAAATATGCATAAAAGTAACATGTTTGCAGATCAGAATTTAAAAGCAAAAACTCAAAGATGGGGTATTGAGGGCACATATTTTTGCCACTAAAGAGATTTGGGTGCACAGCATTTCTCAAAACTTTAATCATACTGTATTCCCTGTGGTTTTATCACTGTCTAAATGTGGCGATCACAGCAACACTTCTCTGTAAGAGGAAGTATAAAGATGAGTTACACCCAGCCAAACTGGCCAATAGTGTCGTGGCTTATTTCATCTCTGCTAGCCAGTATCTAGATATGAGAACTGAGGTCAGCAGGTGGTAAGATATTCTTTAAAAACTAGTAATTAGTACATAAAATATTAGAAAAATGAAAATAAATGCCAAATAAGAGCATCTTCCAAGATGTAAATATATTTACATACGTCTGTTAGAAATGTGAAAATATGAATGTGCAGCATTCTTAAAACTATTCGCTGTAGTGTTAACACTGTCTAAATGTGGCTATGACAGCAACACTTGTCTAGAAGGGGAACTGTGAAGATGAGTTACACCCACTCATTCTGACTAACGGTGTCTAAACCTTTTCCAATCAGTGTCTCTATCTCTATGTGCTTTAATACTGGACACACATTTATTAGGTTAAAAAACTGCATATGGCTTAATCTTATCTTCCATTTTGAAGTCTGTTTTTGTAGCCTCCTAAGTAAAACATCTCAAATCTTAAAGCATTTTCAAAGAGTATCTTAATAGCATGCTGAACTGCATCGTTTTGCTTCCTCTTCTGGTTAAAATGGTAAAGCCTGTTTCACCTCTGACCAAGCCCAGTTTCCAGGATGTGTGTGGTTAGATATGATCAGAAATGTGTTCACTGTCTAAGGGGTCCTTAAGTACAATGATCATTTCTTTATTTTTCAGTTCCAGGTCAATAAAGAGAAGTGCATCATCTGTAAAACAAGAGAAACGCAGAGGACATCATGAAAAAACATGTTATCTTTTATATTTTATAGTGTTATAAGCAGACAGAAATACCGAATGTTGTCTGTACTTTATCTTACAATCATACACAGTAATTTTCTCAGGTATGCATGTTTCCATTTTTAGCCACTTGGTGGTGCTACGTGGTTTTCCTTTCAGAAACTCAAACCACTAAGCAGGGTCTTGTGGTTAAATATCATTGGAGATGCATCAGTGAGTGCATGCATGAGGCATAACTTAATGCATGAGCATGTTTAATGTGATCAACTAATATCATTGGATAAGAGTGTTTTTAGAATTATTTTCAACAATTTGAAAAATGTTGAAAAAATTGGTTTTCCTCCATCCATGCAAACAGTGTCACACATAATTTCCTTTTGACTTCTTAAATACTATGTACGTTTGTTGTATGAAACTATGTATGTTTCTTGTGAGTATTGTTATTACGTTAAGATTAATTGTTTTATGTCAGTAAATCATTTCATCTCAACAATTAATGACCTGCCCTAACTTGGTAGAAATATAATTGTGAAATTAAAGAATATACACTTTTATACTCATATGGTTCGTATATCAGAGTTTTTTTAAAGGATATGAAGGGTCACACTGTTTCATCATTGGTTCTGCTCCGTTAATGACTCACTGACCAGCATCGTTTTACTGACACTGTATCACTTCTCTTTTCAAAAGAAATGTCGGAAAACTGTGACACTTCAGGGTTTCACCAAGTAAATGGGCCGCTGGTCAGCTGATCTTTCCAAAGGGTATGTCCAAAGGGACAACTTGAGAATGAAAGTAAAGAGATTTTTAAAATTGAAACTACTGCGACAGAGAGGAGAATGGGAGTGCCCTCTGTATGAAAAGTTCCTAAAAAATAAGTTGACATGTGTAATCCACTGGATGAACATGATTTTGCAGGAATCACTTCAAACCAGTCAAATCATTTTAGATAGTCTACTTTTTATTGGAAAGGATAAATGCTAAATGCTAACGTAAGTGTGCTAAAAATGCTCAGAATGACAATGCTAACATGCTGATGTTTAGCAGGGAAACTTTACCGTGTTCACCATAGCACTAAACACAGAAGCGGAGGCTGATGAGAAATACAATTCAAGGATCACCTTAACTGACATTATAGGTTTTCATATAGAAATGTGTGTTTTTTGACCTGTCATCATATATTTATCCTATGAGAACCATCAATCCCGCTATCAGAGCAATTTAACCAGTAGTTGTTGAAATAATTTAACTACTTTAAAGCAAAGCAGTGCAAAAATGTAGCTACGAACTACTAACTATTAACTAATTCTACTTCTATTGGATTTATAGCTGAGCTAGGGAGACTCAAAACAAGTAGTCGGCAAAATACAGAGGAAAATAAAGGCAAAAAGCCCCCAAAAATAATACGGAGGAATGGTGCCACGTCAGGACAGTATGACACACAATTTAGTTGCCGAAATGTGGGAAGTGGGTGTGTAATGACTACACAATTGTATATTTAGGTTACGTTTGGCCTACTCATTTCCATATCATTTAAAATCAAAGCCACAGGGAGCCACTGGAGAGGGGTTAAAGACCCGCATGTGACTGCAGAACCACAGGTTGCCCCCCTGTGCGCTAATGGAAAAAGATAAAATGAGGGGGCTGAATGCCTTTGGTTTGTGAAGTGATGAGACAAAGGTGAAATTTCAGAGAAAATGGTCCCAATTTATGGACATAGATGTGATTGTAACACATTTGTGTAAAAACACAGTTAAGCAGGGTGTTCCTCAAGTGGGCTGCATTGTGTTTCACGCTGTGGGTTTTACATCAAGTTTAAAGTTCAAAGGAAATCCATTTAGGTTGTAGGCAGTGCACAGACCACCTCTGCAAAAACATCACACAGTATGATGCAGTTTACTGCGGACGTTGTTTAGACAGTGGCTAACAGTAATCACCCACGCTTTTTTTTTCACAGTCTTGCATTGCCGGCTGCTGAAATTGCTGAGAGTAGTGACAGTGGTTGTGGTTCTTTTTACTGGCGAGCCCCCCTTATCATATCATCATTTTCCTTGCCTGCTCACATTATGGATGGATTTAAGCTTTTGACTTTGCGAGTATAAGATAATCTATGTATTATTTTTGTCACTTCTCCTCCTGAATGATAAGACGGTGCTGTATTTTTGTAGTATGTTGTGCAATATAAAATCAGATTGGGATCAGACTCTCTCTCTTTCAGTCTACTGTATGCACCCTGTGGTCTTACTTATCAGTTTCCTGCAAATTTTCAAAGCAGATCTCAAGTTGTGTAAGTTTCAAATTGCAAGTTAAGTCTTATTTGGGCGTAAAGTCTTTTATCAACGATGTATAACCATCTTATTTATACTTCATCTTTGTACTTTTAAATAAATACATACTCCTCACACACTATGGAAATCATTTGTGCCGATATTGACCTCTATTTTAGCAGCTGTACGCTCCTCAAGAGACATTTAACATATTTAGTAAGACATATGGTCTTGGCGGGTGGCGAGTATACATCCTCTTTTAAAGGCAACAGCATTGATGACAACTCACAAGCCTTTATCTTGATGCTGGGTTGTTCACTTCCTTCTTTCTTCACCAGTACTTTAAGCAGCACACAAACCATAGATTCTGTTTAAGATGCATGCAGTTTTAGACCTCACTGCAAATTAAACAGAGAAAAATTTGGATTTTTATTTACACGTGTGGAGGAAAATAGCACATAACACACAGAATGCAGGTGCAGAAATAGTGTAGAGCCTGTATTAATACATGTCCACCCAGAGTTAGTACTAGCAGTCTGAACCTTAAGTCAGGACTACCAGAGTTCATAGCATTTACTTTTTGTCACTTGACACAAATAATACAATGGTAATACAGAACAATCTACTGCTTGCTACTAGCTGTGATTTAACGAACGATCTGACCAATAATCTAAACTTTAATTTTTAATACTTGTTATGTTATGTTCTTTCTCCTGTGCATATGTTGTATCTCACAGTATATCAGACTAGGCCAGGCAGCTTCATTTGCTTTTTCATAGACAGGAACCCTCCCCCCACACTCCACCCTCCACCCTCTCTCTATTTTTTTTTTTTTTTGCTAACTTGCCACAGCACAGTTTGATAGACAAGAAGAGGAAACAGACGTTGTTCCTCTCCTCACAGAGATGGTTGGTGGTCGCCTTCGTTGCCTGACCTGCTTCCTTATGTGCAGTTCTGTGCTGCTTATTGGGGTCTGCTTCAATGGTACGTAAACCACAGCTCGCTAGTTTATGGACTTTTACTGTTATGGAAACTGCCCTGTTTTTTGCCCGATGCACTCTGTCATGTGCTTAGAAAAGAGACTGCATAATTGTGTGCGCATGTCATTTGGACATGACGTGTATTCCTTGGAAGACGCTGCTCTTGTGTGTTTGCAAGTGCAAGACGGTGTTTGAATAGCAACATTGAGAAATGCAACTGTGGTTTTGTTTTGCGATGTACTGATGGAGCATCCAAATTGAAGAAATTAATACAAGGAACAAACTTTTTAATGTTCAAAAAGTTGACTCCTGATAAAAGTCAGGATAATAATAGTAATATGACAAGTCCTAATATTCTCATGGTACTCGAGATTTTTTGAAACTTTTTAAAGTGGTTATGATTGCATAAATAGGCAAATTATATCTTGTGGTCTATATTTGTGTATATGCTTTGCATTTTGGTGCACTGTGTGTCAGCAAATTTCCTGCTGCATCTACTTGGCAATCTTTATGCAACTCAGGGATGGATCGTTCTTTCCTCTTTCTGTCTCTCTTCCTCTTTATATTTTAATACCGTCCAATAACTATTTATAATAGTAATATAGTAAATTCTGGTAAATCATGCTTGGTGAAACACAGTAATCGCTTAGAAAGGAACAAGTTTGCAGAAGCAGAGGAGTGCACGTAAGTATTAAAAAAACTTGCTACTTCTCCACTTACAGTTCACAGATACAAGCCAGGAATTTTTAGATATTGTGTCAACATATAGTTAATAGCAAGCACATAGTAACTTAGTAATTGACAGCTGTTTGCACTGGGAACACTTCATCATAGCAACAGAGGTTTAAATAAAGATTACATACGGACACATCATGACAGCAGAAACAAGTGAACATTTCCTGAGTATCCACCAGTAGCAGCAGCACTGACCGAAAGTGATGGCACACTGTGACTTCAGTCTTACCCCTGTGACTGTGGTGAGAGTCTGTGGTTGCAACACTTTTTCATGAGAAAACAAGCAATGGAAACCTGGCTAGCTTTACAGAGTATTACTATAACTATCAATACAGTATCAGCTGCTAATAATAATTCACAGCCACAACGGTGGCTTTGAGTTTTTTTTTTTTCTGATTCTGTTATGTTCAATTGGCCTACCTGATGCCATGGAACTAACACTATTGTATTTCCAATTTCGGCAATATGAAAAAAAAAACCTGATGTTTTTTTTAACAGGACAAAATAAGTCCCAAAAACTCACTTAAAAACATGACTCATATGAAGCCTTTTCCGATCCTCCTCCAGTACATGGTTGAGTCAGATAACTGAAAAAGTTTGTTCTAGTTAGGGAAAAGTCTATGTCATGGTTAAAGGAAACCAGTGTTGACCGTTGGCAGGAGGAGACAGGACACAAACAAATGCAGCAGGAAGACATTTTGCTTGCTGGTGGCCTTTTGAAAACAACGAGGGACGCCCACACACTTTCTGCTGAGACAATATTTATTTACGTTTCAGTGTACTGACAACCTTCATCAGGTTTTTTTTATATATATTAAAGTTTGCTGGTGGCATGTGATGATGTCATGTATGTTGGGTTATGTAATCTACTTTGTCATGTCGTCTTATCATTCATGTAATGTTGTCATGCTAATTATCTACGCCATTTTGTGTTTTTGTTATGTCATGTCATCTATGTTGGTCGTTTTTTTATCATTCCATCCTCATATACTATCTACTCTGTGCATACTAGTCGTAGAGGCTGTGGTTACAAGACATTTTGTCCTTTCTATTCCCCACTCTATGGACATTGAAGACAGTCTACCCAATGTTAAGAAACACATTTGACAGTGATTTTTCATACTCACTCACTGTTTGTGTTTGTTTTTGTGTTTCAGATGTGGAGACTTCCAGTTGTCAACGTGTCATCATCCATAAAAAAGTTGGAGACACGGTGGAGTTTTCATCATGCTCACCGACTGAAGGGGTCACCACTGCAAACTGGAAATATGGAGGGTTAGACATCACAGACAACGATAAGATTTCTCCTCAAAACCAGTTCCAGGGCAGATTAGAACTAAACCCCACAAACTTTAGTTTAACAGTCAGAAGACTGACTCTCCAAGATTCTGGTGATTTCGGTTTTCTATCAGAGGTGGATGACACACAGAGGCCAACAGTCGTCATCACTCTGCAAGTTCATGGTAAGATGCCTCTGTTTTTATTACCCAAGTGACCTAATATTTTTTTATAAATTATCATTAATCATTAATTAGTTAGTTGTTGATTGATTAATTAATACAAAACAGATGTCACAATAATGGCAGCAAAAATAATTAAACCCAGGTTTTCTTTCTGTGCTTGTGTTTTCTGTGCTCTCCCTATCGTAGCCTATTAATGTGAAATGGTGGCGGTGTCTGATACTAAAGCCAGTAGACCTTTTTCACAGCAGCCATTCAGGTCAAATAGGGTGCTGCTATTGTGCATATTGCCTCACTGGAAAGGCTCTGCTACACTTACTGGCTTAATTTGTATAATTGGTAGCGTGATTACCCTACTATTTTATGTCAAAATGGCTGCAACTATAAAAATTCACCTTTATTAACCTCTTTGTTTATCCGTCTCTCTCTGTCTTTCAGTGAAATCTATTTACTTGAAAGTTAATAATAACTTTGCCAAAGCCTCAAGATAAGATTATTTAAACAACAGATGTTGTAAACTGTGTCCACATGTGATATCATTTCTTGGTGTCTGTATTTTTTATGCCTATGAAGTATGTCATCCCTAAGTCGGTCCATAGTCAGGAATTGCTTTTACTTATTAATTCTTAATAAACTTCCAAATTATCACAAATTAACCTACTGATTTATTATCTCTTTTTGGGTCAGATGACATTAAAATGTATTT
The DNA here is from genome assembly GCF_905237075.1 of Dicentrarchus labrax. NCBI lineage: Eukaryota > Metazoa > Chordata > Actinopteri > Moronidae > Dicentrarchus > Dicentrarchus labrax. The sequence continues at coordinate 4,838,914 of NW_026136705.1, read as the reverse complement.
TTAGTGTGTGTGTTTGTCGGCCTAGTTCTCCCATACATGCATTTCTTACCATTTTATATGTACACGTATAATGTATTTACCAAATTCAGCCAGATCTTAACTTAACTGTCCCTCTTTTTCTCTTTGTCTCTGTCTACTGCCTCATTAGAGCCCATAACTAAACCGCCCATCCTGACTTTCTATTTCACCTGGAACGCCGTGAACGAATCCTGTACAGTTTTTATGGAGTGCAATGCAACCTCTGACAGCAATGTCACCTACAACTGGACTGTGAGGAATCAAACCCTAAGTGGCCCCAAGCTGCAATACACCATCAGAGCACAGGACGGAGACACTGAATTCATCTGCACAAGTAACAACATTGTCAGCGAGAAGTCGGCATCCAAAATTGTGAAGTGCAGCAACGAGACACAAGAAAAAAGTATGTACACAGAAGTGATCATAGTTTATTAGTGTTGAATTGTCTTTAATAACGTTTTTATAAATCACAACTGGCGATGATGCAGAAGAAAAAGAGGCACGCAAAGGTGATTGGACATATAAATGGGTTCACTTAAGTATCTGGAGTTATATGAAAGATATCCACAAATGTATTTAGATGAGTCTTATAACAATGTGACCAGTCAGAGTGATCCTTTATGCAATTACAATCTGACTTGTGAGAAACACTTAAAATATTAAAGATCCCCTCTGGACATAGGCTATATAAAATAGTTGATTTTCATATGATATGATTTTTTCTTTTTTTTTTTTTCAAACGGCAAAAAACAAAAGCATAATTTTCAAATTAAAATCCTCAAATAGGCACCTATTCTTTAAAGTTCTTTAAAAATTCAAGAATCTATGAATATGCAAATGTTAATTTCTAAAGTTTTCCTGCTGGATACAAGATGTCTCCTACTTCACTGTAAAGTCCATTCTCAGTGTATGTGCACTGGTGAATTCACATTTCTACATCACACTTGTATAATGATTTGTGATATCACAAATCATGCTCATAGGCCCTGTGTCAAACTCTGCACATAGATCATTCTGCACAGTGAAGATCAAACATCCTATTATAGGAACAAGAAGAAGTGGGAGGGGGAATTTAATATAGCTATGATAAAACTGCAATACTTTTAATATCTTTGATTATATTTTGTACAGTATAGTTATTCATGCCATTAGGTTGTGTGAAGCTAATAAAATAAATTTTGAACATTCCAAATGTTAATTCCAGATGTTTCCATTTAAATTATGACTAATCAAAACTCAAATTTAATATACCACCAATGTAGTTCTGGCTTGTAAGGACAACTATTAGAGGATGCACACAGAGGAAAGCATTAGCCAAAACGCCGTACCTGGTATTCTTCTGCAATGTAAATGAGTGAAGTGAAATTCTAAAACTCAAAATTGTGACCCCGATTGCTTCTGTTTATTTTAAAGTGTGATAAATTGCATGTGGGTTAAACCAGTGAGATATCTCAGATTATATCTGTCACGTGAATCTTGTCAAGCTGCTAAAAGATAAAAGCAGCCTGCCATACCGGATGAGAAGACCATAGATGATGGTGATGATGTTAATTAGTGTGAACATACTGTTTCAGTTTGACTTGAGGTTAGATACTGTTCTGACTGGTGCTCTTTTATAGTAAAAAAGTGACATTTCTGTATTTAACACATTTAAGTTATTTGTTTTTGCCCTGATTGTTTTATTGTCTGTCCATTGCTGTTACTCAGTCATAATAATAACAGTGATTATACCTATTATTTGCAGGCACAGTAAACTTGATCCTCATCGTGGGTGTGGCAGCTGGAGGTTGCTTGATGATTGTCATTATAGTTGGAATAGCGGTGGTGTTTTGTCACTGCAAACCAAGTGAGCCAGGTAAGAAACGCTACGCTTGATAGCAGTTTGCCCCTTTTAACTTTATAATGGTGACATTTTTTCATGCTCCCTGAGGTTTCCATAATGTATAATTGATTTTTGATGTTGATGTTGCCTTGTTTTTTCTTTCTAACACCAGGTAGCGACTCAAATGACCTCACCGTGTACGCCGATATCACTGAAGTTACAAGTGAAGATGTAAGTGTGCCCCAAGCAGTTTCAATAAGAGTGCAATTCTTGTTTTAGACGATCAAATGCATGTTTTACCCACTTTGCTGTTTCTCCTGTTCTCTTTCTCTCATGCATGCACATTTAAACTTTCAGAACATGTCAATGAAGCCATGCTCAGTGTATGAAACCATTGACAACAGAGTCAGCACAGTCACACCTGGGGTAAGAGCAAAACATTTATCTTTAAGTTTCTTGCAGGTGAGACTGAATTAGTCCCTGTAATTTGAGTTTACAATATACTACTACTACAGCTAAAGCATGTGGCTACAGTGTACTTTTACCTCCTTTATACTGATTACATGATGCCTTTTTAGAATTTAAGGATTGCTTTTATTGAAGGGTAAAAAGTGCCAGCAACATTATTGGAAAAAAGTAACTCTTGTATGGAATGACTGCTGACACAAATATGGTTGGACTGTGGTCACTAGTGGTAACTAGAGGGTGATGATTAATGCTAAAGTTAAGTACATCAGTAACACAAGTAGAGGTCCGTCACCAAGTCAGTAAAATTCAATTCAATTCAATTTTATTTGTATAGCGCCAATTCATAACAGAAGTTATCTCAGGACACTTTTCAAATAGAGCAGGTCTAGACCGAACTCTTTAACATTAATTACAGAGACCCAACAGTACCACCATGAGCAAGCACTTGGCGACAAGGGCAAGGAAAACTGCCTGTTAAAAGGCAGAAACCTAGGACAGATCCTCCGGCTCTAGGTGGGTGGTCGTCTGTCTCGACCAGTTGGGGTGAGAGAGAGAGAGAGAGAGAGAGAGAGAGAGAGAGAGAGAGAGAGAGAGAGAGCGACAGACAGACAGACAGGTTCACAGCAACAACAGTATTGGCAATGGCAGTCAAGCAGGACCATGGCAGGAGGCTCCACCAGGATCCATGAGAACCTGCGAGACGAGAAAGCACAAGAACTCCGGGGAAGAAGTGGAGTTAGTAACATGCATTAAAGGGACATGAATGAGTGCAGAAAGAGAGAGGAAGAGAGTAGCTCAGTGCGCCATGGGAAATCCCCGATAGTCTAGGCCTATAGCAGCATAACTAAGGGATGGTTCAGGACTCACCTGATCCAGCCCTAACTATAAGCTTTATCAAGAGGAATGTCTTAAGCCTACTCTTGAATGTGGAGAGGGTGTCTGCCTCCCGAACCACAACTGGAAGCTGGTTCCACAGGAGAGGAGCTTGGTAACTGAAGGCTCTGGCTCCTGTTCTACTTTTAGAGACTATAGGAACCACAAGTAGCCCAGCATTCAGAGAACGTAGTGTTCTAGTGGGGTAATAGGGTACTATGAGCTCTTTAAGATATGAAGGGGCCTGACCATGAAGAGCTTTATAGGTGAGGAGGAGTATTTTAAATTCAATTCTACATTTTATAGGGAGCCAATGCAGAGTAGCTAGTACAGGAGAGATGTGATTTTTTTTCTAGTTCCTGTCAGTACTCGTGCTGCAGCGTTCTGAATTAATTGGAGCGTTTTAATGGACTTATTGGGGCAACCTGATAATAAAGAGTTGCAGTAATCCAGCCTTGAAGTAACAAATGCATGGATTAGTTTTTCTGCATCTGTCTGTGATAGTATGTGTCTAATTTTTCTAATATTACGTAAATGAAAGAAGGCAGTCCTAGAGGTCTGCTTTATGTGGGAGTTAAATGACAAATCCTGATCAAAGATAACTCCAAGATTCCTGACAGTGGTGCTAGAGGCCAAGTTAATGCCATCTAGAGTGACTATATCTTTAGACAATGAGTCTCTAAGGTTTTTGGGGCCAAGAACAAGAATTTCGGTTTTTCTGAGTTTAACATCAGAAAATTGCAGGTCATCCAGGATTTTATGTCCTTAAGACATGTTTGTAATTTAGATAATTGATTAATTTCATTGGGTTTGATTGATAGATATAACTGCGTATCATCTGCATAACAGTGAAAGTTAATGGAGTGATTCCTAATAATGTTGCCTAAAGGGAGCATATATAAAGTAAATAGTATTGGTCCAAGTACAGAACCTTGTGGAACTCCATGACTAACTTTAGTATTTATGGAGGATTCATCGTTAACATGTACAAACAGAGAACGATCTGATAAGTATGACTTAAACCAGGTTAGGGCAGTTCCTTTAATGCCAATTTGATGCTCAAGTCTCTGTAAAAGAATATCATGGTCAATGGTGTCAAATGCAGCACTAAGATCTAATAATACAAGTACAGAGACAAGTCCATTGTCAGAAGCAGTCAGAAGGTCATTATTAACTTTAACCAGAGCTGTCTCTGTGCTATGATGAACTCTAAATCCTGACTGAAAATCCTCAAATAAACTATTGTTATGTAGAAAGTCACACAACTCTTTGGCGACTACTTTCTCCAGAATCTTAGAGAGGAACGGGAGGTTAGAAATCGGTCTATAGTTGGCTAAAACCCCTGGGTCAAGAGTAGACTTTTAAGAAGGGGTTTAATTACAGCTACTTTAAAGGACTGTGGTACATATCCTGATAATAAAGAAAGATTAATCATATCCAGTAAAGAAGTGCCAATTAAGGGAACAACTTCTTTAAGCAGCCTAGTTGGGATCGGGTCTAACAGACAGGTTGATGGCTTCGATGAAGAAATGATTGAAGTTAACTGATGAAGATCGATTGCAGAAAAACAGTCTAAATATACATCTAAGTTTACATTGACAGAAGTCCCTGAACTTGGAGAGCCACTGATAACTGTTGATGGCAGTTGGTGATTAATTTTTTCTCTAATAGTAATCATTTTATTATAGAAGAAGCTCATGAAGTCATTGCTACTTAAGTTTATGGGGATATGTGGCTCGATAGAGCTGTGACTCTCTGTCAGCCTGGCTACAGTGCTGAAGAGGAACCTAGGGTTGTTCTTATTTTCTTCTATTAGTGCTGAGTAATAGGCTCCTCTGGCATTACGGAGGGCCTTTCTATAAATCTTAAGATCATCTTGCCAATTTGAGCGATATTCTGATAATTTGGAAGAGCGCCATTTCCTTTCAGATTTCCTAGCTATTTGCTTTAACTGGCGGGTTTGGTGGTTATACCAAGGTGCTAGTCTCCTATGTTTTAATAATTTCCTTTTTATAGGAGCGATATAGTCTAATGTTGATCGTAGTGAGCCTGTAGCACTATCGACAAGATTATCAATTTCAGAGGGACTAAAGTTGTTATAGGACTCTGTTAAATTCAGACATGGCATTGAATTAAACACTGAAGGAATCTCCTCCTTAAATTTAGCTACAGCACTGTCAGATAGACATCTGCTGTAGGAAGTTTTGCCTAATGGCTTATAATCTAATAGTATGAATTCAAAAGTTACTAAATAATGGTCAGATAGGAAAGGATTATGTGGGAAGACTATTAAATGTTCAATATCAATGCCATATGATAAAACAAGGTCAAGAGTGTGATTAAAACAATGAGTTGGTTTATTTACACTCTGACAGAAGCCAATTGAGTCTATTAATGATATAAATGCATTACTAAGGCTGTCATTGTTAACATCCACATGAATATTAAAATCACCTACAATAATTACTTTATCTGATTTAAGGACTAAGCTTGATAGAAACTCTGAAAATTCAGATATAAAATCAGAGTACGGTCCAGGAGCGCGGTACACTATAACAAATAGAACTGGCTGCAGTGTTTTCCAGTTTGGGTGAGAAAGGCTAAGAACAAGGCTTTCAAATGAATTATAATTTAGTTTAGGTTTAGGGTCCATTAAAACGCTCGAATCATATATAGCTGCTACTCCACCTCCTCGGCCTGTGCCTCGAGGAATGTGAGTATTAATATGACTGGGGGGTGGATTCATTTAGGCAAACATACTCCTTGTGGGACAACCAGGTCTCAGTAAGACAAAGTAAATCAATATCATAATCTGATATTAATTCATTCACTAAAACAGCTTTAGAGGACAGAGACCTGATATTTAACAGCCCACATTTCATTCTCTTATTTTGTGCTACTGAGGAGTTGGTTTTAATTTTTATTAGATTTTTATGTTGAACTCCTCTTGTTTTTATTTCTTTAAATAATTTAGGTGGTCGGGGACAGACACAGTCTCTATGGGGTTTTGGGTGGGTGACTGTTCTAAAGAAAGCGCAGAGAAGTGTGTAAGACGCAGCTCTGCTTCCTGGTCCTAACTCTGGACTGTCAGGTTTTAGAAATAAACTTCGCCATATTTCTAGATAAGAGAGCCGCTCCATCCAAAGTGGGATGGATGCCGTCTCTCCTAATCAGACCAGGTTTTCCCCAAAAGGCTTCCAGTTATCAATGAAGCCCACATCGTTTGCTGGACACCACCTCGACAGCCAGCGGTGGAATGACGACATGCGGCTATACATGTCATCACTGGTCACATTGGGGAGGGGTCCGAGAAAACTACGGTGTCCGACATTGTTTTAGCATAGTTACACACCGACTCCACATTAATCTTAGTGACCTCCGATTGGCGTAAACGGGTGTCGTTACCGCCGACGTGGATAACAATCTTACTGTATTTACGTTTACCTTTAGCCAGCAGTTTTAAATTTGATTCAATGTCGCCCGCTCTGGCCCCAGGGATGCATTTGACTATGGCCGCTGGCTTCGCTAACTTCACGTTTCTGACTATGGAGCTGCCAATAACCAGAGTTGGTTCCTCAGCGGGTGTATCGCTGAGTGGGGAAAATGTATTAGAAACATGAATGGGTTGGTGGTGAACTGTGGGCTTCGCCGTTCTAGTCTTCCTTCGCTCAGTCACCCAGCCTCCCTGTCTTCCCGGCTGCTCGGGAACTACCGGAGGATCTACAGAGCTAACAGAAGCTACCTTCGGTCGGACCGCACCGGCTACCGGGGGCTGGCTAACTATAGCGGCTAAAGATATCTCAGTGGTGCGGTGCCGTTCCTCTAACTCACTAAGCCTCGCCTCCAGCGCAGTAAATAAACTACATTTAATACAGGTACCATTATCTTTAAAGGAGGCAGAGGAATAACTGAACATCTGACACACTGAGCAGGACAGAGGAGAGGGGAGGGAGAAGCCATAGCTAACTGCTAATGCTAATGAAACTAGAGTGTATGAAAACTTTGAAAGTAGTGAAAAGTCCCTAAAAGAGGGAGAAACTCCAAGTGTTTACGTAGAACTAGTCTACGTTTAAATGTTAAGCGGGTAAATAACCGCTGTAACGAGTAAAACTAATTTATATTTAGCGTTCACTGACAGAGCTACAGCACCAAACAGTGTCACAGAGCAGGAAGTAAACCGGAAGTGAGTCAGTACGCTTACCGTGCACGTCCAACCACCACTCAGTAAAATGACTGTAATGTCAGTTACACCGCTATCTAATTCTCAAGTTTTCTAACTGTAGCTAAAATTAGCAACCATCTGCCACTGGGCAACGTTCGAATAGCAAAATGTGTATCGCTAATGAGCTATTTGTTATGTCATCTTTTAAAAGTTGCATAATATCACTCCAACATACATTCTGGTAGGCGGGTAACTTGAAGATTTGCTAGATAAGCGGACGTCGACGGTGACAGACCAGATCCTGAACAATTATGCTTGTGACATTTCTTCCTCATATTGCAAAACACAAAGTGGTAGTGTGTGAATTATTGTTAAAATGTGTCTTTTCTACATCCTTTTTCCCCACATGTAGCCTCAGACTGTGTACGATAAGATCCAGCTGAGTCGTGTGAGGAAGGCGTCGGTGTCGCCATACCAAGAAATCTCCTAAAGGGTCACAACACAATGTATAGCTTCAGATGTTTGATACTTTGCTCAGAACAACATTTTATTTAGGCATTTATAACTGTTCTACTGTTGGCCTCGACAGATTGCACCTTCCCTTTATTGTATTTAAGAACAAAAACTTTCACTTCGAGGGCCCAGGCAGTAGCCATTTTAAATAACAATTTTGTAAATTCTGTAAATACAGAGATAATATTTAAATATTTTTTAAATGTTTTGTGTGTTTTGTATGTCCCCTAATAAGTACTGTACTATGCAAATCCTTTGTGGATGTCATTCCTGACACCTGCTTAACAATGTTTCATCCCGTGCAAAGGTCATATTAAATTCCATTTACCATCATTACTGCAACTGTGTATTTTTCTATTGTTTCTTGTATCAAATGTATCAAACTAGCAGAAGTAATATGATGTATGTTAATGTTATGACATGCAACATTAGATGCATACAAATGCATCACCATTAGCGTCTCAACTTCCAGCTACACTGATATTGTTTTCTAACTTTGCTGGCTGGGTGGACCGATAATAAATCATGCTCAGGCATTATTCTAACTGTCGCACTGTAAAGAGTTTTCACACATTCAATTCAATTTCACACATCATTGCAGGAAAATCTGAGTGTTAATAGTGTCTAATAATCTCAGACCTGAGCTGTGATGTGCAAGAAAGACAATAATACTGAGGACAGGCTCAGTTTTGTACAGGGGTTATAAAACTTCGACTTCCTCTCTCACTAACACTTCGACTGTGGTTCAGAGGGCGGGTCACCCACTAATCGGAAGGTGGTTATCGGAAGACTAGAAAGGTGCTATACAAGCACAGGTCCATTTCCCATTACTTCACTCTGATGCTCAAGGCTCCACCCACTTTCATTTACAAAACTCTGGTTTTTGAGGTGTGTTTCTTAATATTACAATCTCCCATATATTTTACACACTAAACGGCACTAAGGGAAACTTCTAGAAATGTGACGAATGTGCTACACATGTAAACCTGTATCAAAATTGTTGTGATTACTTAGTACATTGTGATTTGTCTTAGATGACATTGTAGCTGTCATATTACCTGCAACAGTGCCATGTTGGTGAAAACAATTTGATAAAATTTATATTTTTTGCCTTTAACTAGTTTGACAGTGATAGTAACATGTGTTACTGTTCCTGGTGACCACATAAATGTATTCACACTACTTCTGTTAAAAGGCTACATTACATTTCACACTCCTCACAATGACACTTGACAATAATTACAACACACACTTATATAAAGTAATGTCTCTATCCATACAAAAGGTAGCTAAGTGAATGCTGCTTCCCTTCTACGTGTGTAGTGTTTGGTTTGTCCATTCTGGGCTACTGTAAAAACATGGTGGTTCAAATTGTCTAAGGCAACCCACTCCCTCAGTAAAAAAAACAGCTCATTCTGAGGTAAGAGAAACACAGAAATTCTTTATTTTCAGGTGATTATACACAAAAAAATACACACATACAATACAAATCTGTATGTGTGCGTGTATATATACACACATACACACACATATATTATCGTTTACATATGTACAATTGAAGTCTTCTGGTTTTCATTTTCCTACCCTGTGTAGATTCTCTGAAAATACATTCATTTCTTTCATTGCATGTTTCATTTTATAAATAAACATACAACAATTGCATGTTGTTTATTTATTTATAAAATGAATATGGTACACAAAATTTACTGAGTAAGGAACGAGTGGAGGATGACCAGACAATGACTGAATCATCAATAAGAAGTTATAATTCTGAATGAAGGTCTATATAGTGGATGGTGATTTATTAAAGCACTGACTGGGAGATACTATTTTAAGGAATCATCAGGTAATGATTACTTCATAAATATCAACCATTTTCTTTGTGGGTGATTCCTGATTAACTCTGAACCAGCTGCTGAGTGGCACAAAACTATTAACAACTAATAACTTAATCATCAGTCTCTTTTTGTGACCCCTCAGGAGAAGTAATCCCTAATTAATGATTATGACAAGTAACTACAGAGTTTTTACTGGTGAATTTAAAGATTCTGAATCAGAATCAGAATCAGAATCGGGTTTATTGCCAAGTAAGTTTTTACTTTTGAAATATAAGATAAAGATAGAAAGATCTGAAGCTGTACAAGAATGATATTTACAATGATTCTCTAGCTACTTGTCATATAGTCCCCCTGTTGTAGTTATTCACTACCTACTTATTAATGATTAATAAATAAGTAATTACTCACTAGTGCATGTTTTTAGCTTTACCAGTACAAAACACTTATGGAGACATCTTCAGACATGATGTTGTCCTCCTGAAAACTTTTATGGCTTGTTCGTTACGCTTATTCTAGGGAGGAGAGAGAAACTTTGTCATTTCTCAGAATCGTGACATTGTGTTACCATTCATTTCTACAAACGCTCGGACAGTCAAAACGGATACAGAAGCTTACCTTAAGCTGATGTTTCATGTTTTGCTGAAAACAGTTTTCCTGGAAAATAAACGAGAATACAAATTAATTTTTGTAGTAGTTGTTGTTGAAATTTTGAACAACTAAATGAAGAACATACCTCGGACATATTCCCATGCACGTATGATTTGTTCTTTAAAAACAATACAAAAAAAAACATGTCAGCATGTTGTAATTATTGCTTGAGAACTAAACAGTCTTTATTATTACCACAATAGAACAATAGAGGGGGTCCACCCTTTGCCAAAAATGTGTTATATCCCCCCCCCCCTCCTTTTTTTTTTTTTTGTTAATTTTAAACAAAAAATTATAAACCCCCAATTTGGTATGAAACCTACTGATTTATTTATTCTGAGCCAGGATAGCAAATGTTGGTGTTCTTATCCTGAAATTGATTATAGCTCCTCCAGAAAATGTAGACTGTCTTATACGTTTTTTGTAAAATTGTTGACTGCGAAAAATGTTAACTGATGTGCTTTGCATTGCGCATTTAAAAGCATGAAGGTTTCAACGTTTGTAAAAATTCTCCAGCACAAATTTGTCCTTTGCAGGAAGACCAGAGATGACATACATGCAGTTTGAGCCTAAATTGTGGAAGGGATAATGGCCAACGAGGCATCAATTTTCAGGAAGTAGTAGATGACGTGGAGTAATGACACTGTTCCCAAATCAATATCAAGATTTTCACGAACAAATCATAGGCCATGTGTACTGGCCGGTGCAGCCTGAACTAGCGAGTTGAAAAGCTAATGGGATGCGAGATGATCGCTTGCCTTATCCATGAGTTCAGAGGGGCAGTGTAGGGGCTTGTGTGTTACAGATGCCATCCTGGGGTGTTCGGAGGATATAGAACTTAAGGACTGATGCGATGCTCAGTGTTGTGAGATATGTTTTTAAGATATTCAGGTTTTGTTTTCATTAAATGTATTTCAGCGCAATAATTTAGAGTGGTGAACCGTTTCACTGGAACTACTTAGTAGGTGTCCTACATCAGGTAATGATAGACACTCAGCAGCCAATCAGAATCAAGTATTCACTTAGACCATGGTATAACAATTAATATTCTTCTCTATATTGCAGTTGTTTTAATACTGTTGTTGCTTAATGTCACAATAGACAAAGTAATTTAATGTAGTAGTTAAGCAAGATTTGATGCTTCTTTACCAGATTAAATAATATAATAAAAAGTTAAAAAGTTAGAAAATGCTAAAGCTGTATGCTACCTCCACTGTGCGTCTTTGAGCAAGCTTAAATGAGATTGTGACCTACTTCTGGAGTAAGAGGACAGAGACGAATTTTTAAATAAGGATGATGTTTTGCTCTCACCTTTGAAACAGCATATCAAAATGACTGGCACTAAAACTGTCAGTATGCCTCCAATGAAGAAAGCAAAATGTCTACACCTGTGTAGAATTAGTTGTGGCTGAGGTGAAGGCCCAGGCTGAGGCTGGTCATCTGAAACAACAAGGAGGAGACAACAACATAATTAAGATAACTTGTTGAATTTAACCTGTTACAGCCCTTGTATCTCAACATACTGTTACGTACAAATGTTCATTTAAGTCCATTGTGTCCTTACCATCACACTTTAAAGTGATGTCATTTGAGGTTTGGTCCGTAGCCCTTCTGGAGATGCAGGAGAATTTCACATGTGTGGTTTTGGTGTTGATAAATGCTAAAAGTGCAGAGTTGCCAGAGTTGCTCAAGTCAAAGACATTCACAATCGGAGGTTCGACCTTCCAGGACAAGTCAACACCTATCTCAGGTGAAGAACAAATCAGTCCCACCCAGCAGCCTCCTTTTGTAGATGTTGTAGTGACGTTCTCTATGTTCGGTTTCTGGGGGAGTTCTGCAAAAGATTAAATTGGAAATGTTGATTAGATGTAATCAATGTTTTTGTTAGGGACATGCTGAACTCGGTGAGAAAATCGCAATGCAAACAGCTGAGTAAGAAAAAGCATTAAAGATAAGAGGGAAAAATAAAGTCTGTCTCATTTCATTTAGGACTGTTCTACCAAGTCAAGCTGGCTAACTTTGAAAATACAATGTGTGAAAATACTTTTGTTCACATAAGCATATTTAACCGCCTGACAAAGCCAAAATTTCAGTCAGTAAGCTAGTGACACTTACGTTTCACTATGAGCTTAACCTTTTTTACGCTGCTCTGTCCTTGAGTATTGATGAGGTTGACACTGTATTCCATGGCATCCATTGTGTTCACATTACGGATCATCAAGTCACCTAATGAATACAGAAAAAACTGTCAAGAACAGAACAGATACTGTCAAGAGAGAAATAAAGTAACGATCTGTTTGTCTTACCTGAGGTGATGTTGAGTCTAAGTCTCCCTTTATACAGGTAGAACCGCTCAGTAACTTTCCTCCCATTGCGATAGGTGGCTATCCAAGTGGTGTTGGAAAATACTGACCACTCAATTTTGGAAAGGGTCCATGAAGAGTTGGCCTGTGAGGGCAGGGTAACAGTATCCCCAAGGTACCCAGGGACCTCGAGGGATTCAACCAGTGCCACTGTAAAAAAAAGAAAAAAAACAATTTTAACAGCCATTATACCCAGTTCTCTCAGGTTTTATACAGAAATGAGCAGAAGAAAAAGCAACACTTACATAGAAACAGCTGGTTTGTGCTTACATTCAAAGATAGTCGAGACTACTAAACAACAGTTTTAGTTTCAGCAGCATTTGGTCTTTCCATGTTTTTAACTGCACTGTAAAAAACAACCTATAGAATTTACCCAATAAAACTGAGGTAACAATTTGCACTCACTTTGTTTGGGTATATTTGACTCCATATTTTGAGTAAAGATTACCTTAAATCAAAAGCTATGAAATACTCAAATAAATTAAGTAAAGTTTACCTCATATTTCTCAGTACATTCCACAACTAATTACTCATTAAAAATGGGTAATATTAACCCTTGATTCTTAATAGGTATTTACTTAATAATTACTATTCATAATTTATTAATATGAGTAATTAACTGTTACTTATTCAAGGAAGGTAAGATTTACCCAAAAACTTACTGTCAGACAGTGATGATGTCAATGTTTTTTATTCACAAAATCACAAAATATTTCCACCTGAGGATAAATTATTGCTACAGGGAACAAGAGTAGAGCAAGGGAGAGATGAAGCACCTTCAAAAGTGTTCAAAAGTGTTCAAAAGGTTTAAAATAATATGCAACGTTCTGCACAACAGGATCACAAAACATTTCAAACACCTGTTTTATAATAACATGTAATAATATATAATCCATGTTGTTCCTGAACAACTAGACAAATCATGTTTACTTGTTTGAAGTATTTAGGATTGCTAAAATAAAATAAAATAAAATAAATTAAAAATTACACAACCCCATCCAACTGTGTCCATCTACAAAAACTAAGTGCTATGCTCTGCAGAATGCTATGTATATGAAGCAAGTTCCTGAAATTATATGAATGAAAAACCTCATTAGAACAAGAGGGGAAACGTCAGATATGCCAGATCTTTCATATAAACAGTTAATTCCATGAGCTTGCTTTTGAGGCTGTGGTCAGGGAGGAGAAGAGGGGAAGAGGAAGAGGAGAGGAGAGAAGAGGAGAGGAGAGGAGGAGATCAGAAACGTCAGGTATGCCAGAACTTTCACATAAACAGTTCATTCCATGAGCTTGCTTTTGAGGCTGTGGACCTTCTTAAGAAGTGTTGTTCCGTCAAGCTCCAGAAAAAGTTTCTGGAATACTTCCAAGGTATTTTTCAGTATCTTGGAATACTCAAGGTTGAGGGCATAGATCAATCCCATGAGCAGCACACATGCCTTGGTTCGATTTCCACACCCAGTCAGCACTTGGTCTCCCTCAATGACAATGGCCACTTCTGCTGGATCTTCCTCAGCCATGACATCATGGATCACAATGACCTTAATGGTTTGGATTGTGTAGTCCTCACAGTCCTCCATGTTAAAAAGAAAAAAACAAAAAACATATACATTTTAATTGAAATATATGATATGAGGTGATGTTCCAATACATTTGACTCTTATCATCTTGTCAAAGGAATTTATTTCAACTCAAGCAGTTTATTTTGTATTAATCAGCAATTCAATAAAAGTAGGTGTCATTAAAAGGCTCAACATTCCACAATTGGTACATCTACATTTTCCATGATGCAATGTGGAAAGGAGAAGAGGAAGAGGAGAGGCGAGAAGAGGAGATCAGAGAGGAGAGGAGAGGAGAGGAGAGGAAGAGGAGAACTTCACTGCAAATGACATTTTAATGCTGTCTTTTAGAACATCGACAGCCACTTGAGAGTGAAAATATATATTTAGAAAATATATTTAGCGGATGACTAAAGAGAAATGAATGTTAACAAGATGCGCGGAAAGTAGGCCTACACTGCTCTCCATCAACACACTGTGGAGGCTCTGCACAGCAAACACACATAACGGTATGATTGCTAATATTGTAAAATACAGAACGCGAACAAATTTCACCGCAAACCCTACTTTCCGACTGTTAAAGATTGTTGAAGTCCCTATACGGTTATGTTATTTCCAGCGTTTTATCCCGACGTTAGACAGTGAACAACCGGCGCTGTCGCCGATTCAAACTTTCGGTTCAAGCATGCATGGCACGTAACACAGAAACACTCCGACTACAACTCTTGTGAAACAACTCGACAATTCCTAAACTGTCCTATGCATTCGCGATATTGTACACAGCAACATATAAAAGATTAAAGTGAGTTTACCTTCAGTTCAGACGGCAGCGGGAAGCAGCAGGCATCCTTCAAAAATTCTAATCCCGCTCATCCAGGTCTGATGCATGCGCACATCGCAGCGTAGAACCGGTTGCTTTGGGTAAATGTTACCCTATTTTTCCATGTAACACTTGTTACTGTTAAAAAATGGGTAGTGCAGGTATAATTTACCCATTATTTTATAGTTTCTTTGATAACTAGAATAATCTGGTAAATTTTAGACAATTTGCATGGTTTATATTTACAACCCTCAAAAATCCTTTTTTACAGTGTGCTCACATGGAGGATTTAAAGAACAGAAGGGAAGGAGTCTGATCTGTGAACTTTACTTCTAAATAAGGGTCGGCATAATTGGGGAAATGTAGTCTTCCTATTCAAAGATAGGAACCATTCACTTCTAACAGCCATGCTAGCGTCCCTGTGAGAATGGACTGAAGCACAGGAGCATTTTAGACTAAATGCTCACATAGTGGACTATTAAGAACATACAAAATATACAACATACGTAGTAGCAATTAGGTTGTAGGAATAAAGAGGACATAATTATATACATAAAGTTTTTTACTTCTTCCTTCTTTTTGTCACACATGACTCAACAGAATAAACAATATGCTATAGACCAATTCCCTTCCTTTTGACTTTTAATCAAACCCAAGCGAGACATTTGAACTGATGAGTAAAAAACTAATTGAGTATTTACATTTGGTCTGTGATCAGTTTTATCAATTTCTAACCCCAGATAGTATATCTGCCTCAAGAAGTTACGTCTACTTTCTGCTCCAAATTTTCATTTCTCATTTTAAATATTTAAACGTTTTTGAAAGTTTGACACATCAGCTGCTGCTGGTATTTTCATTCGATAAAAAAACAGGACCTACCTTGGAACAAATGTAAGAGTAGAATTTGAAGCTGCATTGTTTCTGACAAATGGTGGAAGAACTAGCGGAAGAGAGGCTTTTTGAAGCTTCCTGTTTTTTTTTTTTTTTAAATCCAGCAACACCAACACCAATCACATGCTGCATGACATAAACCATTTATTACAAGCTTGGCCTGGAAATACTTAAACAAGCATTAGATTATTAATCATGTATCGGTCTTCCAGGAGTAACAAAATATTTTTAGTTGTATGATCAATTCTACACTCCCCTCACATTTATTCTCATATGGAGTATTTTTTTGCGTAAATATGCTATAGATTATTTCTTTCAAACATGACTGAACAATAGAAAGATGTTTTCTATTATGTAGTGTCCGTATTTTGAGTTATGCCATGGAATGTTTTTTTTCTTTCGTTTGGTGGATTCCAGTAGCTATAGGTAAACGTTGTTGTATAATACATTTAGAACACAATGGAATTTTTTTTACACGTCATTCTAGGTTTTCATACTCCCACTCGGTGACACTTCCTGTCTTCACCCCCAATAGATAAAAAGAAGAAGAAAAACTGGAGACAGCTGTGACTCATATGGGATGATTTATTAAAATCCTTTTACATCAACTCAGTCCTCAAAAAAAAAAAAAATAACAATCTTGCTTTTAAAGATACCTTTCTTCAGAGACAAGTGTTAGGAGCTTAAATCGAGTACAAAAAAAGTGATCAATCGAAAAACAGGAAAAATACAACCTTAGAAAACTGCATTGAAATGTAAACGTGAACTGCTTGTCAGTGGCACAACAATCTAACTGTAGTGTATAAAAGGACATCTTTGAGCGACAAAAGACACAAATGTGCACACGTATCAATCCATGGCCGGATAAGTCTGCTGGGGGGCCCGGTTTGACCCCTAGTATGTACAGCAGCGTCATTATTTCTCCAGACACTCAGGAAACCAACTAGTACTCTGTGGAGCGATTAATCGGTTAGTTCATCAACAGAAAAGCAACTATTTTAATAATAAGGAGTTTTTAAACGTTTATGAAACAGTCTCAGTTTAATACTGATGCTTCTATATGACCTACATAAACAAATAAGACCATCAGCGAGAAGACTGGCTATTTCTATAAAGTTATTCCTAATGCCACCACCTTCCACCAGGTCGGAACACTACCACTATTGTCCACTGGGACCGCCATAAACAACATAAAATTAAAAGTTCCTTGTAGCTGCTTTAAAGTACGAGTTTACACGTCAATGTCTGTTCAGAAGTCTTGGTGACAACTGCATATGTCAAATAAGTCGTATTAAGCCTTTTGCGGCTCGAGAAATGAAGTATGAATAAAAGTAGGAAAAAATGCCTCAAGTGATGTCACTTGAGTCGGCGTCACTTGGGGTTGGAGATTACAAGTTTGGAAATGGAAAATATCTGTGGGTGTGGAGTTTAAAATAAGTGAGCTTACCAGTCCTCTGTAAACGGCTCCTCATCTCTGCCTGAGACTCGAGGCTACATTAGCTGCTACTAGCATAACATACCCAAATATCTAACTGTGCTGTGGGCAGTAGGGTTGCATTGTGGGTAATGTAGGTGTCAGGTTTCAACCAGGAAGAAGAATGTGTGGAATAATAATAATAAAAAAAAAAAGGACTGCATCTCTGGTTCTGCTGCATTCATTTTGATTTTTTTTTCACCATCCACTGCAAGGGGAGTTTCTCTTATAGGGCACTTCTATAAGACAGGGTCACACAGTCTGGTAATGAAGGTTGCAATTTAATTTATATTGTACCTTAAGTGTGAAAATTCATAAAAAATAAACTAATTTTTAATCAAATTACATAGATGGAATGACCTATGGGCTTTTGGGCCTCTCCCCACTTTGTCAAGTTGCTCAATCACACACACGAATTCACCCACTCGAAAAATATAAAAAAAGACAGTAATTAACATCAAGCTGCCAAAAAGAAGCACATCGGTGGTACTAGGCGGTGTTATCCTGGAGTGTGAAAACATCTGTTACCAGGGATACTGGACTTAAACTCGTCTCCTATACTGTGCCCACATTGTGCTTAGAACGTTAAAGTGTACGCCGTTACACAAATTTCCGTGGGTGGATTTGTAGAAAAAAGTGGTTCAACAGAACCTGAGCAGGAGATAGTTCAACAAACTGATTATGAAATACTCAGTGCATCAAGTCAATCCAGTGTTTTTTTACTTCATACTTAGATTGGTAAGTTTATCTGCCCACTTTTCAGTAAACTTTTCAGCGGAATCAAACATAGAGGAAGCAGTTCAAAAGCAGCATCATCTCCATTTGATTCAGTCAGTGAATCCAGTCAATGCACAAAAGGTGAGAGAAGGCCTGACCTTTTAGTAGATTCTTTTATAGCCTGTAAAGGCCACACAAGAAGTTCAAGTAAAAGAGAAAAAAAGAAGTAAAATTAGCTAAGAGTGAGCTTAAGTGAAGCCTCTCATGTCTGCATAAGAAAAGGTCAGCTGTACAGTGTTCCTGCTCATAAGACTATTTCCCACCGACAGTCCATATCGTACATGGGAAAATCTAATCTATAGACTCATGGGGTTGTTTTTTAACCAAACAATCAAATTCTTATCAAAACAATGCATTACATTAAATCTGTAGTGTAACACTTCTAAGAAACAGCCCTATTTCTTCAGTACCATGGAAGTTGAAAGGAGTCAACAGTGTAAGCAGAAGTTAAGAGTCAGCACTTCGGTATAAATGTCCACTTGTTCACCAGAAAAGAGGAACATGGTCAGAGATAGGGCAGTTCTGCAGGCGTGAATTTTTTTCTCTGTAGCTTCCTGACATTTTAGCCATGTCTTCTTTGCATATTTGGATGTCACGCTTATAAACAAATATAAATCATTAAAAATAACTATGCAATTCCAAAAAGGTATAAAAAAAGATACCCTGAAAGCACAAAGATTAGTAACTTTGAGCCAACATCCTTCTTCTTTCTTCCGTCCATTATTTATCACCTTCCTCCTACACAGAAGTCTCTGACTGAAGCTTCATGACAAACTTGTGGCTTTTCGGGTCAATGAACTCCTCGCCCAGGTGCAGGAAGGGGAGGGGTGTCACTGTGACGACCAGAGAGAAGTCAAGGCGTCTCAGGGAGAAGACCTGGCCTTGACGTAGAGCAGCAGTCACAGGCTCCTCACTCACTAGTGTCCACTGGCGTCCCCTGCTGGTGTCTAGGTACTGGAGGGTGGGCCCTGGGCTGAGGTAACGCTCAAGGAAAGCCTGAGACACACATGAATAGTTGCACCAATAAATACACTGTCAGAAAAACTTTAACGTAGTTTTTACATGAAGAGGACAAATGATCAGTTTATAGTAAACTGAGTTAATATACTTGTTGAAGTAACTGACAAAAAAACAATAAAAAAAAAACAAACAAATAAGATCACATAAAATAAATACAAAAATCTAAATAAAATACAATAAATTAAACACAGCTGTGGAATGATGATTAAAATATTATAGAAATAGAAATAACCAAAATAAAATAAGAATCCCTTGACACTTGTAACTACCCTCCTTACCTTGGGGGTCATGTTGTGCGTGATGCAGAACTGCAGGTGGTTGATGATGCTCTCCATGCTGTGGTAGAACTGCTGCCTGGTGGCGCGGAGGTATTTCTGCATGGCTCGTGCCATGGGGGCAAAGATGGCTTGGGCCGCCTCCCTGGGGTCCATCACCTCCCGCGGGTGTTTCGGGGAGGACGTGGTCGCCTCTTCTTCCTGGTAACGCTTGATGTGGGTGAAGGCTTCTTCTACTGCCACCACAAGTCTGGGAGGAGAAATGGCAGAGTGAGTGAGACGCAAACTTAAAGCTGTTCTAATCAACATTATACATTAAATATTACATAAGAGTCAAATGACTAATGTGAAAAGGACTGCTCGTAGCAATGAACCCACAGATATTGCAGCTTTAAAAGACTTTGGTGACTTTCGGGCAAATTCAGTCCGTATCTTTATGTGTGATTTATTATTTGTGAAGATATGTCCTCACCTGGCTTTGCGTTTGCGGACCCTCCGCTCCACCTCGGCCTCCTCGTAGTAGTATTCATTGTGGGAGTTATCTCTTCTCCGAGCAGCGGCTGCAACCATGGTTCTGGACTGCCCCGTAGAGTTATTTGTGCTGTTCTCTGTACACAGAAACACTGAAATTAAAGAGGATCGATCCATCCAATTGGCAAGAACATCCTGGGCATGTCTGCAAAGTATAGCCGTTTTTATTCAATGTATGATTTTGGGAATTTACATACCAATTAAATAATTTTAGTGGGGGAATTTTTTCCTTAAGGCAGTTTATCAATTTGTTAAGTTCTGGCTAGTATAAAATTAAACTGAAGCATTTCTGTCAGTTACATAGACACCACAGAGATGTACTGTAGATCATCTGTATCTCATTGTTACTGCAGGCGACATAGTACAATTGTAAAATATACACATGGTAGGAATTGCTCTAATGTAGAGCGGGCTGAATGGGGAAAAAAAACATTAAAGATGAAATACTGCACACAAGATCATTTTACCTTCCCCTAGATTGTACACTTTGAAGGCAGACATCTTCTTGGAGAGGATAGACTTGGGCAGATTGAGCAGGGCGGGGTTATAGACCGGGAAGTCACTGTAGTACTGGTCCAGAACCCACACAGCTGCCCGCTGAATACTGCGTTAGCGTGAGAAGGAGGAAAAAAAAGAGAAGTTAAGCATTTAAAATGGCAAAGCGCTGTTACTGGTGCATATCAGCCATGACCACCCGACAGTTTCATGGCCACTCAAAATACGCCGATAAAGGAAGTGGTGCACCACTTGAGGTAGAAACAGCCTCTGCCATTGTGCACGCATTAAGAGACATGTCTACTGATACTGTGGGAATCCCATCATCAAGCAAATTACAGTGATAAGCAGGAAAGTAACTAGAAAACACAAAATGTATATAGTTGCTATAACATACAGGAATGATCTATGACTGTTGCGGTTTTCAGCATTCATTTTCAGGCAACCTGAGCTCATTTTGTATTTATTACATAATTATTATCATCATCTTTTTCAGACTTGACAGCACCCAAAAAAAATCCTGCACAATTGTCTGTATTTGTTCTTCTAATGTTTGAAAATGTTGTGCAAGGACAAACTGTGCTGAATTTCAAGTGACTCAGGCACATGACTACTGAATTATTCATTTACTATATTTTTGCTGAAGTGCTGCCTATAGACAGACAAAAGTATCACATCATGCATCACCTAAATATGGTTGTCTAGTGCAGTCAAGCTTGCAGTTGCAATGTCACACTTCAATATGGCGACGTCTACACAAGCAGAGGCTTGCGTTTGCATACTCTTATCACAAGTAAGACGACGGTATTAGGCAGCTGGACTGATTGAAATAGAAGCATATTTGTTTAAACTCTGATGGATGACGCATAATGAAACTTTCTGTGTAGACATGCTGTAAACTTAAAAGGCTTTTAGGCTAACACCACCCACATGTTTAGGGTACTAAGTGTCGCTATTACATATCCTGGGTGCGTCTTTTAAATCATCTTCAAAGTGTCTTTGTAGTTCGTAGCATTTAGCACAAATGTAGGAAAATAGGTAGTAAATAAAGAGGTTTTTATACATCTGCTAATAACAGACAAACAAGGCTGCAAAGATAACCTCCCTGACCTTCAATTGGCAATTGTGGATTTCTCATTTGGAATAAAAAACGAAAATGAAAAAAATAAACAATGAATATTCCAGATGTTCCACAGTCCACATATACCAACCTGAGATAACCCACGTTGTAGAAGCGACTAGCTCCATCTGTGGTCCTCACAACCTTCAGACAGAAAGCAGGCTGCAGATGTCTGACCTCCAGAAGCACCAGGGCCAGGTACTGAATGAACAGCAGCGCGTCCACCAGAGATGCTGCGTATCCCACAATCCCCCTGTAGTCCGTCTCCCTGGGCTCCAGCACCCGCACCCCGTAGAAGAGCCAATACGATGCCACAAAGAGGAAGACCAATGCCAGCAGCAGACAGCGGAAGATGAAGAAGCGTGGCAGAGTGGCTCTGGGCGGGCGGAGAAACAGCGCCCAGGTGGAGATGAGGAGGATCAGGAGCTTGAAGGCCAGGGAAATGTAAAGGCCCTCACACGGTGTGCCGCAAGGTTCCAGCGTGTCCCGCCACAGCAGCTGTGGGAGGGCCAAGAAGGCCAGAGGAGTGATGAGAGCAAAGAACCCCAGGACCGCGCCCAACGCCGGGCCAAGATACCGGCGGCACTCCAGCGGCGAGGAGTCCTCAAGGTCCTTAGAGAGCCGTGTCAGGTCCTCGTTGGAGATGCTGTCCACGGAGGTGCCAGTGACCACCGTGGTGGTCTCGCCCCAGTTGTCATCCTGAAGAGAGAGAGAGAGGGGACAGTGTTGGTGATACGTGGTCGAGCACAGCTTACGCAGCTAAATGATTCAGATTTAACTCTGACCCTGTCGTCTCCTCTGGTGGACTCGGCGTCCAGCAGCGACTCCGTGGGAGCCTGGATGGTCACCGACTTGTCTCCCCGGATACCGATGTCCCGACTCTTTGAGCGATGCCTGTCCCTCCGCTCCCTGGAGGAGAAGAAAAAGTGTACAGGTTAGGGGTAGTTTATTATCCATGAATAGACAATAAGTGCCCGTTTACATATAAACCCCGAGGCACTGATTTGATCATTTGATAGCCATTGTGATCAAATGCTAATCTGGCAAGCTAAACCCAAAGCCACTACGGGTCAATTTTTATGCAATTATAGCATCTGGGGGTGCATTTCAGGGTTGCAACTAACAATTACGTTCAATATCAATTAATCACTCAATTATTTTCTATTTTATGATCAACAAAATAATCGGCAGATAATTAAAATGCATTACTAGCTGCAGCCCTTCTTGGAATACAGTACAATCTGCGGCCCACTACCTGTGTTTGCGGGAGCTTCGTGAGTGGGACGACTTGTAGGAGTAGCCCGAGTACGTCGACTCGTTGTCCATGTCGGAGGCCGGCGGTGGGCGGGGTTTCCTGGCTCCTCCTGCCCCCAAGCCGCCGCCTTTCTCCCAGACCACGCCCAGCTGGCTCTTGCGATTGCTGATGGACTTGGAGGAGAGGGCCAGAGGGAGGCGCAGCAAGTCCACTTTACTCCTGAGGGAATCTATCTTGGAGGCCTGGCCAAAGGAAAGAAAAGGATGGGGGAGGAAGACGATGGCGAGAGACGGGAAGATAAATGGTTGAAATGGTTGAGTTTGGGAGAGGCCAAAGATGGCGTGAGAGGGAGAAAGTGGAGAGAGGAGAGTGAACGGAAGGGGAGGCAGAGAGAGAAATGAGGAGAGAGGGAAGGGCGAGAGATAATTTGTCATATCAGACGGGTATAAAAGCATCTCAGAGGGAAACATACCAAGTAACAGCAACAAGAAGAGAGACAGCATTGTTAAAGTGCTGGCACCGGCAGTGTGTGAAAGTGTCTGTGTGTGTGCTTTCAGTCGCACAGGACGCGGCTGGGCCCATTCTTCCGCTTTGAGGGAGTTTTTATGAGCAAACTCAAGTGATTTGGCCCCAAGTGTGTTCTCGGCCAATAAAGGGCAATTACGCCGCCTTCTATTCTGGGCTGCAAGTCTCCGGTGTGCACGACATGCAGGAGTGGAGGCAGAACATCAGAGTAGCTCTAAAAATGTTCCAGCTCCGCACAAAACCGACATTGGAGACCGTGCACAGTGTCTCATTTATACAAATAAAGAAAAGATGTTTTATTTTTTTGTTACTTATGTTGGTTTATCTCTGTGTTTTGGGGGTTTTTTTTTTTGGGTCCATGTGATACACACTCGCCCGGATGCCACATTCCCCAACTGTCCCCTGCGGTCTCCAAGGGCAACAGAGCTTAACTACTACAATGGGGATGAATGGGAGGCTAGGGGTGAGAAAGGACAGGAGGGGGGTAGTTGCCGGGGTAACCAGACCATCAACTTTACACCCCCTCCTCTCCTTCTGCCTCAAATACACACCTCAGAAGACAGAGACACTTTAGCAGGCCCCTGCTCTGACTACGAATCTGTTTTTCCCCCTATTTTTAGATTTTCAAATGGACAATCACCCCCCCACCCCCCCAAAAAAAGGGTACTTTCCGATTTGGACGTAGAACAAGCAGACTCATAATCTAATAACAAATCTCCTCACGCTCTCAATTTGCGTCCATCTTCCACATTAGACACTACAGTGTTCAGTAACAGCTTTCATGTGATTCACACATGGACTTCTCAGCTGGGACATCAGCAAGCAGATATATTAGCGGGTCACACAAGGTTGCACTCATAAAAAAAGCTGTGAAAATGTGTTTCAATTCCAACGAGTTTCCTTAAACCTGGGGTCAAAAGCTCACATTTATAGGAGTGAAAGAGTAAAGCCACTCTTTAAAAAGCAGTCTCAGAAGGCACCTGGGACATGGTTGTACTGTGTGATGAAACCAAAACAGAGCTTTTTGGGCCATTAGACTAAACCTTCTCTTTAGTATAAGCCAAACACTGCTCATCCTCCATAATGTACCACCTCTCCCGGAAAGGCTTGAGAGGGTGGAGGAGAAACAAACGCAGCTAAACACAGAGAAAGCTTTACACATCTGCAAGAAACCTGCCACCTGGGAGAGGGTTCGTTCTCCAGCAGGAAAATGAGCCCAAGCATGAAGACAAAGCTACACAGGGATGGCTTTACGACAATGTTTATGTCCCGCAGTGGCAGAAGATGCAATAAAACATTTAAAAATGTTTCTAGTACAGGGGAAAACAACAACAACAAAAAGGACAAAATACTGGGCTAGTCACATCGTCACGCCAAGCTGAGCAGCTCATTCTCTCGGTTAAAAATGGAAACCGCACAGACCCAAGGGCCCAGATACTCAAGTGGCGTGAAAAAATTATCTTTGGGTCTTCACTGCATACTTAGAAAGCCTTTTTTTTTTCTTCTCACGAGCAGGAAGCCAGGAACCGAGAGTGTAATGGTGGAAATCTTGGGACAGACACAACTGAAGAGCATGAGAATAAAGACAGAGCTTTAATCCTTGACGTCGACACAATGCACACCGCTGACTGACTGATTTGGAGGTTATTCTTCATTTAAAAAAATACATGTTTAGAGAGCGCAGGCTTCTTCGGTTGCCTCCCTTTCAAAAACAGTTCTCTATAAACATGTCAGAATGCACAATACCAGAGATTTTAACTTTATTATTGTACCGTAAACACAAATAAAACCAACCCTGTCTCTCTCTGAGACAGTCAATCCCATTGATCCCACTATTGAGCCTCACTGCAATCAATCCACAGCTGATCGATCCATGTTCAGCATCCTCTGGGATGTGAGAGGTTTCCACGTGCAGGGCGTTAACAGGATGGCCAGGGACAGAAACTGTTACCACAACAACCAGAAGATACCAGACTTTAAATCTGATGTTCTGTAGCTGAAGCTTTAAGAAGATCCTAAAAGTACATCTGCACTTGTTTTATGAGTTGTATCTTTAAAAACGAGTGAGATTCCTCTATTTTATAATAAAAAAGGTTATAAAAGTTTGTTAATAAGTGAAATGTTTGAGGTTTGTATTAAACATCTCGTTTAAAGTGGGTGTTTCTCGCCGTGCAGCCTCAGGTGGGTGCTGCGGGGCTCAAACCAGCTTTCCCCGAGTGGCTCCCGGGGGCCTCCAGGCCTCAGGGTGGCAGTGGGCCAGCGAGGCGTGGCTGCTGCCTCAACGCTGACTCCTGCAAACAACCCAAGCCCAGGCTTCGAGGCCTTTACCAACACACACGCTCAGCAGCATGGGGGGGGAAAGAGAAATAAAAGATAACCAGTGAGCGATGTGTTAAAGGCTGCAGCCGCGCCGAGGACGCACCGATCCAACAGCACGGCGACAAAGCAGAACACACCCAGGATGAAGTGATGCCGCAGTGAGCAACAGACCGGTGACCACACAGAAAGAAAAAAAAAAAAAAACAACAACTCACAAGTGCGTGAGCAAACCAGACTGCGCGGTGTCCATTTGGCCACACAGTGCGTAAAAGTGCGAAAATGTGGATAAAGTGAAAGGAAAAAAAAAGTCACTGTGCAAACCCGGAATACGCGTTCACACCGAGCCAATCTGTGATCGATACGGTTATCTGCCAACTCATCAGTCCTCACAGACGAGTGAAGGTGGACAAACAGAGTAATAACATGTGTGTGTGTGTGTGTGAGGGGGGGGGGCAAAGTGGTGGCAAATGTTTGTTTTTTTGGGTCATTTTAACACAAAAGCTCATGTAGAACTATATACATGCTCACACACTAACAGCCCATTGTACCCGTAAATCCCTGCAGGAGACTCTTACCTTTCTACCCAAAAGGAAAACGGCTGCGACCCGCAGCACAAAGAGCAGACCACCACCACCTCCTCCTCCTCCAACACCACCTCCACCAGCAGCAGCAGATCGTTTCCGACTAAAAGTGCCTCCAAATGCTCCAAAATTCACTTTCTCCCGACTCTTGTTTGTCCTCGGTTTCCGCGCTCATTCATAAAGCGTTGTGGTTTGTAACTCGACTCCTCGGCGTGAACGCAGTGGGGGTTTTTGGTTTTTTTTTTTCCGGCTGCAAATCGCATCTCAACTCTCGAGCACCGGAGCCGCACAAAAGGCAGCGACACGCACCTCATCCCGGCGGAGCATCTGCTGTGTGGCGGAGCCCCGCTGAGCTCTCTGTGTGTGTGTGTGTGTGTGTGTGTGTGAGAACATCCAGCACCGGCAGAGAGAGAGAGAGTTCAAATTGGAGAGAGTATATCCACAGCTTCCGGTACAGATTTTCAAAATAAAACAAGATATTTTCCAGTGCAACAAACCTTGCGTGCCTCAAAAAAAAAAAAAAAAAAAAAAGAAAAGAAAAAGAAAGAAGGCGATTGGTAAAATTATTGCTGGCTTTTAACAGTTACATTACTGGAAATCTGGAAGGAAATCTGTTCAGTATGAGATACAACCTCGATATATTGGGTGGGATCTTTTTTTAAATATAAATCTTCAAGTTTTAATAAATATACGGTTTTACCACACACACATATATATAGAAAAAAACTACATTCAGGATATTTTCAAACTAATTAATATAACTGCTTATGTATTGAAATTCTGATATCTGTCCTCAACATATTGAATATTTTTGCAGCGTCAACGGCTTTTATTTTTTGGCTGAGTATGCTCAACTTCCGGTCACGTTTCCACTGTAGCGACAGTGCTGGACACATTCAGGCTTCACCAAGCATGAAACTAAATTAAACCCTATTTTTTTTCCCTTTCTTTCGACTGTCAGAGAAAAAACCCATAGACCTTTTTCACAGCAGCCATTTTGACACGAAATATTAGGTCATATTAGTTAACAATGATACTATAGCAGCAACCTGTTTGACCTGAATGGACCAGAACCACCACTTGAGTTTACCCTACTATTTCATGTCAGAATGGTGCTGTGAAAAAGGCCTATACTCAGTCTTAGTTGTTATGAACAGATGATGTTATTTTATTGTTTTTTTCCTCACTTTTTTCCTGCACTGACCCTCCTCATCATCTGTTCTCTCTATCCAAATATATAAAAGTGTCTGCTGGCTTTTTGTTTCTGAACAATTCCTCTCAAACTGCTCAATCAAAAGATTCAACAGAAGTTGAAATAAACTAATGTCACAAGTTGGACATCTAGGAAATCTGACGCCTAAAAAATTCAAAGCAGACTTAAAAAAATAACATTAAATGGTGACAAATAAATGTAAAGGTCAAAGAGTCACACTCCACATGAGTCGTTTTCTTTATCCAGTTTCTTTTTAATCTCACAAAACACATGAATCTGAGACATGAGCTCTTTTTTTTTCCTTCTGTGCAGCTAAACAATCTCACCAATTTTAAAAACAAGGGAGAAGAAAATAATTTATACATCCTTTTTTTTTTTTAATCATATCTACAAAAATAAAATCAAATACGAGGACTAAGGCTTTACAGAAAAAAATTAACATATATAAAACAAGTGGGTCTGATCTCTCTATATTACATGAGTGAACAAGGTTTATTTTTTTTTTCTTAAAAAGACACAAAATAAAAAGACAATGAGATGATAGTAAAAGACGTGTGTATGCATACAGTAGTTTGCACCGTGCAGGGAAGTTTGTTTGTGCAACATTTAAAAAAAAAAAAAAAAAAAAGAATCAGTTGTAGCTTGTTTTTTGTTTGTTTTTTTACAGCCGGTTAGGGCTTTAACGCTGATGTCAATGTACAAGATAAAACATATGGGGGAAAAAAATAAAATAAAAATAGAAATCATGGAAGATATAAAGAAACTGAAGTGTAGAGGTAGAAATTGGAGATGGAAAATGCTGTAGTTAGTAGTGGGAGGAAAGAAGAGGGGGTGTGTGGGAATGGGTTTGTCGAGTAGCAGAGGAGATCCTGATTCAACCAGCTCAACAAATAACGTGTGTGATGAACGTGCGCCCGTAGTGTTAAAACGGAGGAATCTTTTTACGTTTTGTTGTCTTTTCATGGACAAAACTTTTGTTCTGAGCTGCTTGAAAATCAGCATCCGAAAAAGGTGTCCGCCCCCCTCCCCTCCCTCAACACCTCTGAAAAGAAACTCCACTTCGGTTGAACATTTTCACATTTTAGCACAAATTCATCAAGTTCGTACAGTCAGCTGCCAAAAATCAGCTGTCCCAGCGATCGATAGCTCTCATTTGAAGACGCAATATTTATTTTTTTTTGTTCATATGCGACAGCCGAGTTACACCGCTCACCGACGACTGCTTTGGTGTGTTTTGGCTAAAGAGTGAAAACCTTCCAACGGGCAGTGAAATATCGTTTTTAATAGCAGAATCAGTGGCTGGTAGTGTATCAAAAAGTTCTTGGCTCTCGGTTTGGTTCAGTTTGGTAGTGTGTTGTCGGATTGGAAGCTGGTAAAGACGCTGGGTGACTCACTAAAGCGCTCCTCAGTTAAGTATTTGAAACCAGCTCAAATAAAAAAAAATTCAGTCCAGTGTGATCCTGCCCAGCTTGGTAAGAGAAAGAAAGAGAAGAAACGTTTAAACTGGTTCACGTAAGAACTATCTCGAGAAGAAGTTATTTCCTTGTCACAGTTTAAATACGTATTTTTCGGTCTAGTGTGTGTTAGAATTAGTTCAGGACAGCTGGAGTTTGAGGGTAAAAAAAGAAAGAAAAGAAAAGCACTTGGCTTTAGTGTCAGTCATTGCTGGTTACACATGCCTCAACCGAGGCATACAAAAACTTTTATGAACGTCGAGGACATTAAATCACTCCTGAACATGATCCAAAAATAGTTAAAGGAATAGTTTTTGGGAAATACTCTTCTTGCTTTCTTGCTAAGATCGATAACAACTCCACGTGGTCGGGCACAGTGACTCCCGTCTTGTCGTGACTGCGAGGTTGCAGAGACTCCAGTAACTGATGAGATGTAACATGAATGAGTGAGCTTTAGAGGTACTGGTAGGTTAACCTTTGGACAGAGCCAGGCTAGCCGTCTCCTCCCGTTTCCAGTCTTTATGCTAAGCTAAGCTAACCAGCTGCTGGCTCTTTATGTGTATTCTATATATTTAAACAGTGGTATCGATCTTTGCAAATAATAGCATTTTCCAGTCAAGCTATTCCTTCAAATGTTTGCTTGATCCAACTGTGCTGCAGTCACAGGACAGTTAAATATAGCTGTTATACTTGGACCATGTGCGTAAACTTGAGTTTGTAAAATTCCATTTTACAAAACTTTTCCCAGTTAATATGAGTTGTTCTGTGCAGGCTGGGTGGGGGGCGGGGCGGGGGGGGTGTCTTTCTGGGAGGCTACTTGATAAAGAGCACAGTCATTTCATAGCTTTGGATGTGGATATAAACACTATGCATGGTATGACCACTGGATCATAGGAGAAGGGGTTTGTTGCTGGTTCACAGTATTCACCGTGCTATTTACACACACAATACGCTGGAGCGAGGGCTAAAAGGATGCACAGTCAAATCTTTAAAAGTGTAGACAGGCAATGTCAGCGGTGATATTTGGCAGCAATTTGATTGAGTGACAAACAGGTCTTCAGTGAAAATTTCAAGTTTCCGGGTTTGGATCAGTATTCGTCCCGTTCCCTCTCGCTCGTCGTCGTCAACATTGCCTGTCTCGAACCTTGCCCCGAACACATCCTGAATCACCCAAAACCTAAAACATCTTTACATGATCAGAACACCTGTGTGAATCCACTGAGCTTGTTATTTTAAAAAAAAACAACAAAAAAAACTGAATAGATCCCTGTATGCCTCTGAAGCAGCGCTGAAAATAAAACCTGCCAGCATTTCAGTAGTAAACAGCGCAGTAGTGTTTCCAGAACTTAAAATGAACAATGAACAATCAAGACGAACCACGTTATGATCAATATGTTGCACTGAATATGAATATGATAATGTAAGCGTGATAATAACTGTAGTGTTTCTGAATGAAACGGTTAAATGCTGTGTGTGTGTGTGTGTGTGTGTGTGTGTGTGTGATATTGGTTTCCTTACCCAGTGCAAATAACCTGAATTATATAGACACAGTCCTTCGGCCGTGGTGGCAGGTGAACTCAGTGTAAAGCAACCAATGTGGGAGGAGGGGGGAGAGGGGCCCCCCGGAGGCCAGTGGCATCTCCAGTCCCTGATCCGTCCACTGTGGAGGACGTACGTGACAGAGGGATGCATTGTGGGTAAAGTGCAGGGGTGATGGGTCCCTCGGATTTTTCCTTAAATTAACATTTCAACACTTTTCTGCTCCGCTCCTTCAACCAGCTCTTTAAAAAGCAAGACGTACAACTCATTTTCCTTCACAAGTATCCAACATTTTTTTTTCCCCACTTTCAATTCTTCCCAACTTTTCCTTCCTCTTCGCCAGTCAACTTGTCTTCTGCCTTTTTTTTTTTTTTTTTTGTTCCTTCATACTTTTTTCCCTCACTCCATCCTGGACTCCCTCATGTTCTGGTAGAAGTCAGAGGTTGTGCTGACCCCCTCAGAAATCCCAGTGAGTCCGTCCGGCATCCTGGTGTCCCAGGGCAACAGAAAACAACAACGAAACAAACAGCCATGGTCCTTCCTGGGCTCTGTTCCACTGGCCAGTGCATGCAGGGACGAGGGGCGAGGGGAGGCACGGCTGAGGTGCCAGAGTCTGACGGTGGGTACATATTGGTGCCTCCATCAAGATTGGGTGACATGTAAATCCACTCTGCAACGATGTTAGAATCCAGTCGACTGAATCTTGGGCTCTGCTGGGATGCCCTCTTTGTCTGCTTGGGTTGAAGGAAAAAAAAAACTGTATTTAGTATAGAAAAAATCGTTTTGTTAAGTTTTACAACGCAAAATCCGAGCCCCCTCACCGTCTCCTGATCCGCGATCCAGTGATGGTGTTCTGGAGACGGTTGCCGAGGGACACGGTTGGTCCTCTGACTCCTGATTGACAGATGGCTCTCTGAGGGTTTTCAAAAGCGTGTGATGGGCCTTCTCAATTTCCTGCAAAGGGGCGAACATTCAAGAGAGTCAAAATGAGGGGCAGAACATCAAGCTTAGGTAGTGAAGGAGGAGGGGAAAACATTTTGTCAAATTAGAAATACGAGAATATCCTGCTTTATAGATATGTTTGGCCCTGTGGATAACTTTGTTGCTTGGTGTTCAGGTTTCAAAAACTGGACAAAACGTTCTCACAGAGAGATGTATGAATGTGATGAAGGCAGCAGTGGCGCCACGACAGAAAAACAAAGACCCCATAGTATAAATTAAGTTAACAATCTAGTTGGGTAATCTAAGCTCCAGTGTTTTTCTCAGTTTTTTCAACCAGATGATGTATGCTGCATTCATTACATTCCCCTCCAAGGCTGTGGCGTTAACTTCTCCTCCCTGAAAGCTGATCTCTGCTGTTTACTGCAATTTAAAACAATTAAATAAACAATGTAGGGGTTGAATAGAAGCCATTAAGATGGACTGCAGGGAAATCTTCACTTCTCATAAGACACACAAAACGAAGCCAGGTAACACACCGGTTCACGAACAAAAAAAAGTTCAAACTGTGGGTTAAAACAAGTCGAGAGTCGATGGAAACGTTGCCACCTGAACACAAACTCACCTTCAGCTGCCGCAACTTGCTCATCAACCCCTCAATCGTGTGGAAAATCTCGTCCACGTTTTTGATCACGTGGCTCTGGTGCCCCGCCTGCGATTGACCCGTTTCTTCTTCCTGTTCCGGTTGCATAGCCTCCGATCGGTCGGGCGCGGGGACGCAGTCGGACGTTTCCTCCTCCGGCTGCGTCTGTGGTGACATCACTTCCTCGAGAGGCTGAGGGAAGTGGCTGGCGGTGGGGGTCGGGGGGTCGTCGTGGTCATCGGTGATGCTCTCTCCTTGCTCTGTAGGCATTACCAGGTAGAAAGTGTTCCCTGGAGCACAGAAATGTGATAACACAAAGTGTGCCGGTGAGTAACTTCAAGGGTAAAATTAAGGCCAACTCTTAAGATTATAAATTATATTTTA
The DNA here is from genome assembly GCF_905237075.1 of Dicentrarchus labrax. Lineage (NCBI taxonomy): Eukaryota > Metazoa > Chordata > Actinopteri > Moronidae > Dicentrarchus > Dicentrarchus labrax. Next base: position 4,806,398 of record NW_026136705.1, on the reverse strand, counting down.
TATCCATTATCTTGATTAATATTACACATAAATAAAGGAACGTGCTTGTCTCATAAAAACAGCACTTGACCGATTTAGTCATCATTACCCTGCGCGGTGGCCTTGCCTCTCGGCTTGGATGATTGGTCGGAGGGGAGGGCGACATCATCAGTGATGTCGTCAGGGACAGAAGAAGAAGAAGAAGGACCCGCAACCACAGCTATGCACAGAGGATAGACGTGTGACAGGAAATAAAGTGTGTGCGGAAGTGTGTCGTACGTGAATAAAAGAGTGAGGGAATGAGTTGATGTAGGAGCAAGTGGGTTGTCGTGTTGTGAAGAGCAAGCCGACACAAGAGAGAGAGAGAAGATAAAGTGCGTAAGAACCCAAACAACGAATCACCGAATGCAGAGAAAAACATGCAGAGGAAGGCAGCCATCAGAAACTTGATCAGATTTGATCCAAAAAACAGACAAAAAGCACACGGAGCTGAATTCACTTTCAGTTCAGCCAACAATCAAATATTTATCTCAAAAGAAACAAAAAGGTTCATAATTGGGATTTATTTTGAAACAAAAGCTTCAAATTGTATCTGAGAATTGAATGACCTCAGAGTGATCAGCCAGTCGAGCCCCGCTGAACAATTAAATCAAATTATCTGAAAGCTTTTCTCTATCCGATCCTTTACCTTTTCTCACGACCTGAACGCTAGGCTGCTCGGTGTCCGGGGGCGGAACCTCTTCAGGCTCGGCCTCCCATTCGTCGACGCTGAAGTTGAGGACCGTCTCCAGAGACTCTGGCCGCTGTCTCTCTGTGAACGAGCTCCTTTCGTTGGTCGTCTCGTTAGTGGGCGTGTCATCGGAATCGTGGCTCCAACCGTCCTCTTCTAAATCCCGTAATATGAGCTGCTTTAGTGTTTCAACTGTAGACGCATGAAAACAGCAAAAAGGAAAAAGAATAAACAGAATTTAATTATACATGTTACATTACAGGTTTTGTAGAAGTCATGAGGTTTGTTTTTCATTCCTTCTCACCGTCTTGTAAAGCAGCCTCTGCCACACCGGCAGCTTTCCTTTCTGATTGGTCCGAAGGTGTGTTGGCTGAGAGCACAATGTCGTCGTTGTTGGAATGAGTCTCCATGGAGTCCGACGGCTCCGTCATGGAATTGTCTGGAAGATTTCAAACAGTTGGAGGTGTGACAAAGCCCAAAATATCGAACTCTGTTTAGCTTCACAAATATTTGCGGGCAGTTGAAATACTCAGGTCTGTTGATTATAATGGTGGTTGTTACCTGCATAGACATTACTGCCAGTTGAGACTGGGGACGCACTGCGTAGACTGGGGGACCTACAGAAAATACAAACACAACAAACACTAAGCATATGCAAGGTGAAGAAAATAAGCATATATAAAAAAAAAAAAAAAAAAAAAGAAGAGAACACACCTACTAGAATAAAACTTAAAAGTAACACACTGTTTATTATTCATAGAGATAAGATTTACTCACGACAGACGCATGGATCCGTGATTGATCAGGGGTGATGAACCATCTGCCGATGAGATGGTCTTTTCTAGTAAATCTTTCCAGCTGCAAAACAAAAATCAACAGTCAAGGCAACCTGCAGACATACGGCGCAAAAAAACATAACATAACATAGATGCTTTGTAATCCTGCTTAAGGTAAATACCAGTTGTAGAAAAGAGCTTACTTGTTTTTCTCCGATGACGTCCCAGCCACCAGTTCGTAGATCTGCCTCTCTGTGGTGCTGATGATGTAGAGGGCTTTGTTGTCTGGAGAGAAAACAAAAGATTTACACGTGTGACCGCGGCCGCACACACAAAAAAAAATCTATTTTAAGATTTGCTTTCTGATGTGTGACCACAGTCTTACCTGTGGCTACTGAGCGGACCAGCAGCGAGTGCAGCTTCACCAGAGGGCTGAAGGAGGTCTTGCTGTCTCCGCTGCCTCCTCCGCCTCCACCCAGCCAGCGGGATGGATATCTGAGCTGCAGCCGGTCGTCTGGGCCCCTCTGTAGAAGGACCAGGCAGTCTGACAGCAGCAGCGCTTGAATCTCTGATGGAGGGATACAGAGACGTGATTAAAAAGGGCATAAAACCAAACTCATGAGACCGTATGTGTCCACACAAAAAGTACTGACCTATCTGCTTGTCTTTGTTGACTTTCCACGTGAGAGGACCTTCATGGATCATTCTCTTAGTGGATAAGTCCAGACTCTGTGAGAGAGAAGAGTAAAAAAAAACAAAAAAAAAAACACATTTAGGTATAAAAGATGGAAAGCTCATATGGGACATGGTTGGTATCCTTCATTGCAATATGAATAACGTGAACAAGGGAGGAAGGTTAACCAGCATGAACTATTTGGCCACCTTGAATTGCGGGGCGGCGTCCAGCCTGCGTTGGTATTGGCTGAGGCGTTGCCGGTGTTCCGTTTCCCTCACATCCTCGTTGACAGCCTGCAGTATCCCTCTGCAACACGCCTGGGCGCGCTGAAGTGAGGGGAGGTCCGATGAACCCGCTAAACAACAAAACAAGAATACACGCCTTAAAACTCCTGTACTTTTTTAGTGCATGATTTACTGTGTTGATGGTACACGATGCATCTGCTGAATCCTCACCCTCTGTGTGTTTAATGATGTTGTCCAGCAGCAGAGGATACTTGGTGAGTCTCTGCATCTCCGACACCAGCAGGTCTTTGAGCTGCAGCCTCCGACAGTGGGGACTCGCCTCACACTCCTGAACAAATGTCAAACACATAAGCACATAAAGCACAAAGCTACAACTACTCATACAGCAGTATAATATACACAGCGTGTGTGTGTGTGTATGTACCTGGATGATGTGCGCGAAGCGAGGGTCTTTACGTTGTTTGTTCTTGATCAGCTCCAGGGCCTGAGATTGCTGGCTGCACAGCTGGGACGCCTGTTCCTGGAACTCATCTCCAGCTGCATCTTCAAACTACAAACACACACCACTGTTAAACACACCATATTATATATTCATGAACACCTGGGATGAAAATGAGACGACGCAAACGGAGTTGCAATGATGGCGGTAATTATTTCACACACCCTGGCCAGCATAACGTCGCCGATGTCCTGAACGATGGGAGTTTCTCTTCGCTTCTTCATCGCCTCGCACAGACTTGCTGCAAAGAAGAGTGACATTCATCATCGGTTAATTTCAAATACTACCAATAAGATAATCCATATCGCCCTTAAAGACATAATTATATGATCCAAAACAAAACTATTTGCAATCATAGCATGGGAATTATTTCACACTGTATACTTCCATGTTCTCTTTATGCTCTAAATTAAAGCGCAGAATACATATTGACTCAGTAAAGCTGCAAGCAGATATCCAATTTAATAGTTACGACCTTTGCTTAGTATTTGCTTCACTTATTATTATTTACCTAGCAATATAAGGGCTTGAATACATGTTGATTCAAAGTACAGCTCACTTTATTGTGCAAACAGAAGAAACAGAAAACAGTGACATGAAAGTTCCTTAATTTTCCATATTTAAATTCTCACTCTTCTTAAAGATTGATTTCTTAAATTGGAAAATATCTTAAAATAGTATTAGAAATATGCTCATATTTATCCATAGCCCAAAAACACACACACACACACACAGACTGACCGTGGAGTTCATAGACCTGGGGCAGGTTGGGGAAGATGCAGGCGAGCTCATCAGAGTTCAGCACAGACCTCATCTTCTGGAAAAAGACCTGGTCCAGGACCTTCAAGGTCCGCAGGTGAGACGCCTCAGTGGTGAACAGCTCTGATGATGGCGAGAAGAAAGTAGCAAACAGATAATCAACATCAATGCACCTCCATGTTACTATTAGACATTTTAAAGTAGAATATATTTAATGACGACTGTGGAGTATGAAGTAGTTCTTGACTTGTACCGTATATGACCGCCTGTCTGTCCACTTCCCTCGGACTGAGCGTGGCGAGGAGCTGAGGAGGAACTGTGTCCTGCCAGTTCTGACTGTCGTACACGTCTTCCTCCAGCGCCGCAGCGTCTGGCAGCAGCGCCAGCGGTGAGTCTACACTCCTGCAGAGTCACACACACGGACACATAAACACAGGTAAGGGAGTCTGACATGCACATGAGAGACAAACAGAGAATGTCTTATACCAGCATAGCTACTGCAAAAATAAAACTCCTTTGTGTTCACCTAACATTACGGGGAGACTTGAAACTGAAAGACGCTGAAAGCTGACGGTTCTTTCTTGTGAACCAAACAGTTTCATCATCAAGAGTAGTTTAACAGCTGATCAATCATCTATGGGGGTGACACGGAAACTCACCTGCGTCTAGACCGAGGGGTGTATGGGGGTGTAGGGTTCTCTAGAGACCTGAGGTTGAGAGAGAGTGGAGAGAGAGAGGGCGTGAGGCGAAAACCTATACTTCCAGGGGTAACATCTGGGGTGTTTGGGATGTGAAGCTCTTATTAAAAGGGGAGGGTTTTGAAGGATGCAATGTCTGTATTAATTATCTTCTTTAAGAGAAATTTGAGATGATTCTGTTTTCAAAATGGGAAAAAAAAAACCTCATCTTTACCGCGCAGAGCTGCTAGATGCAGATGACGACGCGCTGTGCTGCAACGGCCTGAGGCCCGGCCCCTCCCCGCAGTCCTCCATGTCCACGTCGCTGCGAGAGCGAGGGACAGACTCCGTCCCTGAGACGACACCCCGCCGACGCCCCTCTCCCTGAGCCTTCAATGACTCGCTACGTGCCAGACGCACTGAGACCGTAGGGCTGCAAAAGAGAACAAAAACCCCACAACATTTCACAAAGCCATTAAGGATCAAACACTTTGAAAGAGGTTCTATGAGCTCATACTGAATATAAACTCAAGGTGGACTTCAGAGCTACCTGTCCATGCCGTCTTCTCCCAGGCTGCTGGAGGAGAGCCTTTGGGGGTCAGCAGCGTCACCCCCCTCCTCTTCCGTCGTCTCCGTGTGATTCTCAAACTGCTGAATGATGTTCCTCACACTGCCGGGACGGACTGCACACACAGACATGACTTAATTGTACAGTGTAATAAAATAGCACACATGCTATCAGCAGATAGTTGATATGTATAAAATGAGGTGGAATCTTATGTACAGTAACTAATGTTTGGTGAAAAGGAAATTTTAACCAAAGAGTAAAAACAAAAAAGTGCAGTGACAAAAAATATATACCTTCGGTGGGTGACAACGGGACATGGAATGCTATAAAATCAAAATGAACCAAAAAGAAACCATGAAATCAGGACAACAAGACACAATGAAAATTCCATAAATCAATAAACAAACCTGCAAAAACAATAAAATGACAAACAGAGGGCAGAGGGAAATCAATATGGTCTGACAAACACAGTGAGCGAGAGCATCACACGTGTTAGCGTGCCTCTCATGTGGTGTGCCAGTGAACCAATACTGTCAGCTGATAATTACTTTTTCACAGATGGATCTGACATTCTAAATACTGATAATGTTCTCATGAGACCCAGAACAATAAACTATATTTGTAAACCTCATGTTGCATGCATGTATTAGCATTTTAGCATTCTGACAATGAATATGGTTATAATAATGATTTAGAGCAAATCTGAATCAGAAATGAGTGTGTGCGTGTGTGTGTGTGTGTGTGTGTGTGTGTGTGTGTGTGTGTGTGTGTATTTACTGGACTGGGATGTGCTCCTGGGTTTGCCGATGTACTTCAGGATGGGATTTCTCTTTTTATCCTCTCCATCTTTCTCTTTCTTGGTACCACTCAGCTGTGGAGAGAGGAGCCACGTTTAAAGTGCATCATTTTAGCTTCCACTTGAACGTAGAAACACACAAATCTTTTGATTTAAGCATTTCTGAATGTGGAAATACATGTACGATCCATTTCCATTTCAGAAACGGCAAAGCTTCTGTGGAAACCACATTGAAAAGAGAAGTCAGACGGGGTTGCAAGTCTTCTACAGGTGAGCTCTAGATAAATAATACCTCAGTGATGTACAAAGTGGCACCGCGGAGCTCACACCTCGTATAGGTATAGCAAGAGAGGACCAGACCACACAGATGAGCTAATAGAGCTTTACAAAACTGCTAAAAATAAAAATAATGCAATTTTCTTTTTTGCCGATAGTGTAAAACACACGATACTGCAGAAAGGATTTTGCTCTTGTATGTTCAAAAAAGAAAAACAATTTGAAAAAGTAACAAGATGCCCATGTTTACATTTGCAGGTACATTGACATTTACATTATTAACTACATTTGCAGAAGTGTGGTTGCAACTTGCAACATCTTCTCCTTCTGTAGAAAAAAAAAAAAAAGACGACTTTTCGGAAGGGCTCTTACCTTTTTCGTCTTTAAGAAAGCGAGCCACTTCTCCTTCTCTGTGCTCAAACCAGGGAAGACCTTGGAGTCTCTTAGCTTGATACCAGAATGACGCAGGTACAGGAGCACTGCCGACGCCAGAGGAGAACTGAGGGAGAGGAGAGAGGGGGCGGAGGGAGTGAGAGAGAGCGAGGGAGCGAGAGAGAGAAAGAAATAAGACAAACATGGTGGAGGGAAACGTGAGGAGAATAGACCACAAGGGGAAACAAACAAAGAAAAGGTGTGAGCAAGAAATGAGCCAATCTCTCAGACAGGTGTTGCTTTTTCAAATTATATTCCCCTCCGACAGACGAGACACGTCTTTTACCTTCTGTCCTCTTCGTGCTTTGATCTGCAGCGGGAACAAACAGAGAGACATAAAAAGGCGGTTAATTCCCCTTCACGAGAAATAACAGGCTTTCAAAGAGATATCCAGTTTAATTCCTCAGAGTTATATCCATTTAATTCAGCCGCAAACGATGTGAGAAACAGATTGTGGTGCGGCAGTCATGTGACGGGAATCGGCCCGTGTGTGCATGAAGTCAAAGAAATAAATGTCATGTGGTTTACAGGTTTTGCCGCTGTGGTAATGACCTTTGTTATGGTAGCTTGGGTGAGCTCCTTCTGTCGCTTTGTAATAACTATTTTATTGGGCCTCAAACATCTGACCCTGTTGCTAGGCAAACCTGCCTCAACAGTCTGAGTGTGTGTGTGTGTGTGTGTGTGTGTGTGCGCGTGTGTGTGTGTGTTAATATTCGCTTTAGGATTAGAGTTACATGTTAAAGCAAACCAATGTATAATTATTTAACAGGTTGATAATGAAAATGTTGGTCGATATTTTTTGTTTTATTATTTGGTCGGCATAAGAGTAAAAATATATTTAGATGTAAAACAAGCTGATCATCTCTGGTTTGACATCAACTTGTCCAGAAAACGAACCCGTGCCCTCGCCATGAACCTAAAACTTTAAAACAAAAATTTGCACAGGAAAAACATGACGCAGCAGTACTTCAGTAAGTTGCAGACTCACAGTATTTCCCAGAGGGCAGTGACCTGTCTGTCAACCACTTGTCTCTCTTTCATCGGGTCTCCATCCAGCTGCTGCAGGTCTCCTTCTCCAAACAGAGAGCCAAGACCCATCATCTGCTTGTTCCTATGAAACACAAGTTTAACAGGTTATTATGAACAGTAGAATATGGTAATTGAGTCAAAGCTGACCTTTATGGTCATTATTCTGCCTCAGAACAGGGACACAAGCCCTAATTTTCACTGAATAACCCCCCCAGTATTAATGTTTATCAATGTGAGAAACAAAATCAATCTTAAGTAATATACCTGTAGTCCTGTATCTGGTCCTGGATGTCTGGCAGCACCTGCTGCTGCAGCTCAGACAGAGGTCCTCTGATGTCCTCCTGGGCATGAAGTCGACTTTCTGAAGGAGAGATGGACACAACACAATGTCAGTGGGTACACTTCTGCACAAGCTAACATAATCATTACATCCATGTGGCTCATCCTTTGAAATAAAATCAGTCACAAATCAAATTCCTAGTTTTCTTTTTATATCTCACATGAAAGAAAACCTTACAAATCATCAAAATGGAGGCACGAATATCAATATGAAAATTCAAAACGCGTAAGACGACAACTCAACTAGCTTTTAGTTGTCTTACCTATATCTGTGAGGTATTCCTCTCGTACTTTGATTTTCAGGGGCTACAAGGGAAAAAAGAAAAAGAAAACACACGCCATATCACTTTTATGGGAGGATTACAGTATTAACATATTGCACATTAGCAGCCAATACTGGGATATAACAGATAAAGGAATACAAGTTCAAATCATTAAGGCAGGGTGGTACATACAGCATCTGGGTCCAGGAAATGGGAGCAGATCTGAGGTGCAAGTGCGCGGGCGTCTTTAGGACTGGAGCCCAGGTAGGCCTCCACTGACAGGTAAAACAGCTGATGTAGACACACGCAACCATGAATGTCAGAAAGCAAGCGCAGATACACAAACTGCAATGTCTTCCAAAAGTACCAGAATACATTTAAAAAGGTTACATATGAAATTTAGAACATTAAACGAAGCTAATAAAAGTACAACGCAGACTGACCAGAGGGTTGGGGTCCAGAAGCTGGGTAAAGACGTATCTCATGAACACGGCCATGTGCGCCGGTCGCGACTTCAATAACTCAATGTCCTGGAACGGACCGTCCATCTGAGAGAAAGATTGGAGAAAATACGAACACTTAAGTATAGATGGAGGAAACGGGGCAAAGTATTGAGGCTGTAAAATAAAGACTCCGCTGGATGCACATGAAAATGTCTTTCTCACCTCGTTAAATGGATAACCGCCATCCTCTTCATCCTCTTCCTCTGGGCCGATGATCTGGGCCTTTCCGCCCTTTGAACACAAATGCGCACACACACAGATTTAAAAAAATCAAACAAACAAACAGAAAAAACAGAAACTCTTAGTCACACACTGGAGGACAGCAGGTCCAAGCACGTCTGCTCTTTTCATGCATTTACTGTACGTGCGGCGCTCATAGCAGAAGAGTCGCGATGGCGTGAAATCTGAATCGAAGGCCGTGGTCATAAATTGTTTTCTCGGTCTCGCTGCTTTGTCACACACATTTAAAACAGCTACGTTCAAAGACCGACGGTGCATGACAGAAATGGAGAGGAACGGATGAAGAGGAAATAGCCGAGCTACATGTCAAAGTAGTTGTTGTATCATAACTGACTCTGTCGTACTAGGAAATAGACTACACGTGTTTTCTTTTTACCTTACTTAAGTCATTAATTATTAAGTATACTGTTGGATTTGGTAACATTCACACGTCAGCTAAGCATGTGTTAATATGTCTTTACACTGCGTGTGGCGAATCTCAAAAATGAATGCGAGTGCGTGTGTCCATCTCACCGAATCAGACAGGGTGTGTGTGTCGGAGTTCTGCCGTCGGTGTTGGGGGGTCCTGAAGGAGGATGAGGGGGAGGAGTGGGGACTCTCAAAGGCCTGGGGAGGAAGGAGGAGGAGGAGGAGGAGTGGGAGGAGTGAGGGAGGGAGGGAGGACGAGGGGGGACGGGATGAGTGGGACCATCTTATACACAAACACACATACAATCTCACCAGTGCGGGAGAAGACAGGACACTGCGGCCTACCTCCGTGTCTCCTTCGCTTGAGTCCATCGAGAGTCGACCTGCCAAAGCACAGAGCAGTTTTACACCACTTATAAAGCCGCTTAAACTATGACCAGTGGTTTACATTGGAGTGTATATGCTATTTTTACCATATAAAACACAATTTAAGACAGCACTTTAAGAAGGATACTGACGTGTGGCACCATCAATTATTATTTGACCAATTTCTGTGTATTTTTGGCTGATATACAGACTAATTCAATCAGGAACTGTGCATGATCCAACCCAATCTCCGTAGCACTGAGAAATTGAATTAAAAGATAAACAGATACAAACCTTCTCCTGCAATGACGTAGCTCGTGGCAGACTCTGACCGCGTGCCCTCCTGTAGTAGCAGGATAAAGCATCAGTTATTTTTCAGCACTGGTAAGTAAAGGTAAATTATCATCATGGACGCTGGATTAATTGTCTTTTTGAGCCAAAAGCAACCAGTAGAACAGGCTGTAAACACTGACTTAACTTAGAATTTAAAACTGCATGCAAGGCAAAAGGAGACAGGTGAGAAGATAAATAATAATAACAGGATCTTTCCTCTTGAACATAACTGAATTAACTGTATCCAATCAGGTGACATGACAGGTGAATTTGAATATGTGAACATGTGGCCTGGTGGGTGACATAATGCTCCTAAACATTTGCAAATCAAATTTCCTATGCTGGTAAAACAAGAAGTTATATATACAGAGGGGTTTTTAGTGAGTATAGAAAGTCAGAGTCAGTCACAGGTGTGTCTCCTCACCAGATCTTGCTGAATCTTGACCCTGACTTGGTGGGCTCTCCTCTTGGCACTTTCGATCCGCTCCTCCAATGACGGCGACGGGTTCTTCAGCTGCTCCTCCAGCAAGTCCTGTAAATTGGTCGGGTCTGGTTATCAACAGCAGACTTTAGCTGCAAAAATAAACTTGTAACTCATCATACAGGTAGCATGATGCAATAAGAGATATTTGCGTCTACAGGAAGATGCAGTCAGGGATCAGAAATGCATCTTAGAGCACGGAGTAAAACACCGGGATGGCTTATTTGTTTGTTTGTGTTTGTGTGCGAGTGTGTCTACCTGTAGTTCGGCCTCTTCCTGCTCCAGCATTTTCCTGAGTATCTGAGTGGCATGTTTATGTAATTCTGGGTCCTAAAAAACACATTTACAACAGAAATAATAAATCATTTAATGATGCCAAAGCAATTATAATATTTACCTACACATTGTCCATTTTAAAGCTGAGCATTTGTTTCACGCTGATGGCTGCTGGGAGTGTCCACGAGCCAATAGTAATAATATAATTGAATATGTAATTTAATTCACCTGTAGTGGTTTAGGTCCAGTGATTCTTTGGGAAGGGGTGCTGCTCAGTCCAGAGGGCAAGGGTGGAGGTGGAGGGGGTGGGGCCTCCCCACCCAGAGACTTTCTGTGACCCGGTGCGAGGTCAGTGGGGAGAGGCTCTAAGGGCAAGGAGGCAGTTGAAGGGGGTGGTCCTTGTAGTGTCAGGGCTACATACGGTCCAGCTGTGGGAAGATAAAATGTGGGGACAGAATCGGATAAACACGGGCAAAAGAACTGAAACATAGAAAACACATGAGCATCATCTTACAACATCTTACAGCAAATACACAGAAACAATCCAGCTTATTTCAAACTTACATTTGATGAGCTTTACCACCTCCTGATGGGACATGGAGGACACCAGCGACCCGTTCACCTGGGGGGGTGGAGACAGATGGAAAAGAGGAAGTTCAACAACACAAAAAACAGACAGGAAGAACTCTTAAATTCAGTGTCCGTGGTGGAAAGTAGTAAAAACCTTTATGATTCTGTCTCCTTCTTGGACCCCGGCCTTGACTGCTGCACCACCTGTAAAGACGAGTAAAGACATACGGATGAGTTTTAACTCAAATGTCATGTGCGCTACAACAAACAACTTATTTATCACTTCCCATTTCTATGTCATCATATATTTGAAAAATAATCTCCAAAATAAGCTGCTGTTGTAGTTTGTGATTTGATGGAGCACCTTTAAAATCATAAATCAACAACTATGCGTTTATAAATTGTAAACTGTATCACAAGTTTTTGTCATTTCTTTCATGACAGAAGAAATTCAACACATAAGCTGCGCACATGTCTCACCTGGTCGGACATTCTGCACTAGCTTCACTCTCTCTCCACACACTGTGAAGCCAAACCCGAGCTGGTCCTTCTGCACGACCACACACCTCTGCACAAGACCGGGACCTGGGAGAGGAGGGAAGAAGGGTTTAAAAAAAAAAAGGTGTTTTGGGGGGGGAGATATATTAAATGATATGAAAATAAACCAGTGTGGGAAGTTTCAATTACCCGTACTCTCGACAGGGATGTCAGCCGTTGGCTCCCTCTGCTGGGTGGCAGAGGATTTGCGCTCCGAGTCCCCGATGGTCAGACTGCTGAGCCTGGGGTTGAGAGATGAGAGAAAGAGAGGTTTAGCGTGAAACAACACTAAACCAGGAGATTTAGAAAAACAGTGGGAGGGCTGGTTGGGCTGGGAGAAGGGAGATCTGAAGGGGATTCACAAAAAGAGGAAGAATTTATTGAATCAAATTCACTGGAACAGGCCAAAGGGGAAAGTGGGGAAGTTTCCAATAAGAGACAGAGCAACGTGAGTGGAGAGAGGGAGGTCAGAGGCAGAAGATTTGAGGGAGGCGCACGGTCAGATAATGGTGGATAGAGGGAGTGAGAATATGAAAAAAAAATGCACGAGAGGCAACACGAAAGCGGTCGACAGGAAAACTCACCAAGCGGCAAAGGGGCTGAAAGCGAAGCGTGACAGAAAAGAAGGAAGGAGGAGATAAAAAGGGGGAAAAAGGGGGGGGACAGAGAAAAGCAGAAATTCAGAATGAAGCCAAATATTGAAGTAAAAAGCACACAGAGAAACGGACCAAGAGTTCAAAACATCCCCACGCCCTTTATACTCTACAGATTGTAAAACACTGAGAGCAGCTTGACTTGCAAGAATGTATTTATTTAAGGGTGTGTGACGCAAGGGCTCGCAGTGTAAACACTGAAGTGATTTAGTCCAATGACCGGTCGGATTATAGGGACAATTCACCAAAACCAAAGTGAAACCATCCAGATAGATTTGTTGTGATTTACTGAGATCTGGAGGTATTGAGCAATAGGTCAATTAATGTACTAATACTGTAAGTATTGTCAAAGGAAAAAAACACCAAACTTTCACCGCTTCTAGCTTCTGTAATGTGAGCATTTATGCTTTTGGGGTTTGGACTCTTTGGTCAGACACAAGCAATATGAAGACTTCACATTAGATTCTGGGAAATTAAGATCCATCTATTTTTTTTTTTGTTGGTTTATTTAACAGTGACAGTGCACATTAATAACGTTTGATGTAAATGTGCAAAAGTTAACTCAAAGGCTAATTCTATCTCAAACACATATAATAAAACAATAATAGAGGAATTAACTGATCGTGAAATGGATAATTAGACATATGCCTTAACAAATCTCAATATATCAAACCAAATCTATCTGAATGGATCGATTTACTCTGAGTAAGAGCAGACGACTAAGTTTAGATGTGTTTTTTTGCCCTTGTACACCTAAGCTTGCCCAGGTAGGCGGAGTCAGTGCTGGGCGCTCGTCTGCCAACTCCACCTACGCTGCCGCTTCAAGCCCGAGTGCCTTTTGAAATGTGCTGCCGCAGCTGTACAATCTGTAGGTGTCATTAACCCCAAACCCTGACATAAGCTCTCACCTGAACAGGTGGGCGTTTTTCTTATTGGCTGCCCTGCTGTCACATGACACACACACACACACAGACACAGACACAATAGTGGGCACGTGCACAAGAACACACACAGGGGGGAAAGAAGTTGACAGCAGCAGAGACAGGAGAGACACGTGATCAAGACAGAGCTCAACAGATGACCACAGAAACACAGTGTGGGTGAATGTTGTGATGGCTGACAGTAACAACAGGATGAACTACAGTACACTGAGTTTTAGCAGCGGCAGAGCTACACACAGCATGAACAACATGAGATCCAAGCAACAAATAGACACCGAAACTCCCTAAACAATAGGGATGGGGATGTTTTCGAATATCTCGATTGAATAAAAAAAAAAAGAAAGGTCTGCACTATTTTTCAAGCTCATGCTGAAATGCAATGTGAACACAGAACTGAGAGTAAAGCTAATCGGCCGGGGCGGAGGTCAGTTTCTGACCGATCACAGCGTGTGCTTCTTTCCTTCAAAAAAACATTCACTGCATTTGTTTGGAAGAAATTTCAGGCCTCTGTCTGTGTGAGAATAATGAAATGAAAGTGAAGTTTTCTGACCAACATCACTAGTTAACTGGGGGATTTTTGGTAAAAAAAAGAGTGGGTTTGTAAAGCTCTGCAGTGTGAGTCGTTGTCGTCAGCTGGTTTTTGTTTGTCTGTACATCGTCCGGATGCTGCACTGTGCTCTTGGTGCTGAGTTCTGCTCTCTTTTTGTTCCGCCAACAAACTTTATTAACGTACAAAAAATAGATTCTTTGGCATTTTAGAATCACACAGGGGTAAGAATCGATCAATCTTCGATCTTATAAACAAACCAAACATAATTGTAAAATCTTTCTAAGGATGTTTTGAGTAATACTTTTCAGACTGCTACTATTGAAAAGCATACAGTATTTTAACTCTTTCCTTGTTCCAGAGAGCAGTTTTATCACCTCCCAGTCAACAGCCTGTCAGACAAGTATTTCCAGTGGCCAGACTAGACCTCAGCCAGATAAAGACATGTGGATTGGTTGATCTGGGGGTACTACAGGTTTTAGAAAGGTGTTAAGTTGTACCCTCAACCACAGAAATATAAACAGTCTGGGTGTAGCGGATGCGAGGCTCGTACCTGTCCAACGTAGAGGTTGGTTGGCGGAGACTCATGTCTGCAGCCTTGTGACACTCCTCTGCTTCCTGGTGCGGGATCAACACTGTCACTGGGCCTCTTTTATCATCATCCCCATCATCTCTTTCCTCGTCGGTTTTCAGTCCACACAATGGGGCTCTATGTTGTGCTTTGATCAGATCTTCAAGCTACTGGGAGGCTTGTTCAGATCAGACAGAGTGCTCCTCATGTTCCCATCCAACCCCAGTGGTTCCAGTTAGGTGTCAGTGGGAAAAACAAAGTCCTCAGTATCTCCCCTTCAATGGATTACATTAGTGGTTAAAAATATATACTATAACACAGGCTGATGGTAGCTTGGTGTAGGTTTCTGCTGTAGTGGAAAACAGATAAAAAAGGGACAGTCTGCTTCCTCAAAGGTCATCAATCATGAATGAATGGCTGATATGTCTCGCTATGCTGCAGGAGGTCAACAACTCCCATGCCATTTAGTGTCTGTGCAAGGCTGATTCCTGGAAGATAATTCAGTGTAACTACACACGCAGTCGGGGCTTGTTTACATGCGTGGCTTTGGACAGCTGTGCCGACCTAAATGGTCCCATAAAAGCGACGCACTAACTTAAATGTCGCTGCTTTTCTCACTCACACGCTTTGCATAGGTTATTAAAACTCTTCACACGAATGGCCCAATGTCACCTGCACTGATGTGTATGTGGCTTTCTGCCTCCATACACCAAATAACGTACCTTAGTTTAACAAAAGGGGGGAAATGTTCATACTAACACTGTAAACAACAGCCGACACAGACGCTACCGTTGGCTAACGAACTAGCTGGCTAATTAGCAGATTACCCGGCATTAGCTACGTTTTGCAGTTCGCTTATTAAAATAAAAATTAAAACAAACTCCGCGCAGGATGAATGTTAAAGCTGCTTCTCGACTTTGAGTTGTGGCTTATCTAACAAACCGGCTAGGGAATGATAAGGACCATCTGAAGCGGGGCCCTGCTGTATCCAGCTAGCGTTAGCTTCCTGAAGTTAGCTCTGCTGAAGGGCCGATTTCAAGCCGCGGCATGGCGTTGGTCCTCAGGCCGACCGAAAGCGCCGTGGGTTCGGCTACCAGCTGCGCCAACGAGTCGGTCCTTTAGAGGTGGCTAGCTAACCTGCTTATGTCTGCAAGATGAAAGGCCAGCATGACTTTTAACTGCGTGCGAATAGATGGATATTTAAAGTGGTCGAGATAGTAGCAGCCCATGCAAATTCCAGCTCGATTTTATCCCAGAATTCCCAGTTTTTTTGTGCAAAATCCAAACACTAAAGCTGCATGTTAGCCAGCGAGCTAGAAGGCAATACGATTCCAGTAAAGCTCCACCTCAGGTCCCCAAAAAACAAGTCACAGTGGTAAAATCCGGATTTGCTTTTGTCTCTCGTGGTTTGCCAGAAGACTCAGACGTCAATCACGACCGCTGCATGTCTTTATTGCCTTCTTTAAAATCCCAGTTCTTGAAAATAGTGATCTCTGCTGTGTTGTTGTCCTGCTGTCTTGACTGGCTGCTGATCCACCACCATGTTCTCAAAGATCATACGCGCAGAGCAACAGCGCCCCCGTCTGGACGGACCGCGGTGTTGCAGGTAGTGTGATGCTGCCGACTACCTATGGATGCGTGGAGGCTGCAGTGAAGTTATTCCCTAAAAGTACGAAAATATAAACAACAAGAGTGAAAGATAATACTGTTAAATTGTTTATAAAAGAGAGATAATGTAGGTTTTGTGAAGAGGTCGTGTTTTTACCATATATGGAAGTTATGGCATATTATTTAAATTATACAAGGATTAATACCACAATAAACTATGCTTATGTTTTGCGCCAGTCACTGTTAAAAGATAATATTGTTTATGCTTTATTTTATTTTATTTTTTGGTCATATTGCCGTTAGACAATTGATTGCTTGTATTATATGCCTTTAAATACTTCTTTTTCATTCATTCAACAACAACAAAACATGGCGTATGGAGCCAGTACCCCAATATCTTCCTTCTGGACTCACTGTTTTTCATCAAAAAGTCTCCAGAGAGCAGAATGAAACGCAACCACAGTTGTCTGTACTGTTTGGACTGAAAAGAGTGCTGGAGTTTAAATTACATCAATACAAATGTCCATAGTGATCCAATAATAAATTATCTACTAAGCCCATTAGATCATTCTTATTACAACAGTGTATTATTTGTAATGTGATGAATGTAAGTTGTTTAAAACTGTTGTGTACTGCCAAACTTCTTTCATGCTTAAAGCTGCAGTAGGTTACCTTTATTAAAGTACTTTTTGTCATATCTGCTGAAACCCTCACTATATTCTAGCAATAGTACATGAGACAGATAAAAAAAAGGCTACTTCTGACACATCCCAGAGGTCCTAATGGCATTTTTTAAGAATCCTCCAATGCCTGAATGAAAACAACTAATCAGAGGTGATCCCAGCAGGGGAAGGTTGCTGATGGCTGAGTCTCATTCTCAGGTGTCAATTACAAAGGCTTTGGGTCCCAGAGATTCAAGCCACCAACCCCAAAGCATCAGTATTTGAGACCTGGGAATGAGACTCATCAATCCGCTATCTTCCTCAGCTCTGATTGGTTGTGGATTCTTGCAAATGCCATTAGGAGCACAGGGAGGAGCCAGAGGAACCTGATTTTGTCACACATAATCTGTGTCACGTACTACTGTCAGGATACAATGAAAGTTAAAGCAAATGTGACAAAAAGTTTATTTTTATAAAAGTTACCAACTGCAGCTTTAATGGAAAATGTTTGTACTGCTGTTAATGCACAACTACCCCTAATGTAAAATAAAATCAGTAGCCTAACAGTCGCCTACACTTAAACTGAAGCACAAGAACAAGTAAGGTAGTGTTACAGTGGGGAAAGTGGGTGCACCAAAAAAAAACAAAAAAAAACAAAATCACAAATCTTCACCAGAAAAATCCTCCCTATTTACAGTGAGTATGATGGGGATATGACACAGACGCGCATGTGTTTATTTATTTTTTTACTGACGCAATATGAAACACTTGAGAAGAGGAATTGCGATGACCTTACCGAGGCTCAGAGACTTTCAGCTCTTTACCAAATATGGCCTGTGTGGGGCGTGGGATACGCTGTGCAGTGGGGGTGCTGTGGAGGAGGAAAAGAAGGGGATGCGCCGCCGAAGTACGCACGGTGTTCCGGGGACTTTAAGCTTTCTAACCAAAAAAAAAAAAAAAAGCACCAAAGACAACTCCTAAGCCTAAAAACTAGGTAAGGTCAATCTTGAGACTTGTGTTGAGAATGTATGTATTATGAAGTCACGGTCTATTTCTGGAACAATGAGTTTGAGCCGATATGGCACAGGGCTGGGGCGCGGTATGTCCGCTATTCGGGACGGAAAATCTCACCCATCCCTCAAATAATATACTTCTATGTATTAATGTATCTATTTGGCAGACTATCTGAAACAGCTACTTCATCTCCTGGTTTCATTGCAATGCTTCTGTGTCTGCTTTGCATCCTGATTCTCTTTTTAAATGAGAAACTAACAGGATGTAACAGCATGTCTTCATATTTCAAGTTGGTTTTAAGAAGCTTTCTCTGTTCCAGTGGAAATGGAAATGATTGTACTGTAACTACTCAGCTGCATTCAGTGATATACAGTAGCACCCAGGTTTGTTTATATTAAGAACCAACTCTCAGGTATGCATGGTATGCGCACGAGCACACTACAGAAGCAAACCAAAGTCTGGTTTCCTGTCAGAGTGAGGGTAAGAGGCCACACACACACACACCCACACACACACACACCGCAACCACACCTTTCTCACTTTGCTCAGATATTAACTGACATCTCTCTCAGAAATGAAACAGGGGGACCAAGCGTGGACCAACACCCACTTGCACAAGAATCTTAAAATATAACGGATTAAAGCTTGTGTTGGACAAGTACAATCAACTGGGATCAGGTTTGATTCCTGTTATGTCTGACAGAGCGATCAAGTGCACATTTGGGTTTGTGCTGCTATAGTGTGGGTTCCTGTCAACATGCCATTAGCTCTTCAGAGCTGCTTCCTGTGACTCATTATACAGAACAGGAAGCATGACATTAATGGAGTTAATGGCTAAAAGACTAATTGAGTTTGCCGGTTTCAGGGGACATCGGTTGGCCAAATGCATGATAGATGCACCGTCTCTGGGCCTGTACAGTAGCAGCAAAGTCACGGCCTTTACAAACACAGCAGAGTATTATCAGTTTACTCTGTCAAAAAACAGAAATGCAATTTAAAAATGGCTCAGTTCTGCATGTTTTGATACAACCTCCACCCCAAAACTTTGCTCCTTTTTTCCCATGCAGTGTTTTTTTTTTTGTGTGTGTCTGGAATTTTCTTTTTGGCCAGACAGCAGTCTCACCATTAAACAGCATTTGGAACAACTGCACTGACACCAAAGATAAATATGGGTTTCTTATATTGGAATGAAGCATGTTTCTTTCTTGAAGACTGGAAAATGATTGTACACTCAACCATCGTGTCTATAAAGGTCTATAAAGCTGCCTCAGTATATTACTTGGAAAAACATTGAATCTAATGATGTCGGATTGTGTCTGATGTATTTGTACTGTACTGGTTATGTATTTTTTTGTATTGTTGTATGTAAAAGTCATGTATCCATTATTTTTTATGTGGCTATGTTTGTATATTTCCTGTTGTCTGCTGTACTCAGGTCTCTCTCTCTCTCTCTCTCTCTCTCTCTCTCTCTCTCTCTCTCGCTTAATCCAAAAACATTACAGGATTATATTTAAGGGTCTAAAGAGGGTCTTATTGGCTACAGATTGTTAATTTTGAATGTGTATAAATAAAATGGATTTAACCTGAACTAAGAACCAGCATGGTTTGGACACTAGAGGGAACCAATATCACACTGTACTTCCGTTTTAGACCGAGGGACTTTCCAACTCGTTCAAGCTTAAGCAGGAAAACATGCCTTTCCTGTATACCTGCACTGCACAGGTCATAGCTTGAACGGCCCACCAAGGCTTGTCACACATTCCTCAGTCTTTGCACAACGTTAGATTGAGCCTAGACATGTCAGTCAGTGATGAACAAGTTATTGATAATCAAATTTGCAGCTTTGATTTTGCAGTTTGACATTACAGTTGTGTTTGTCCCTTACCCAGTACATTTACTTTCATGCAGCCTGTAGACAAACAAAACTTTTGATGACATTTAGTAAATATGTAGCACCAATATAGCAGGTTTTTGACTGGATATTTTGCATCTACGTACTCAAAATAACATAATCTCACCAAACTATGCTTTCTTTCTTGCCTCTCTGCAGAATATGTGACAAACATCAACAGAGTGTGTGACACGCAGCCAAAACCAACACCTCACGCTCAGTATTAAAGACTCACCCTAACCCTCGCTGGACTACCGAAGCCACTTTCATCTCCTGACCGATTCTCCTGATCTCCCATCATGCCACTGATCGTGTTCCATTCCTCCCAACTGCTATGGGTGCGTTTAGCTGCCCTGCTGTTCACCTGTGTGGCGTTCAGTGTTGCAGCGCACGGAGCCTATCTGCCCCATGGAGGAATGGCTGACTGGTGCATCTTCTGCTGGGCGTTCAGCTTCGCCTGCACCCTGCTGGTCCTGCTGGTGGAGCAGTTTGGCCTCCAGGCCCGAGCCCCAGTGTCCTGGTCCAATTTCCCCATCACTATCGCCTGCTACGCCGCCCTCCTCTGCCTCTCTGCCTCGATCATCTTTCCAGTGTTTTTCCTGAAGAACCAGAGCGTCCACGGCGAGGTCCGTACCTATCGCATCGTCTCCACCGTCTTCTCATGCCTGGCAGCGATAGCCTACATGGGGGAGGTGAGCCTGACTAAAGCGAGGCCAGGGGAGGTGGCAGGTTACATGGCTACGGCTCCAGGCCTGCTGAAGGTGTGCCAGACCTTTGTGGCCTGCATTATCTTCATCCTGGTCAGTGAGCCTGTGTCGTATGACCACCATCCAGCACTCAAGTGGTGCATGGCCGTGTATTGCATCTGCTTCATCCTGTCCATGGCCGTGGTGGTGCTGTGTGTGGGCGAGTGCACCGGCTGTCTCCCCATCCCTTTCTCCAAGTTCCTGTCAGCTTACGGGCTCCTGGCGGTTATCATGTACTTGAGCGCTACCATCCTCTGGCCCGTGTTCCAGTTTGACAAACAGTACGGAGGTAGAAGGGACGATTCAAAACTGATCACTGTGGCGGTGTTCACTGCCATCAACTTCCTGCTTTACCTCGCTGACCTGGCCTATACTGCCAGATTAGTGTTTGTCACTGTCTGAGAAGAAAAGAGACAAAGGAGGGAGACACGTTGAGTGACGAAGAACAGAAATAAAATGGATAAGTGCCTTTGCAGAAAAGTGTAGCTGATGTTGAATTTTGGACAATAAAATACACGACTCTCCCCTTTTGGTGTCTAATTGTAAATGTCCTATAAATGGCCGTATATCTGCAGTGACAGTGTTTAACCTCTAATCTGAATTGACCTATACTAAATGTACAACACAAGTATAACATCAATGATCTAAATGTGAGATTTTACACAATGGTGTGACAAAAACAAAGTCAGATTGTAATTCTGTCAAAATAAAATGAAGTCAACACACTGGAACACTGGTTAACAGCAGAAGAGAAGTTGTTTAAGTGGGAAGAAATGTATTTATGTATTGTAATGTATTGTATCTGAGACACACAGCACTTCTCGTGTTATACATGGAAACTCTCAAAACAGCCTAACAAAGATTTGTCCAGTTACTTATTTTATTTTGTAAGGTTTTGGAGAAAAATACCTGTCCTTTTGTCTTGATAAAGTATCAGTATTGAAACATTTGAAAGAAGTCATTTGAGCAAATAAATAAAATGAATGGGTGGCAGAAAGGCACTGTTTTCTATACTGACACTGTGGACTAAGGTTACCTCTTTAAGGAGCACTGTACATGCAGATCAGAAATATGACTTTCTTAACAAAAAATGCATTTTTAACCCAAAAAGACAACATTTTTGTAGAGATGCAGTAGATGCAGATAGGCCTATTATAATAATAATAAAAGTGACAAATGGAAAAACAAAGTAATAAATTGTAGCCTGTATCCTGTTATCAGAAAAGTTGAAGTTGGGTGGAGACAGCAGACCCTTGTACTTTGTACATCAAGTCCTGTCTTTTACAATTTACAGTAAACATATTCACATGCGCAGGTAGTCTTCACTCGGACTCATCTTCACTGCACAGCTATAGACTTCAGTTTTGATAACATGGGCGCTAAGGGTAAGTTAACTGATTTCAGTTACCTTTGTCTTGATTTTTTTTATCATAATGTAATGTAATTTTTTTCTCTTAACTTGTAACATTAGCTCTCCCATTTTTAATTGGCACTGATCGTCGTTTTTACCCATTAAAATTTTATTATAGTTTTGTTATTGGCAGGTCATAAACTTTGTTGTTCTCAGGTTTGCTCTCTGCTGGCAGGCCTGCTGTAGGATACTAGATTAATGTGGTGAAATAGACAACGCTGTACCACTGTAGCCCAGAGTGGACTGATGGACTGACAGAGACATCTTCTCTCCTGCTGAGTCTTGTCACATCAGTTTTAGGGGTCGTGTTCTTCCGGTTAAACTTCCCTTAATATCATAATCAGTCAGTTGAGTTTATCAGTTTAACTGTTTTGGACTACCAGTATTTGGATAAAGAAGCTTGTGAAAAATAAGGTAGCTGTTCAGTCTGTTGATCTGTCAGTTAGATAGCCTAGACATTAATTCAACACACAGGTAAATATAGCCCAACTTACAAATTTATCAGTAAAGTCAAAAGACTCTTGACAACAATTTTCACGTTTTGGTCCGCACGTGTTACGTCAGCACGTGACGCCGCAGCAGCACACCCCAACCCGCTCAGAGTGCAATGGCCCGTTCATTGCTGCTTGCAGTTTTAATTTATAACTGATTTCCCTTTTCATTGAGATTTTTGACAACTGAGGACTTTTATTGTAATAGAGCTTATAAAGTGTATCTTATACATGAAAACACGCAAAAAACAAATGTACAATATTACTGATGAACATTATTCTCTTTCAGCGTCAAAGACAGTTACAGAGACAAACCGAAAAATTGTCATGTTGGGAAAAACTGGAGCTGGGAAAAGCAGCCTGGGCAACACCATATTTGGAGAGAATGTGTTCAAGATCGACCCAACGCTCAACTCTGGAACAAGTGAATGTCAATCAGAAACCAGGTCTGTCAACAGAAGAAGCATCACTTTGATCGACACTCCTGGTTTCTTTGACACAAGGAAGTCCGAGGAGGACTTGAGGCGTGAGATAGTGAGGTGTATCACAATGTGCACTCCGGGGCCTCATGCTTTTCTCATTGTGCTTAAATATGAGAAATTCACAAAGCAGGAGCTGGAGGTCATCCAAAAAATACTCAAAAACTTTTCGGAAGAAGCTCTGAAATATGCAACAGTTGTCTTTACTCATGGCAACCAGCTCCCTGAAGGACAGACCATTGAGGATCATGTCTGCCAGAATGAGCTTGTGAATGATGTGGTGAAGAAGTGTGGTGGGAGGTGCTTCATCATTGATAATAATAGCTGGAATCAAAAGCATAAATACAGGAGCAACCAGTTCCAGGTGGAAGAGCTACTTAAGTCAGTAGACAAGATGGTGAAAGAAAAAGAAAACAAAGAAAACCAAGAAAATAAAGAAAACAAAGAAAACTACTACACCAATGAGATGCTTCAAGCAGTGGAAGAAGAAATACAACAAGAGGAGGAACACCAGAGACTGTTACCAGGAAACTTTTCAGAGGAAGGGATCAGAGAGCAGGCTAAGCGCACAGTGTTTGAGAAGATTTTGACCAGACTGGCAGGTATTGCTACAGGTGCAGTGTTAGGAGCTTTGTTTGGTGTAGTAGTGATGGTTAAACTAGTTGTCAATCTTGTAAAGGAAACAGACATTTTAAAAGCCGCCAAAAAAGCAGCACCAGCAGCTGTAGTTGTCGGAGCAGCTGCAGGAACAGCAGCAGTAGCAGGAGAAGCAGCAGTATGGATAGCATCAGCAGCAGTTATAGGTAGTGCTGTAGTGGGAGCGGTGAAAGGAGGCGTTGAAGGATATCGTGCAGCTGAGGGAGCAGACACACCGTTGGAAGCAGCAAAGAGAGCAGCAGAGGCTGTGACGAACGAAGCCTTTTCATTCTCAGACACGCTCTCACAGCCAGTGTTAAAACAGTCTTAACCTATAATGAGCCTTGACTTGTGAAGGGGGAGATCATTAATAATCTTTTAAAAAGGCTTATCTTTTTATAGATTGCATGAAAATAGTGTTCTAAACAAAGAGCTGATGATGTTTAATAATATATAATATGTTTTCCTTCTTTTCTGTTGTTGTCTTCAGTCACTTATTCTAAGTTACCATTATTTTGTGAGACAGGCCTGCTGATCTCCTGAAAAAAAAATAGTTGTTGTAGTTCTTTGTAGATTACAATATATATCATCAAGGCAAATATTAACAATAACACTAAAAAGTGATGAACACATTACATTTTGGGACATTTGTTTTGCTCAGAGTTACAAACCATGGCAACAAGTGTGTCCGAGCCATGTTCATCCCTTTTTAGTATCCCCTGGTAACAATATTCACCGTCCTTTAATCCTTCCGGTTTTTTTTCTGCATTTCATGGTCTTCCAGTTTTAAAATGATTTATACCTCTTGTTCTTGTGGAATCTTGTAATATTAATTCATGTTAATTTCTTTTGCTTTTAAAATAAAATTTAAATGTTTAGGGTTAGTTTATATTGTTGTAGGTTAATATTTTAATATAGACTTAAGATAATTCTTCTTTTCATTTTCACCTTTGTTATGTTATGTTACTGAAACTGATTCAATGTATTTTGGCAAATGTGATGTAAATCAACATTTCCTGCAGTGGAGATACGTTTGGAAATAATTAATTAGACCGAATAAAGTTTTAGCTTGCAGTGGTACTTTGTTTGGTTCAGGTTCATGATGGATATTAAGCTGAATAGCTCTGGCAGTCTTTTCACTCTGACTAATTATTATTACTTCTGACAACATGAAGCACAAGTTCATTTCTTAACTTACCGTCAGTTATTTCTATCAGGACTGAACATGAGCTTTACAAACAGAAGAATTGTCATGGTGGGAAAAAGGGGAGGGGGGAAAAGCAGCCTGGGTAACACCAGGTTAAGGTCACAGTATCCACAAATATTTCGATCAGACTGGCAGGTACTGCAACAGGTGCACTGTTAGGAGCTTTGTTTGGTGTAGTAGTGATCGGTGCATTATGTGTTGCAGTTGTAAGAAAAAAAAACAATCAAAGCTCTAGCCAAAATAGGAACAGCTGATTATTTGTTTATTTGCATATTTCTTTCTTTATTTAAAAATGGGGTTTCTCTACTGACATTGTGTAGTACAGTACATGCAGATTAGAAGGCAGAAATTCAGTTTTATGAATGAATAATCCCATTGTAAAATTATTTTTAAAACTATCCAGAGAATGTTCCCTTCAATTACAGACAAAATAAGCTATTAACATATGAATGTTACAAGAAAAAAATATTGAGAGATTTTCTTGGTTTCATAAAGAGGTGGATTTATTCTGACTTTATTGAAATATATATAGATATATAGATATTTTTTTATCTTTAATCTGTTTATTGCACCATATGAACATACATACACACTGTACACACACACATAAGGCCATAGATATTCATCCATATCCAAATTAACACTCACTGATCAGACTCCTTTTAACAGGTTGTTATGTGACAAATCCAAATGTGTCATACTTCCTGATCTTAGTGAGTGTAACAAGGATATCTATGTTTTTGTAAAAACTCCATTGCTATATGAATAAAGATCCTTACTTCGATGATGAAATAAGTTGCAACTAGTAAAACACCAACGTCCTTGGATGGGGTTCTACCAAACCTCTTTATCATAGATTTTCCCCCTTTATTTCTCCCTGCAGCTGTATTTCCCTTTCCCTACTCTAATCAATTGTCGAGGGAGAGAGAATATTGCTTGTCAGATGGCCAAAATCTCAACTCCAACTAAAGCTGCTGTATGCTACCATCTAGTGGTTGCTGGATTATAGTGCAATGCTGCATGACACCCTGGGGCCCAGATGTATAAATGACATGTACACACAAAAACCACGCCTACGCCTTTTCCCCTCATATAATGGTGTGAATGGTGTGTGCACCTCCCACATAGTTCAGAGGAGGTCTCTTTCAAGACTTGGGCGGCTGTGGCTCAGAGGCAGAGCGGTCGTTCCTTAATGTCGAAGTATCCTCGAGCAAGATACCAAACCCCGAATTGCTCCCGATGCCGATGCTATTACTGGTTATTAGGTGGTTTAAATAGCCACAGTCGTGTGTAATGGTGGTAAACAGCTGTTCTGATACTGTTGGAAAACCTCGCCAAATGCTGTTGTTCCATTCATTGACAATTGAGGGGGCACAAGTATCAATATACAAAGGGCTGTTTAATTTCCACTATGATTGAGATTTGTAAACAGAATCAGGAGTATGTGCGGTATTATAAATCTAAAGAAAAGAAGTATGTATGAAGTATGCATATTTTTAATGGATGCAGAAAAATGCATTTGTTATTTCTAGTCTGGATTACTGCAACTCTTTATTATCAGGTTGTCCCAATAAATCCATTAAGACGCTCCAAGTACATAAAATACTTTTCGGAAGAATCTTTGAAATATGCAGCCGTTGTCTTTACTTATGGTGACCAGCTCCCTGAAGGAAAGACAATTGAGTATCATGTCCGCCAGAATGAGCTTGTGAATGATCTGGTGGAGAAGTGTGGTGGGAGGTGCTTCGTTATTGATAACAAATACTGGAACAAAAAGCATAAATACAGTAGCAACCAGTTCCAGGTGAAGAAACTACTTAAGTCAACAGACAAGATGGTGATGGAAAACCATGGAAGCTGCTACACCAACGAGATTCTTCAAGCAGTAGGGAAGGGAAGAGGAAGAGATCAGAGAGCAGGCTAAGGCCAGAGTATTTAAGAAGCTTTTGATCAGACTGGCAGATACTGCAACAGGTGTACTGTTAGGAGCTTTGTTCGGTGTTGTAGTGTCGGTTGGTGTAGTTCTTACAGTTTTACAGGAATCACCAAAGCCAGTACAATTAAGAGGAGCTATAGCCAAAACAGCAGCAGTGGTAGGAACAGGAGCAGTTGGGATAATAGGAGGAACAGCAGCAGGAGGAGCTGTAGTAGCAGTTGGAGCATCACCTGCTATCATAGTTACAGCGCTACCTGCTGCAGTGGGAGCAGTGGTGGGAGGTGTTACAGGATATAATGCAGCTGAGGCAGCAGACACACCATGGGAAGCAGCAAAACTGGCAGCAGAGGCTATCAAGAATAAATCCCAGTCTTCTCTGGATAAAACACATGGTTTGATGGATAGTGTGTCACAACTAAACAAAGTACTAAAAAGTTACATTTTAGTTAATATTTCAGTTCAGAGTTACAAACCATGGCAACAAGTGCATCTGAGCCATGTTCCCCCCTTTTTATTTCCCCCCCTAAAAAAAATTCCCCCCCCTATAATCCCCATTTTTTTTTTTTTTAAAAAAAATTTTTCCTTTTTTTTTTTTATTTTTTTTTTTTTTTTATATAAAATTTTTTTTAAATTCAATTTTCAGGATTAGTTTAAATTCTTGTAAGTTAATATGTTAATGTAGACAGAAGATGTTTATTTTTTCATTTTCACTTTTGTCATGTTATATTATTGATAATGATGATATCCATGCAACAATCTTATGTAAATCAACACTTCCTGCAGTGGAGATACATTTGGAAATAATGCTATCAGACCGAATAAAGTTTTAACTTGCAGTGGTACTTTGATTGGTGCAGGTTCATGATGGATATTAAACTGATTAGCAAGGCCTGCAAATTCATTTGATGAAAAGAAGCAAACAGTCAGGAAGAGAAAATGGAGCTCTAACTCAGAACATACAGGAAACACATTCACATACACTCTGGCAGTCTACTCACTCTCACCTTCAGCTATTTCTGTCAGGACTGAAAAATACACATTAAGGTGCAACATGAGGTGCTACACTTAAATAGCTGCAGAATGTGTTCTTTATTTATATAACATGGATGCTCTCATACTTAAAAGCTGATCCTAAATTATATTCTGGGCATATTTTAATAGATCTGTATCAGCTAAAATGAAGCCAATCATAATCCTATGTTTGGACTTTACCTCAGCCTGCTAATGCTAATGTGCAGCTCGCTTTAATGACAGCTCATACAGTATATGTCATACCGGCTGTTATTGGGCTTGTGTGCTCCATTATCATTATTTTATTACACTTGTTCAAAGTATACCAATCTAACATAACATCTAACATTTTGGCAAAATCATCCTTCACATTGGAAACATGTTGTAGGATAGGCTATTGTAATCAAATCACTGGTTTATGTAAAAGGTACGAGCCTAGCATGCAGCATTCTGTGTGTCATATGTTAGGTATTTGTGACGCATCTACTATTGTGTTAATCTCCTTCAATCTTTTGTTGAAGCATGACTTCCTCTCACAGAACACACACAAACCGTTTGTTAATGTTCAACATAAGGGGATGTGAAAACAACAGAATAAGAGAGAGAGAGAGAGAGAGAGAGAGAAGGGGGGGGTGAGACAGGGTGACTAAAAATGAAACTGCAACTTAAACCACCAGAAAAACACCAAGCTGTGACGTACTACTGCACTATATTTCAACAACCTCTAGATGCCAGCACAGAGCATATTCTCTTTCCTTCACCAACTGATGAAAGGAGAGTTTTTGCATCAAGTCAGGAAATAAAAGTATGTCCAATTTACAGTAAACATATTCACATACACACAGGCAGTCTTCACTCAGACTCATCTTCACTGTACAGCTATAGACTTCAGCTAACAACATATTTGGAGAGAATGTGTTCAAGACCGACCATACTTACAATTCAGGAACAAGTGAATGTCAATCAGAAACCAGATCTGTGAATGGAAGAAGCATCACTTTGATCGACACTCCTGGTTTCTTTGATGGAAAGATCTGAGGATATTGATTCTGAGATAGTGAGGTGTATCACAGAGTGCGCTCCTAGCCTTCATGCTTTTCTCATTGTGCTTAAAGTGGAGAAATTCACAGAGCATGAGCAGGCTGTCATCCAAAAAATACACCAAAACTTTTTTGAAGAAGCTTTAAAATATGTCAGCATGCTAACATCCTCACAATGTTAACATGCTGATGTTTAATGTTAATCATGTTCATCATTTTAGTTCAGCACTATGGCATCTGATAATTAGCACAACACAGTTGAGGCGGATGTGATTGGTGGGATGTCACTAATTCTGCAGGTATCTGGTCATAAAGTATACACATTGAAAATGTTGACCTGATGATGATGCTAGATAATAATAATTATTGAATTATCATATAATACAATGCTTAAATGAATAGTTGTAATGCAATGTAATTTGTTTGTCACCATATGTCAAATTAAACAAGAATATGTTAAAAATGAAAAGTATTTGTATTTATTTATCTATTTATTTGCATATATACACATTTGTAGCTATTCATTTGCATATTTATACATTTACTTATTCATTTATATTATTATTTATAATATTCGCATATTTCTTTATTTGTAATTTTGTTATGTCATTTATCATCTTGTTGCATCAAAATAAATAAATGTGTCATCCATTAAAAGTTAGTGGGTGGGTAAAGCCTCTGATTGGTTGATCGAGCTATGAGTTTGGACTGTGATGCAGGGACGCCAGATTCACTCTTGAAGTTGGGGCCAGTGTGTGATATAGCATGTAGGAAAATACAGTAAACAGTTAGGAGGAAATAAAAGTATAAAACAGCGTGTCTTAATAATTCATGTTAGTTTAAATAAGCTATAATCAGTGATATACAGTAGCACCCAGGTTTGTTTATATTAAGAACCAACTCTCAGGCATGCACGGTATGTATACTAGCAAACTGTCAACAGGCCATCATCAAAACTGATCACTGTGGCGGTGTTCACTGCCCTCAACTTCCTGCTTTACCTCGCTGACCTGGCCTATACTGCCAGATTAGTGTTTGTCACTGCCTGAGAAGAAAAGAGACGAAGGAGGGAGACACATTGAGCGATGAAGAGCAGAAATCAAAAGGATAAGTGCCTTTGCAGAAAAGTGTAGCTGATGTTGAATTTTGGACAATAAAATACACGACTCTCCCCTTTTGGTGTCTAATTGTAAATGTCCTATAAATGGCCGTATATCTGCAGTGACAGTGTTTAACCTCTAATCTGAATTGACCTGTGCTAAATGTACAACACATTGTACACTAAATGTACATTGTATCTGAGACACACAGCACTTCTTGTGTTATACATGGAAACTCTCAAAACAGCCTAACAAAGATTTGTCCAGTTACTTATTTTATTTTGTAAGGTTTTGGAGAAAAATACTTGTCCTTTTGTCTTGATAAAGTATCAGTATTGAAACATTTGAAAGAAGTCATTTGAGCAAATAAAAAAAATGAATGGGTGGCAGAAAGGCACTGTTTTCTATACTGACACTGTGGACTAAGGTTACCTCTTTAAGGAGCACTGTACATGCAGATCAGAAAGATGACATTCTTGACAAAAAGTGCATTTTAACCCAAAAAAGACTAAATTTGTCTGTTTATGTTTTTTTGTAGAGATGCAGTAGAGCCAGATACGCCTATAATAACAACAAAGTGACAAATGGAAAAACAAAATAATAAATTGTAGCCTGTATCCTGTTATCAAACAAGTTGAACAAAGATTTGGGTGGAGACAGCAGACAGGTTGGCCTAAGGTGTGCTATTCTGGCTCTTGTCCATGTGCATCAAGTCAGGAAATGAAAGTATGTTCAATTTACAGGAAACATATTCACATACGCAGGCAGTCTTCACTCAGACTCATCTTCACTGCACAGCTATAGACTTCACTTTTGATAACATGGGTGCTAAGGGTAAGTTAAGTGATTTCTGTTATTTTTGTCTTTATTTTGTTTTGTTTTTTATGATAATTTGAAACACAATGCTCTGATATTTAAAAGCTAGAGGCGATATAAAAAGAGCCTAATAGGGCCTAGCTGAAGACGATCACAATCCAATCCCTATCGCTGAACTATGCGTTTTGTCCACATCATTCTTCGGGTGTTATAGCGCTGCTCTCTTTCATGACTCTGCTTGCAGTTTTCTACATGTAAGAGTGAAAAGTATTTCATTATCCTATGTGAAAAAAATATTTGGTTGCATCAGTGACTGACTTACTTCTGACTTCGCTTAAGTCATTTGATGCCAACAAATCTGAAATTCTTTTTCTCAATTTGTAACATTAACGTTCCCGATTTTTGTGTCACTTTAGTGGCTTTCACCCATTTAAGTATTGTTATAGTTTTGTTATTGGCAGGTCATAAACTTTGTTGTCTCCGGGTTTGCTCTCTGCTGGCAGGCCTGCTGTAGGATACTAGATTAATGTGGTGAAAGAGACAACGCTGTAACACTGTAGCCCAGAGTGGACTGATGGACTGACAGAGACATCTTCTCTCCTGCTGAGTCTTGTCACATCAGTTTTAGGGGTCGTGTTCTTCCAGTTAAACTTTTCTTAATATCATAATCAGTCAGTTGAGTTTATCAGTTTTACCAGTATTTGGATAAAGTAGCTTGTAAAATATAAGGTAGCTGTTCAGTCTGTGGATCTGTCAGTCAGATAGCCTAGACATTAATTCAACACACAGGTAAATATAGCACAAGTAGGCCAATTGGATTGAACACTGTATCAGATATCCAATAATAAACAGGGCCAAATAAGGGCCAAAAAAACCTGATAATCAATATTAATCTGTTTACAAAATGATTCTTGGTGTTGTTTACCACAATAGATTAATTTAAACAAATATTGTTGAACAGTGATTGGTACTGTTAGAAGAGATTAGACACATAAGATGTTCTTGATCTTTAATATTCTCATCATGGGCCTTTTTATATACTGACACTATTCTTTATTCTCTTGCTGTAATATGACAATGCAGCTATTTTCTAACTGAGCTTATAAAGTGTATCTTATATATGAAATATAAATGTACAATACTACTGATGAACATTATTCTCTTTCAGTGTCAAAGGCAGTTCCAGAGACAAACAGAAGAATTGTCATGTTGGGAGAAACTGGAGCTGGGAAAAGCAGCCTGGCTAACACCATATTTGGAGAGAATGTGTTTAAGGTTGACCATGGTCTCAACTCTGGAACAAAAAAATGTCAAACAGAAGCCAAATCTGTCAATGGAAAAGGCATCACTTTGATCGACACTCCTGGTTTCTTAGACACAGATAGTTCTGAGGAGGAGCTGATTTGTGAGAGAGTGAGGTGTATCACAGAGTGCGCTCCTGGGCCTCATGCTTTTCTCATTGTGCTTAAATATGAGAAATTCACAAAGCAGAAGCAGGAGGTCATCAACAAAATAAACAAACACTGTTCTGAAGAAGTCTTCAAATATGCAACAGTTGTCTTTACTTATGGTGACCAGCTCCCTGAAGGACAGACAATTGAGGATCATGTCCGCAAGAATGAGCTTGTGAATGATCTGGTGAAGAAGTGTGGTGGGAGGTGCTTTGTCGTTGATAATAAATACTGGAACAAAAAGCATAAATACAGGAGCAACAAGTTCCAGGTGGTGGAGCTACTTAAGTCCATAGACAAGATGGTGAAAGAAAGCAATGGAAGCTGCTACACCAATGAGATTCTACAAGCAGTGGAGGAGGAAATACAACAAGAGGACGAGCGCCAGAGACCAGGAAACATGTCAGAGGAAGAGATCAGAGAGCAGGCTAAGTGCAGCGTATTTAAGAAGATTCCGACCAAACTGGCAGGTACTGCAGCAGGTGTAGTGTTAGGAGCTTTGTTTGGTGTAGTAGTGCCTGTTGGTGTAGTTCTTACAGTTTTACAGTAATCGTCAAAGCCAGTACAATTAAGAGGAGCTATAGCCAAAACAGCAGCAGTGGTAGGAACATGAGTAGTTGGGCTAATATGAGTAAAAACAGCTGGAGGAGCTGCAGTAGCAGCTGCAGCAATACCTGCTATCACAGCCACAGGGCTATCTGATGGAGTGGGAGCAGTGATGGGAGGGGTTACAGCCAGCGCCGTCGTATATTGTGGTGAAAGGTGATGACAATTCTAAGGGCCCACAGCCCATTAGGGCCCACACACAGACCAAGTAGCCTCTATGACCAAAATATTATGCATATATTTTAATTTCAATAATTTCAATAACCCCCTTGGCCCCTTCTTAAAAAATGGTTTGGTCCACGGTTCGTTCTTCCTCATGTGAATTAAGTGAGCGCGAGCGGACTCCAGCAGGGAGTGAGGGAGATCAAATAGGATGATGGCCCCCAAAAAACACAAATCTGGACACCAGAAAAGACTTGAGAGGGAGGCCAGGAGTAGGAGCAGCAGAGCAGGGGCCCACCAAGAATGGTGAGAGTAAAACTACCGAGGGCGGCTAAAACCATTACTTGTTCATTCATTTATTGTCTGTAAGCGCTGACCTTAGACGGGGCACAGAGGCTGGAGTCTACGTTAGCTGTCATCGGGTGAGAGACGGGCTACACTCTGGACAAGTCGCCAGTTCATTGTAGAGCAACGATTCCTAGTGTAGCTAACTGAACGTTACTAATGTGGAGGCTATCTACAGCAGACTGTGTGTTTCACACATATTTTTACTGTCGGACATTGCTCCAGTAAGCACCCACTCAGCTACGAGGCTGCATTAAATTGTATTATGACACATTCAAGTTCTACTCAGTAATTATGAACATTAGGCGAAGGTCAATTACGTTATCATGTTGTAACATGTTGTTATTGGTGGGACGTTTGAATAGCCTAAATACAAAACAGTTAAATAAAAGATTTTTGTTGTTGTTTTCACAGCAATATAAAATAAAAGACACCATAACAGTTGACAATAACAAAGTCAAAAGACAATTTAGAATTTTGGACAGTTTACACTGACTTTGGTGATGGTTTGATGGTTTAAAATATTTTTTTGCCTGACAAGGGTGACATTACTCAAAAGAGCTTGCCCTCCACATACAATGGCAAAGTGAAGCTGTCTGCCTAGAACTATGGTACTGAGAAGCCCATTTAGATGTTGTGTATTCCAAGACTAGGTTAGTTCTTCATCAGTTTTTCCATGAAACACAAAAGCAATATATAATGGAACAATAAACCTTTATGCTTTGCTGCTCCAGAATCAGCGGTGGCCTCTTCGACTATGTTTGACCCAGCAGCAGACCCTCACCCCCAGCAGTCCAATGATGCCTTTGATATTGGTAAGTAATGTAGACACTGGTTGGCTGTTTTGGTTTATTAGTGAACTGCTGTGCCACTGGCAATTACTAAGATATTAATCAACCCTTTGGCTATTTCAATTACATAATCAATAGCAAGAAATAGGCTAAATGTTTTTACAACTCAATTTAAGTCACTGTTGCTGTTGATAGAGCCAGGCCCATGTCCCCAAAGCAAGGCTACTTCAGATAGTGAAGGGAATTGTGAAGCAGATCAAAGCTGTTGCAGTCATGAAACTGTGAATAAGACAACTAATAATACATAATTTACATAAAAATACTCTGATTCATTGTTGAGTGGTTAATCAAAAAAAAGATGACAAATTGGGTGTATTACACCAGTCACCGCGAAGAACACTGAAAAACAGAAAAACGAAGAAAAACATAACACACAGTTGTAAAAAAGTGGCAATGAAAAATCCTGGGGTAGAGGGGCCCACGCCGATATGCTTTCAGGGGGCCCAGAATATAATGCAGCTAAGGCAGCAAACACGCCAAGGGAAGCAGCAAAACTGGCAGCAGAGGCTGTCAAGAGTAAAGCCCAGTCTATTCTGGATAAAGCACATGGTTTTATGGATATAGGGTGTGACAACCAAAGTTAAAACAAAATCAGATCCTATAATGAATCTACTATTGAAGAAAGGAGAGATAATTTATCTTCAAAAAGTCATATCTGCCTGTTTCTTGATCTAAACAATCTTTAACCATGAAGCTGATCATTTGTATTCCTATATATATTTCAATATGTTGTACTTCTTGTCGGAGCTTCAGATTTTATTCACTTTGTTTGACGGACCTTCTGATCTCCTGGGTGGAAAAAAATGGTGGTTCTTTGTAGATTACAATCACAAAAGCAAATATAAACAATAACACTAAAAAGTGAAGAACAATATCCTGGGTGAGCAGATACATACAGCCTGTATGTGGAGAGAGGAGCAGAGAGAGGCGGGGTGGGACAAGCCGATGTGTGTGAGACAGAGGTGTAGGTGTGTGCGTACACTATTAGGCTTTAAATAGATCCAGTGATTGGTGTTTGGTATCGGCCCAGGCTGGTTCTACTGATCGGCCTAAAAAAGCTTCTTATAAGGTAGTCTACAGCTGCTATTACAATATGTCAGTCAGCCAGACAGTAAATCAACATTTAGGTAAATGTACCCTAATTAGGACTATGGGATTGAACACTGTATCAGATACTCAATATTAAAAGGGGCCAAATAAGGGTCCTGAATCTGTTTACAAAAGGATCCTGTTCTTTACCACAACAGATTAACTTAAAGTACATTGTTGAACAATGATTAGTCAGAAGAGATTAGACACATGATGTGTTCTTGATCTTTAATATTTTCATCATGGGTCTCTTTTTATGCATTGTAACCATTCTTCATTCTCTTACTGTAATATGCTAATGCAGCTATTTTATAAATACTGACTTCTGTTTTCATTGTGATTTTTGACCATTGAGGATTTTCATCAAGTATATCTTATAAATAAAAACAAGCAAAAGAAAAATCTACAATATTATTGATGAGCATTATTACCTTTCAGTGTCACAGACAGTTACAGAGTCAAACAGAAGAGTTGTCATTGTGGGAAAAACTGGAGCTGGGAAAAGCAGCCTGGCTAACACCATATTTGGAGAGGATGCGTTTAAGGTTGACCATGGTCTCAACTCTGGAACAAAAACATGTAAAACAGAAACCAAATCTGTCAATGGAAAAGGCATCACTTTGATCGACACTCCAGGTTTCTTTGACACAGATAGATCTGAGGAGGAGCTGAAGTGTGAGATAGTGAGGTGTATCACAGAGTGCGCTCCGGGGCCTCATGCTTTTCTCATTGTGCTTAAATATGAGAAATTCACAAAGCAGGAGCAGGAGGTCATCAACAAAATAAACGAACACTTTTCTGAAGAAGTCTTCAAATATGCAACAGTTCTCTTCACTCATGGTGACCAGCTCCCTGAAGGACAGACTATTGAGGATCATGTCCGCAAGAATGAGCTTGTGAATGATCTGGTGAAGAAGTGTGGTGGGAGGTGCTTTGTCGTTGATAGTAAATACTGGAACAAAAAGCATGAATACAGGAGCAACAAGTTCCAGGTGGAGGAGCTACTTAAGTCGATAGACAAGATGGTGAAAGAAAACAATGGAAGCTGCTACACCAATGAGATGCTTCAAGCAGTGGAGGAGGAAATACAACAAGAGGAGGAGCACATTAGACAGTCATCAGGAAACATGTCAGAGGAAGAGATCAGAGAGCAGGCTAAGCGCAGAGTATTTGAGAAGATTTTTACCAGAATGGCAGGTACTGCAACAGGTGCATTGTTAGGAGCTTTGTTTGGTGTAGTAGTGATGGTTAAACTAGTTGTCAATCTTGTAAAGGAAACAGACATTTTAAAAGCCGCCAAAAAAGCAGCACCAGCAGCTGTAGTTGTCGGAGCAGCTGCAGGAACAGCAGCAGCAGTAGGAGAAGCAGCAGTATGGATAGTACCAGCAGTAGTTATAGCTAGTGCTGTAGTTGGAGCTGTGAAAGGAGGTGTTGAAGGATATCATGCAGCTAAGGGAGCAGACACACCGTTGGAAGCAGCAAAGAGAGCAGCAGAGGCTGTGAAGAATGAAAACTTTTCATTCTCAGTAACACTCTCACAGCCAAAGTCAAAACAGTCTCTACCTATAATGAGCCATGACTCTTGAAGGGGGAGATAATTAATTCATCTTTTAAAAAGGCTTATCTTTTTATAGATTGCATGAAAATAGTGTTCTAAACAAAGAGCTGATGATGTTTAATAATATATAATATGTTTTCCTTCTTTTCTGTTGTTGTCTTCAGTCACTTATTCTAAGTTACCATTATTTTGTGAGACAGGCCTGCTGATCTCCTGAAAAAAAAAAAATAGTTGTAGTTCTTTGTAGATTACAATATATATCATCAAGGCAAATATTAACAATAACACTAAAAAGTGATGAACACATTACATTTTGGGACATTTGTTTTGCTCAGAGTTACAAACCATGGCAACAAGTTTGTCCGAGCCATGTTCATCCCTTTTTAGTATCCCCTGGTAACAATATTCACCGTCCTTTAATCCTTCCGGTTTTTTTTCTGCATTTCATGGTCTTCCAGTTTTAAAATTATTTATACCTCTTGTTCTTGTGGAATCTTGTAATATTAATTCATGTAAATTTGTTTTGGTTTTAAAATAAAATTTGAAATGTTTAGGGTTAGTTTATATTGTTGTAGGTTAATATTTTAATATAGACTTAAGATGATTCTTCTTTTCATTTTCACCTTTGTCATGTTATATTACTGAAACTGATTCAATGTATTTTGGCAAATGTGATGTAAATCAACATTTCCTGCAGTGGAGATACGTTTGGAAATAATTAATTAGACCGAATAAAGTTTTAGCTTGCAGTGGTACTTTGTTTGGTTCAGGTTCATGATGGATATTAAGCTGAATAGCTCTGGCAGTCTTTTCACTCTGACTAATTATTATTACTTCTGACAACATGAAGCACAAGTTCATTTCTTAACTTACCGTCAGTTATTTCTATTAGGACTGAACATGAGCTTTACAAACAGAAGAATTGTCATGGTGGGAAAAAGTGGAGCTGGGAAAAGCAGCCTGGGTAACACCAGGTTAAGGTCACAGTATCCACAAATATTTCGATCAGACTGGCAGGTACTGCAACAGGTGCACTGTTAGGAGCTTTGTTTGGTGTAGTAGTGATCGGTGCATTATGTGTTGCAGTTGTAAGAAAAAAAAAACAATCAAAGCTCTAGCCAAAATAGGAACAGCTGATTATTTATTTATTTGCATATTTCTTTCTTTATTTAAAAATGGGGTTTCTCTACTGACATTGTGTAGTACAGTACATGCAGATTAGAAGGCAGAAATTCAGTTTTATGAATGAATAATCCCATTGTAAAATTATTTTTAAAACTATCCAGAGAATGTTCCCTTCAATTACAGACAAAATAAGCTATTAACATATGAATGTTACAAGAAAAAAATATTGAGAGATTTTCTTGGTTTCATAAAGAGGTGGATTTATTCTGACTTTATTGAAATATATATAGATATATAGATATTTTTTTTATCTTTAATCTGTTTATTGCACCATATGAACATACATACACACTGTACACACACACATAAGGCCATAGATATTCATCCATATCCAAATTAACACTCACTGATCAGACTCCTTTTAACAGGTTTTTATGTGACAAATCCAAATGTGTCATACCTCCTGATCTTAGTGAGTGTAACAAGGATATCTATGTTTTTGTAAAAACTCCATTGCTATATGAATAAAGATCCTTACTTCGATGATGAAATAAGTTGCAACTAGTAAAACACCAACGTCCTTGGGTGGGGTTCTACCAAACCTCTTTATCATAGATTTTCCCCCTTTATTTCTCCCTGCAGCTGTATTTCCCTTTCTCTACTCTAATCAATTGTGGAGGGAGAGAGAATATTGCTCGTCAGATGGCCAAAATCTCGACTCCAACTAAAGCTGCTGTATGCTACCATCTAGTGGTTGCTGGATTATAGTGCAATGCTGCATGACAGCCTGGGGCCCAGATGTATAAATGACATGTACACACAAAAACCACGCCTACGCCTTTTCCCCTCAGATACAATGGTGTGAATGGTGTGTGCACCTCCCACATAGTTCAGAGGAGGTCTCTTTCAAGACTTGGGTGGCTGTGGCTCAGTGGCAGAGCGGTCGTTCCTTAATGTCGAAGTATCCTCGAGCAAGATACCGAACCCCAAATTGCTCCCGATGCCGATGCTATTACTGGTTATTAGGTGGTTTAAATAGCCACAGTCGTGTGTAATGGTGGTAAACAGCTGTTCTGATACTGTTGGAAAACCTCGCCAAATGCTGTTGTTCCATTCATTGACAATTGAGGGGGCACAAGTATCAATATACAAAGGGCTGTTTAATTTCCACTATGATTGAGATTTGTAAACAGAATCAGGAGTATGTGCGGTATTATAAATCTGAAGAAAAGAAGTATGTATGAAGTATACATATTTCTAATGGATGCAGAAAAACTAATCCATGCATTTGTTACTTCTAGTCTGGATTACTGCAACTCTTTATTATCAGGTAGTCCCAATAAGTCCATTAAGACGCTCCAATTAATTCTATCACAGTTACAGCGCTACCTGCTGCAGCGGGAGCAATGATGGGAGGTGTTACAGGATATAATGCAGCTGAGGCAGCAGATACACCATGGGAAGCAGCAAAACTGATAGCAGAGGCTGTCAAGAATAAATCCCAGTCTATTCTGGATAAAACACGTGATTTTATAGACAGGGTGTCACAACCAAAGTTAAAACGAAATCAATTCCTATAATGTATCATGACTATTCTCCTGGAAAGCTTTTTTTTCTTTTTGTGGTTCTTTGTAGATTACAATGACCAAAGCAAATATAAACAATAACACTAAAAAGTGAAGAACACGTCCAGACATGGGCACATTACTATCCTATTACCAAACAAGTTTAACAACGATTTGGGTGGAGACAGCAGACACGTAGGCCTATGGTGGCCTTCTTTGAACCTTATCCTTTGTGCACCAAATCAGGAAATGAAAGTATGTTCAAATTTCAGGAAACATATTCACATACGCAGGCAGTTTTCACTCGGACTCATCTTCACTGCACAGCTATAGACTTCACTTTTGATAACATGGGTGGTAAGGGTAAGTTAACTGATTTCTGTTATTTTTGTCTTTATTTTGTTTTGTTTTTTATGATAATTTGAAACACAATGCTCTGATATTTAAAAGCTAGTGGTGATATAACAAGTGCCTGATAGGGCCTGGCTGAAGACGATCACAATCCAATCCTTTATCACTGAACTCTGTGTTTTGTCCACATCAGTCTGCTGGTATTGCAGCGCTGCTCTCTTTCATGACTCTGCTTGCAGTTTTCTACATGTAAGAGTGAAAAGTATCTCATTATCCTATGTGAAAAAAACTTTTATTGCATCAGTGATTGATTTACTTCTGACTTCGCTTAAGTCATTTGACGGCAACAAATCAGATTTTCTTTTCTTCTTAATTTGTAACTTTAACTGTCCCAATTTTTGTGTCACTTTAGTCGCTTTCACCCGTTAAAATATTGTTATAGTTTTGTTATTGGCAGGTCATAAACTTTTTGAAGCTGTAACACTGTAGCTCAGAGTGGACTGATGGACTGACAGAGTAAGACATCTTCTCTCCTGCTGAGCCTTGTCACATCAGTTTTAGGGATCCTGTTCTTCCAGTTAAACTTCCCTTAATATCATAATCAGTCAGTTGAGCTCATCAGTTAAACTGTTTCGGACTACCAGTATTTGGATAAAGAAGCTTGTGAAAAATAAGGTAGCTGTTCAGTCTGTAAACATAGCCCAAGTGTGGATTGGACACTGTATCGGATATCCAATAATAAACAGGGCCAAATAAGGGCCAAAGAAAACCTGATTATCACTATTAATCTGTTTACAAAATGATCCTTGGTGTTCTTTACCGTGGCTGTGGCTCAGAGGAAGAGCGGATTGTCCACTAATCGGAAGGTTGTTGGTTCAATCCCCGGCTCCTCCCCCCACATGTTAAAGTATCCTTGAGCAAGATACTGAACCCCAAATTGCTCCCAATGTGTGTGAATGTGTATGAATCCGTTTGTTTCTGTTTAATGGGCTTTGCCATCACTGTGTGAATGGGTGTGAAAGGGTGAATGTGGCTGTAGTGTAAAAGAGCTTTGAGTGGTCGGAAGACTAGAAAGGCGCTATACAAGTACAGGTCCATTTACCATTTACCACTATAGATTAATTTACAGAATATTGTTGAACAGTGATTGGTACTGTTAGAAGAGATTAGACACATAAAATGTTCTTGATCTTTATTATTCTGTAATATGATAATGCAGCTATTTTATAACTGATTTCCCTTTTCATTGGGATTTTTGATCACTGATGACTTTTATTGTAATTGAGCTTATAAAGTGTATCTTATATATAAAAACAAGCAAAAGACAAATGTACAATTTTACTGATGAACATTATTCTCTTTCAGTGTCAAAGACAGTTACAGAGACAGACAGAAGAATTGTCATCTTTGGAAAAACTGCAGCTGGGAAAAGCAGCCTGGCTAACACCATATTTGGAGAGGATGTGTTCAAAATCGACCATAGTCTCAACTCTACAACAAAAAAATGTCAAGCAGAAACCAGGTCTGTCAATGGAAGAAGCATCACTTTAATCGACACTCCTGGTTTCTGTGACATGGACAGATCCGAGGATATTGAGCGTGAGATAGTGAGGTATATCACAGAGTGCGCTCCTGGGCCTCATGCTTTTCTCTTTGTGTTTAAAGTGGAGAAATTCACAGAGCACGAGCAGGAGGTCATCAAAGAAACAATGCAATACTTTTCTGAAGAAGCTTTTAAATATGCAACAGTTGTCTTTACTCATGGTGACCAGCTCCCTAAAGGAAAGACAATTAAGGATTTTATCAGAAAGAATAAGCTTGTGAGTAATCTGGTGAAGAAGTGTGGTGGGAGGTGCTTCGTCATTGATAATAAATACTGGAACCAAAAGCATAAATACAGGAGCAACAAGTTCCAGGTGGAGGAGCTTCTTAAGTCCATAGACAAGATGGTGAAAGAAAACAATGGAAGCTGCTACACCAATGAGATGCTACAAGCAGTGGAGGAGGAAATACAACAAGAGGAGGAGCGCCAGAGACCAGGAAACATGTCAGAGGGAGAGATCAGAGAGCAGGCTAAGTGCAGCATATTTGAGAAGATTTCGACCAGACGGGCAGGTACTGCAACAGGTGTGGTGTTAGGATTTGTTTGGTGTGTCCGTCGGTGTAGTTCTTACCGTTTTACAGAAATCATCAAAGCCAGTACAATTAAGAAGAGCTATAGCCAAAACAGCAGGAGTGGTATCAGCAGTTGGGCTAATATGAGTAAAAACAGCAGGAGGAGCTGCAGCATTACCTGCTATCACGGTTACAGGGCTATCTGATGGAGTGGGAGCAGTGATGGGAGGTGCTACAGGCAGCGCCATCATATAGGGGTGAAAGGTAATAACAATTATATGGGGCCCACAGCCCATCAGGGCCCACACACAGCCCCCAGTAGGCTCTATGACTAAATTATTATGCATAAACTTAACTAATATATATTCATACTAATGAATCTGAGCTAAAACAAAGCCACAAAATCACGCATTATTTTAATTTTAATAATTTCAATAATCCCCTTGGCCCTTTCTTTAACAATGGTTTGGTCCATGGTTCATTTGTCCTCTGTCGGACAGTGCTCCAGTAAGCGCCCACTCAGTTATGAGGCTGCATTGAATTGTATTATGACGCATTCAAGTTCTACTCAGTAATTATGAGCATTAGGCGAAGGTCAATTATGTTATCGTGATGTGTTCAAATGTGGTCTTGTAAAATGTTGTTATTGGTGGAACGTTTGCAGTGGCGGAACTACAGTTTTATACAAGGGGTGGCCAGAGGGTGGGCAAGGCTTTATGAGGGGGCCCATATACTAGGCCTAATAAAGGAAAATCCTGGGATACTTCAGGTCGGATTCAAACCCGGGCCACTGCAGCAACTCCGCACATGGGTCACAGGCACTGGTATAATTTAACCTGGTTCTTAACATGTCTTCTTGACTGTTGAGTTGAACTCAGGAAAAAGAGCTTTATGACGGACGAAGCCCATTTAGATGTTGTGTATTCCAAGACTAGGTTAGTTCTTCATCAGTTTTTCCATGAAACATAACATTTAATGTTTACAAAAAGCAATATATAATGGAACAATAAACCTTTATGCTTTGCTGCTCCAGAATCAGCAGTGGCCGCTTCATCTGAGTTTGACCCAGCAGCAGACCCTCACCCCCAGCAGTCCAATGATGCCTTTGAGGGTGGTGAGTAATGTAGACACTGGTTGGCTGTTTTGGTTTATTAGTGAACTGCTGTACCACTGGCAATTACTAAGATATTAATCAACCCCTTTGGCTATTTCAATTACATAATCAATAGCAAGAAATAGGCTAAATTTTTTTACAACTCAATTTAAGTCACTATTGCTGTTGTGGATCTGTCAGTCAGATAGCCCAGACATTACTGCTGACCAACAAAGTAGTTAGGTGAGCAGATATGTGGAGAGAGGAACAGAGAGAGGCGGGGTGGGACAATCCGATGTTTGTGAGACAGAAGTCCAGCTGTGTGTGTACACTATAAGGCTTTAAATAGATCCAGTGATTGGTGATTGGTATCAGCAGAGACACCCTTAGTTTTAGGGGTTGTGATATTCTAGTTAAACTATCCTTAATACCATAATCAATCATTTGAGTTTATCAGTTTAATTGTTTTGGACATCCACTATTTGGATAAAATAGCTTGTTAGAAGGTAGTCTACAGCTGCTATTACAATATGTCAGTCAGCCAGACAGTAAATCAACATTCAGGTAAATGTACCCTAATTAGGACTATGGGATTGAACACTGTATCAGATACTCAATATTAAAAGGGGCCAAATAAGGGTCCTGAATCTGTTTACAAAAGGATCCTGTTCTTTACCACAACAGATTAACTTAAAGTACATTGTTGAACAATGGTTAGTCAGAAGAGATTAGACACATAATGTGTTCTTGATCTTTAATATTCTCATCATTCTCCTTTTATGTATTGTAATTGTGATAAAAACAGAAAAGAATGAGGATTTTCATTGTAATTAAGGTCATGTGTATCTTATAGATGAAGACAGGCATTACATAAATGTAGAGTATTATTGATGAACATGATTCTCTTTCAGAGTCAAACAGAAGAATTGTCATTGTGGGAAAAACTGGAGCTGGGAAAAGCAGCCTGGCTAACACCATATTTGGAGAGAATGTGTTCAAGATCGACCATGGTCTCAACTCTGGAACAAAGAAATGTCAAGACAAAACTACATCAGTCAATGGAAGAATGATCACTTTGA
This sequence comes from Dicentrarchus labrax, assembly GCF_905237075.1. Taxonomy (NCBI): domain Eukaryota; kingdom Metazoa; phylum Chordata; class Actinopteri; family Moronidae; genus Dicentrarchus; species Dicentrarchus labrax. The sequence continues at coordinate 4,762,490 of NW_026136705.1, read as the reverse complement.
TCGACACTCCTGGTTTCTTTGACACAGATAGATCTGAGGAGGATATTAAGCGTGAGATAGTGAGGTGTATCACAGAGTGCGCTCCTGGGCCTCATGCTTTTCTCATTGTGCTTAAATATGAGAAATTCACAACACAGGAGCAGGAGGTCATCCAAGTAATACTCAAAAACTTTTCTGAAGAAGCTTTAAAATATGCAACAGTTGTCTTTACTCATGGTGACCAGCTCCTTGAAAAAAAGGCCATTAAGGATCATGTCTGCCAGAATAAGCTTGTGAGTGAACTTGTGAAAAAGTGTGGCGGGAGGTGCTTCGTCATTGATAATAAATACTGGAACAAAAACCCAAAGGATGAATACAGGAGCAACCAGTTCCAGGTGGAGGAGCTACTTAAGTCCATAGACAAGATGGTTGAGGCAAACAAAGGAAGCTACTACACCAATGAGATGCTACAAGCAGTGAAGAAAGAAATACAACAAGAGGAGGAGAACCTTAAACAGTCATCAGGAAACATGTCAGAGGAAGAGATCAGAGAGCAGGCTAAGGTCACAGTATCCACAAATATTTGGATCAGACTGGTAGGTACTGCAACAGGTATAGTGTTAGGAGCTTTGCTTGGTGTAGTAGTGGGTGGAGCAGTATGTGTTACAGTTGGAAGAAAATGTAAAGATCTAGTCGGATTAGCAAAATCAGTGGCAGGAGGAGCAGCAGCAGTGGCAGGGGGAACATCTGCAGGAGGAGCAGCAGCAGTGGCAGGAGGAACAGCTGCAGTGGCAGGGGGAACATCTGCAGGAGGAACAGCAGCAGTGGCAGGAGGAGCAGCTGGAGGAGGAACAGCAGCAGTGGTGGTAGTAGGAACAGTTGCAGCAGTGGGAGGTGTATTAGGGGGCATGAGAGGATCTGAAGCAGCTGAGGGAGCAGACACAGCATTGGAAGCTATAAAGAGGGCAGCAGTGGCTGTCACGGATGACGCCAAATCTGTCTATGATGCTTTTGACAAAATGTTCACATCAAAGTCAAAACAGAGTTAAAACCTATGAAAAATTAAGGGGTAGATAATATATCATCAAGGTCGTATCTCCTTATAGATTACATAGAAATCTTGTTCTAAATAATCTTTACCCATTGAGCTGATTGTTTTTTTATGTAATTGGTTGTACTTCTTGTCTGAGCTTTAAAATTTAGCCACTTATTCCTGTTTCATGAGCAAACCACAGTGTCTGTTTGATGTGCTGTTTAGTGCACTTACTCTAAATTGTAACTACCAACAACAAAGATGATATGTTTGAACATCATATCTTAAAGATGTTTAAATCAAACAAGGATACACTGTTGGTTGTATTTCTGTTTGCTCTTAATAGTTTCCTGTTACAAAAGCTAACCAGATAATGTCTTTTAATGTATGTACAGTCTTCTGATGCTCCTGCAAAAACAGTTGTGATTATTTGAGGATTGCAATGTATCAAAAGCAAATATGGAAAATGTGAAAAAAAAAATGTGGGGGAAAAAAGGTAATTAATAAGGTAATCAATTTATGAATGGTGCACTAGAATGTGATTATAATAGAGGAGGTCAGATATGTTTATCACAGATAAATGTAAAGAGTGAAACAAGACTCTTCAGCCATGCTAGCAGCTCTGTGAGGCTGTACTATAGGCACAGCTGATGTCAGCATACTCACATCCTCACAATGCTAATGTTTAATGTTAATCATGTTCATCATCTTGGTTCATCACTATGGCAACTGATAATTAGCACAAAACAGTTGAGGCTGATGTTATTGGTGGGATGTCATTAATTCTGCAGGTATCTGGTCATAAAGTATACACATTGAAAATGTTGAGCTGATGATGATGCTAGATAATAGATTTTACACAATGGTGTGACAAAAACAAAGTCAGATTGTAATTCTGTTAAAATAAAATTAAGTCAACACACTGGAACACTGGTTAACAGCAGAAGAGAAGTTGTTTAAGTGGGAAGAAATGTATTTATGTATTGTAATGTATTGTATCTGAGACACACAGGCACTCTGGTTGCTGATAAGGAAGCTTCTCGTGTTATACATGGAAACTCTCAAAACAGCCTAACACAGATCTGTTCAGTTACTTATTTTATTTTGTAAGGTTTTGGAGAAAAATACCTGTCCTTTTGTCTTGATAAAGTATCAGTATTGAAACATTTGAAAGAAGTCATTTGAGCAAATACAGAAAATGAATGGGTGGCAGAAAGGCACTGTTTTCTATACTGACACTGTGGACTAAGGTTACCTCTTTAAGCAGCACTGTACATGCAGATCAGAAAGATGGCTTTCTTAACGAAAAGTGCATTTTTAACCCCAAAAAGACTAAATTTGTCTGTTTATGGTTTTTAACAGAGCTGTAGTAGGTGCAGATAGGCCTATAACAATTGGTGACAAATGGAAAAACAAAGTAATAAATTGTAGCCGGTATCCTGTTATCAGACAAGTTGAAATTGGGTGGAGACAGCAGACACGTAGACCCTTGTACTTTGTACATCAATTCAGGAAATGAAAGTATGTTCAATTTACAGTAAACATATTCACATACACAGGCTTCACTCGGACTCATCTTCACTGCACAGCTATAGACTTCACTTTTGATAACATGGACGGTAAGACATAAGTTAATTGATTTCAGTTTGTCTTGGTTTAGTTTGATTTTTTTTTTCATAATGTGATAAAAAAAAAAGTTGATTAAAATTTGATCCTTTCTTCACTGAACTGTGTTTTGTCCACATCAGTCTGCTAGAGTTGCAGCGCTGCTCTCTTTCATGACTCTGCTCGCAGTTTTCTACATGTAAGAGTGAAAATATCTCATTATCCCATGTAAAAAATTGTTTGATTGCATCAGTAAGTTTAAGTTGGCGCTGATTGTCGCTTTCACCTGTTACAATATTGTTATAGTTTTGTTATTGGCAGGTCATAAACTTGGTTGTTTCCGGGTTTGCTCTCTGCTGGCAGGCCTGCTGTAGGATACTTGATTAATGTGCTGAAACAGACAACGCTGTAACACTGTAGCCCAGAGTGGACTGATGGACTGACAGAGTGAGACATCTTCTCTCCTGCTGAGTCTTGTCACATCAGTTTTAGGGGTCGTGTTCTTCCAGTTAAACTTTCCTTAATATCATAATCAGTCAGTTGAGCTCATCAGTGTAACTCTTTCGGACTACCAGTATTTGGATAAAGTAGCTTGTTAAAAATAAGGTAGCTGTTCAGTCTGTGGATCTGTCAGTCAGATAGCCTAGACATTACCCCTGACCAACAAAGTAGCTATGGGATCAGACACATACGGCCAGATTATGGAGACAGGAGCAGAGATAAGTGGGGTGGGACAAGCCGATGTGTGTGAGACAGAGGTGCAGGTGTGTGTCTACACTATAAGGCTTTAAATAGACCCAGTGATTAGTGATTGGTATCAGCAGAGACACCCTTAGTTTTAGGGGTTGTGATATTCCAGTTAAACTATCCTTAATACCATAATCAATAATTTGAGTTTATCAGTTTAATTGTTTCGGACTTCCACTATTTGGATAAAATAGCTTGTTAGAAGGTAGTCTACAGCTGCTATTACAACATGTCAGTCAGCCGAGACAGTAAATCAACATTTAGGTAAATGTACCCTAATTAGGACTATAGGATTGAACACTGTATCAGATACTCAATATTAAACGGGGCCAAATAAGGGTCCTGAATCTGTTTACAAAAGGATCCTGTTCTTTACCACAACAGATTAACTTAAAGTACATTGTTGAACAATGATTAGTCAGAAGAGATTAGACACATGATGTGTTCTTGATCATTAATATTTACATCATGGGCCTCTTTTTATGCATTGTAATCATCCTTCATTCTCTTACTGTAATATGCTAATGCAGCTATTTTATAAATACTGAAAAACTTCTGTTTCCATTGTGATTTTTGACCAATGAGGATTTTCATCAATATTAATGATGAACATTATTCTCTTTCAGTGTCAAACAGAAGAATTGTCATTGTGGGAAAAAGTGGAGCTGGAAAAAGCAACCTAGCTAACACCATATTGGGAGAGGAACTGTTCAAGAGCAACCATACTTTCAGTTCTGAAAAAAGTGAATGTCAAGCAGAAACCAGATCTGTGAATGGAAAAAAGATCACTTTGATCGACACTCCTGGTTTCTTTGATACAGATAGATCTGAGGAGGAGCTGAAGCGTGAGATAGTGAGGTGTATCACAGAGTGCGCTCCTGGGCCTCATGCTTTTCTCATTGTGCTTAAAGTGGAGAGATTCACAGAGCACGAGCAGGAGGTCATCAAAAAACTGCACCAATACTTTTCTGAAGAAGTCTTCAAATATTCAACAGTTGTCTTTACTCACGGCGACCAGCTCACTGAAGGACAGACCATTGAGGATCATGTCCGCAAGAATAAGCTTGTGAGTGATCTGGTGAAGAAGTGTAGCAGCCGGTGCCATGTCATTGATAATAAATACTGGAACAACAACCCAAAGGATAAATACAGGAACAACCAGTTCCAGGTGGAGGAGCTACTTAAGTCCATAGACAAGATAGTTAAGGCAAACAATGGAAGCTACTACACCAATGAGATGCTACAAGCAGTGCAGAAAGAAATACAACAAGAGGAGGAGAACCTTAAACAGTCATCAAGAAACATGTCAGAGGAAGAGATCAGAGAGCAGGCTAAGGTCACAGTATCCACAAAGATTTGGATCAGACTGGCAGGTACTACAACAGGTGCATTGTTAGGAACTTTGTTTGGTGTAGTAGTGGTTGGAGCAGTATGTGTTACAGTTGGAAGAAACTGTAAAGATCTAGTCGGATTAGCAAAATCAGTGGCAGGAGGAGCAGCAGCAGTGGCAGGGGGAACATCTGCAGGAGGAACAGCTGCAGTGGCAGAAGGAGCAGCTGTAGTGGCAGGAGGAGCAGCAGCAGTGGCAGAAGGAGCAGCAGCAGTGGCAGGGGGAACATCTGCAGGTGGAACAGCAGCAGTGGCAGGAGGAGCAGCTGGAGGAGGAACAGCAGCAGTGGTGGTAGTAGGAACAGTTGCAGCAGTGGGAGGTGTATTAGGGGGCATGAGAGGATCTGAAGCAGCTGAGGGAGCAGACACAGCATTGGAAGCTATAAAGAGGGCAGCAGTGGCTGTCACGGATGACGCCAAATCTGTCTATGATGCTTTTGACAAAATGTTCACATCAAAGTCAACAGAGTTAAAACCTCTGAAAAATTAAGGGGTAGATAATATATCATCAAAAGGTCGTATCTCCTTATAGATTACATAGAAATCTTGTTCTAAATAATCTTTACCCATTGAGCTGATTGTTTTTTTATGTAATCGGTTGTACTTCTTGTCTGAGCTTTAAAATTTAGCCACTTATTCCTGTTTCATGAGCAAACCACAACGTCTGTTTGATGTGTTGTTTAGTGCACTTACTCTAAATTGTAACTACCAACAACAAAGATGAAACGTTTGAACATCATATCTTAAAGATGTTTAAATCAAACAAGGATACACTGTTGACTGCATTTACGTTTGCTCTTAATAGTTTCCTGTTGCAAAAGATAACCAGATAATATCGCTTAATGCAGTGGTTCCCAACCTGGGGGGTGCCAGAGATCGCAGAAATTGCAATAACACACCCAATTGGATAATCAAATCTCTGTATACTCCAAATTGAAAAATATTTTTGGTCCACATTTAAATTAATTAAGCTATTTATTACCTATTTAGTGCGTGTATGCGGATAGGGGTTGGAATTGGGGGGGCCTGACTTGTCTTGGACACAGTCAAGGGGAGCTTCAAGGAAAAAGGTTGGGAGCCACTGGCTTAATCTATATAAACATCATTTTGTTAGACAAGTCTTCTGATGCTCCCGCAAAAAGTTGTGATTATTTGTGGATTGCAATGTATCAAAAGCAAATATGGAAAAATGTGGGGAAAAAAAGGTAATTAATTAGGTAATCAATGTATGAATGGTGCACTAGGATAATTAAAATTAGATTGTAATAGAGGAGTTCAGATATGTTTATCACAAATAAATGTAAAGAGTGAAACACGACTCTTTAGCCATGCTAGCAGCTCTGTGAGGCTGTACTATAGGCACAGCTGATGTCAGCATACTCACATCCTCACAATGCTAATGTTTAATGTTAATCATGTTCATCATCTTAGTTCATCACTATGGCAACTGATAATTAGCACAAAGCAGTTGAGGCTGATGTGATTGTGGGATGTCATTAATTCTGCAGGTATCTGGTCATAAAGTATACACATTGAAAATGATGAGCTGATTGAATTATTATTGAATTATCATATAATACAATGCTTAAATTAATAATTGTAATGCATTGTAAAGTATTTGTCACCATATGTCAAATTAAACAAGAAAATATGTTAAAATTAATTGTATTTGTATTTATTTATTAATTTACATATATACACATATGTAGCTATTCATTTGTATATTTGTTTACTTATTAATTTATTCGCATATTTCTTTATCTGTAATTTTTTTATAGCACTGCAGCTAAAACTTGGTTGGTCAAATAGCATTATTTCCAAATCTATCACTACAGCTCTCTTATTTATGATCAACAATGTAGAAATATTAGAGGAATATTTTAGTGATGACAGCCTGCTCATGCTCTGTAAGCACAATAAGAAAAGCATGAGGCCCAGGAGCGCACTCTGTGATACACCTCATTATCTCAGGCTTCAAATGCTCATCAGACCTTTCTGTCCCAAAGAAACCAGGAGTGTCAATCAAAGTGATGCTTCTTCCATTGACAGATATGGTGAAAATAGTCTCTCCAAATATGGTGTTATGGTGCCCAACTGCTTTTCCCAGATCCAGTTTTTTCCCAGTGGGACAATCCTCTTTGAACTCAGCACTATAGTAACCAATAATGACTCTTCTCTAAAATGAGTGATCCCACCTTCAACATGTTCATAGTGACAATGCTGACATGCTGATTTGTAGCAGGTGTAATGTCGCCATCTAAGTTTAATGTGTTGCATTAAAAAAATGGTAATTAAAGCTAAATACAAACAAAGTGGTATATTTCACCTGTCTTGTTGATTTAATTGTTTTTTTTTTTATTTACGCATTTAAAATGTTCCATTGTATAGCTGAGGCTGATGGGAATGCCATTTGTTTGTTGATTGGATAATCAAATCTCTGTATACTCCAAATTGAAAAATATTTTTGGTCCACATTTAAATTAATTAAGCTATTTATTACCTATTTAGTGCGTGTATGCGGATAGGGGTTGGGATTGGGGGGGGCCTGACTTGTCTTGGACACAGTCAAGGGGAGCTTCAAGGAAAAAAGGTTGGGAGCCACTGGCTTAATCTATATAAACATCATTTTGTTAGACAAGTCTTCTGATGCTCCCGCAAAAAGTTGTGATTATTTGTGGATTGCAATGTATCAAAAGCAAATATGGAAAAATGTGGGGAAAAAAAGGTAATTAATTAGGTAATCAATGTATGAATGGTGCACTAGGATAATTAAAATTAGATTGTAATAGAGGAGTTCAGATATCTTTATCACAGATAAATGTGAAGAGTGAAACAAGACTCTTTAGCCATGCTAGCAGCTCTGTGAGGCTGTACTATAGGCACAGCTGATGTCAGCATACTCACATCCTCACAATGCTAATGTTTAATGTTAATCATGTTCATCATCTTAGTTCATCACTATGGCAACTGATAATTAGCACAAAACAGTTGAGGCTGATGTGATTGTGGGATGTCCTTAATTTTGCAGGTATCTGGTCATAAAGTATACACATTGAAAATGATGAGCTGATGATGATGCTAATGAAAATTATTATTGAATTATCATATAATACAATGCTTAAATTAATAATTGTAATGCATTGTAAAGTATTTGTCACCATATGTCAAATTAAACAAGATTAAATATGTTAAAATTAATTGTATTTGTATTTATTTATTAATTTACATATATACACATATGTAGCTATTCATTTGTATATTTGTTTACTTATTAATTTATTCTCATATTTCTTTATTTGTAATTTTTTTATAGCACTGCAGCTAAAACTTGGTTGGTCAAATAGCATTATTTCCAAATCTATCACTACAGCTCTCTTATTTATGATCAACAATGTAGAAATATTAGAGGAATATTTTAGTGATGACAGCCTGCTCATGCTCTGTAAGCACGATAAGAAAAGCATGAGGCCCAGGAGCGCACTCTGTGATACACCTCTTTATCTCAGGCTTCAAATGCTCATCAGACCTTTCAGTCCCAAAGAAACCAGGAGTGTCAATCAAAGTGATGCTTCTTCCATTGACAGATATGGTGAAAAATGTCTCTCCAAATATGGTGTTATGGTGCCCAACTGCTTTTCCCAGATCCAGTTTTTCCCAGTGGGACAATCCTCTTTGAACTCAGCACTATAGTAACCAATAATGACTCTTCTCTAAAATGAGTGATCCCACCTTCAACATGTTCATAGTGACAATGCTGATATGCTGATTTGTAGCAGGTGTAATGTCGCCATCTAAGTTTAATGTGTTGCATTAAACAAATGGTAATTAAAGCTAAATACAAACAAAGTGATGTGTGGTATATTTCACCTGTCTTGTTGATTTAATTGTTTTTTTTTTATTTACGCATTTAAAATGTTCCATTGTATAGCTGAGGCTGATGGGAATGCCATTTGTTGATGAACCAAAGTATTGGGCAGATAATATTTGGGCCTGATGATGGCGTCAGATGAAAATTAAAGGAATCATTACCAGAATTCCTGAGGAATTTTACCAGATTTCATGGAAATTCATCCAGTATGTCAGTCATATTATGAGTAATGAGTGAATCTTAGAAGTGTGAGGCAGAATCAAGTACAGCATCTTTTAGTGTTAAGAAATTGATACAATGGTGAAATGTAAGAGTGAAAGTCCATTTCCTTAAGTATTAAAGTACAAATTTGAGATACTTGACCTTCAGATAAGTGTTTCAAGTTCATGCAAATTACTTCTACTGTTACATTTCATAGGAAAATATGAATATATATATTATAAAAACAAGTAAATCATATCCTCTCATCTATCATATTAAGCTATATTAGACAGACAATTGCAGCCTGATCAACAGTGGCACACATTAACCTCTCATAAATCAGCATAACTCAATCAGTTCTGCATAAGCTTCAATGTCTGACTGATGATGATACGGATCGTCCTTCATCCCAAGGCCAGGGTACAGAGGCTGACCGAACGTGGCGTGCACTTTGTGCAGGAGAGTCATTATGCCGGAGACGCTATAAAAGCACAGAACACCCGCCTTATGATCCAGGTACACTCCGATCGTGGAGGATTGGGGGCCTGGCACTGTCAAGCTGTTTGCGTTGTCTTGGAAAGAGTAACCATTTGGGGAGCACTCTAAACTCCACGACTTGTCATTATTCCCAAACTCTGAGTAATGTGAGGATGATCTGCTGATGTCTTTGTATGACACCGCCACAGACACTGTACCACCACTCCAGCTGACCTCCCAGTAGCAACGCTCCGTCAAACCCTGTGTGCACAACACCTGCATGGCATTTGTAAACCTTTCTTTCTTTTTCTTAGAATAATAGTTCTCATACTTTTGATGCGTCCCCCAATATTCTTGCGGTGGACACATTTGTTGGCTGTTCTCTTGTGAGGACGTAATTTGATGGAAGGAAGCAGAAAAAAATTAACATGCCTTTAGATTCTGTTTGATTTGAATGGTAATTGTGGAACACTGAATCAAATTTAACCGGAAAATCTCGTCTTTGGCACCGGTGGCAGGACAACATCTATAGTAGACACTAACAAAAAGAAAAATTCTAAATATGACTTGATTCAAACTAAACCGCTTTATAACTCTGGATTTTAATATTTGTATCAGGTACCTGCGGCAGAGAGTGGGGTGCCATGTGTCTCTCAAGAGGCGCTCTATGTCATTCCTCAGTATGAGGACTAGGACTACTAGTATGTAAAAACACATACAATGTACTGTAGTTAGTACTGTAGTAGTCCACCAGTAGATCACCAGTTACCAGTTAAGTTACCAGTTGTAATAAACAGTATTTATAACTTCAGTGTACAATGTCCAATCTTCACTAAACTTTACATATTCTGTAACAGTCCCACCCTGCACACGTCCTCATAACTTCATTGTCTTCATTCAGATATAGTGATAGCGCCAACTACTGGCAACAGGAAGTAAGCGCTGCATGATTTACATGAAATGTTCATGTTGTGGGCTGCACGTGTTACACTGGCATGTGACCCTATTGTAATTGTAAGGATTCTTATTCTAGTAACAAATGAATCGCGTATTTGGAGGCTTTCCCGCAATCGAAAACGGTGAAAAATTTCGGATTTTCTGGGTCCATGATCCAATCACAATGAAACCTCACATGTTTGATAAAAGTCCCGCCCTGAAAACGTCTATGTGATAACATTCAGTAATAGTTAGAGCGCCACCTAGAGGTAAAAGGAAAGGTTAAAGATAGGGTTGGCAACGTTGGAAAAACTAGCAAGTGAAAACTGAAAAAAAATTCCACCCCTCAATTCAAGGCTCCTCAAACCTGCTCCCCCATTAAACACATTTTCATGCACAATGAGTGCACAGGCAATTATTTTGTTACCAGATTTCATTCAAATTTGATCAATATGACTCTTGCTTCATAGCAGTAACTACATTTTAGATAGATAGAGTTCTGTGTGTGACAGAATCATGTCACTAAGGGCGTTTTCACACCTAAAAATCTGGACCGAGGTCCGGACCAACGTTCATGTTTAATTACATTGTATACATTTAATCCCGTTATTTTCGGTTTCACATAGTAATTTTGCTAGTGCACTAAAGAACTTTCCATGACATACCTACGGTGTGTTGTCACCACGTACGTGTGTTGTGTGTGTTGATTGGTGAGTAGACGGGCGTGCGTCTGATGTTGGCATGTTGTCATTTTGGTGGGTAGTCTTTTCCGTATGAATGAAAATTAATGAGCAAATCCCGATTGCGTTATTATGGTATTACTACCAACATAAACATATAATCTCCTCCTCTCCCCACGTACTTCCACGACTCATTTTTGCCTGTTCTGGTGGGGGTTTTCTTCCGTTTTCTTTCTTCTTCTTCTATGGTACGTGCCTAACTTTCTGTAATTGGTCCGAAAGTCCGAACAATCCAAAAAGTTTTCCAATAAAAGTATTTTATTTCATAGGAAACTATTCTACTTTTTAATCTATTACATTATTATATGAAGACTTCCTAAATACTTCCTCCACTACTGCACTGATATGTAGCAAACTCAACTTACCGTTCATGTTGTCAAAAAAGAAATCGCTGTTGTCACCCCGACTGCTGCATGCTTGTTGATGGTTTTACCTCCTGTTCTCTTCCTGTGGTTTAACTGTACTTTGATGTTCTACCAGTTTGGCCCTTACCTGAACAATGCAATGACTTACATATAAGTTCAATATACGGGCCTTGATTATACAAAGAGTAAGTAAAAAATATCTGACATGAAAATAACACAACTTCAATCAAATCAAATCTGTCAAATCAAATTCCTGTTTTTCTGGCTCATATAGACATATGTATTTTACTGAATTTTGTAAAATGATAACATGTCCAAAGGCAAGGTAATAAAATTGAACCCTAAATGTGGTGGACAAAATAAAACACCCTAAAGTTTTGTTGTAAAACTTGTTCTATGTTCAAATGTACTTAAAATAGTAGTAGTTATTGAAAATTCAGATTACTGTGATAGTTACTGGAATTGTTTTTAGCCCTTATAGGCGACCACCCTGAAGGACTGAGAGCCTAAAATAGAAATGGTAGCCTTGAGAATATCTTTAAAAGTAGGCTATGTTACTTTTCATTCATACATTTGAATCACTTCCACCTAAAGATAAATAAAAGAAAATGGCAGCATACAACTGCTGTGAATCAACTGAACAAGGAAACAAACTATTGGCTTGTAAATTGTTGTTGTAAATTCACTGCCTTCAAAGAACCTTATTTTCCCACCACTGAATGTGATTAAATACTCAGTCTTATGAGAACGTTTTACATTTATACTGTATAAAAAACACACTTTCCTTTAGCACTATGTTTCTTGTTAAAGGTTTTCTTATTTGAGTCTTTTATTTTGTTGAAGAGGGAAGATGGCAGTCGCAGCATTTCATACCTTTTTAGGGTGGAGTGTTTTGTTTGCGTGTGTGTGCGAGAAAACATTGAAAGGATTTTGTTATTTGATTTTAATTGGCAGCATCCACACAACCGCTGGGAATCTTCGTTGCGATGTCTTCAGTTTCCATCATCCCTATCAGTCTCTGAGGCTATAGGCCCATATGTTTCATATTTCCTTCTAATAGTCCATCTATATACATATTAATTTACAACAATAATAGAACTCTATTCATCATTCTGATAATGCAGTAAAGCCCTCACAAATAATAAGATATTACTGATATGCGAAAAGGGAAATACATTTAGAGTCTTCTCATTCATTCAAGCTACTTGGCACAGCAATGAACATATTGTGTGTGAAAAAGATAGAGCACACAAAAACCTGGCCTGATTAGGAGAGATAGCATTCATGCCATACTGGATGTTTTAGTTTATTTCCGAACATAAACACTGACCACCCAGACCAGGAGGTAATGCTGCAGACCTACACGCTTCCATCAGAGCAGTTACCCACCCAAAACCACATTTGAAACCCTTTGTTTCTGTTCCCTGACCACTTAAATTATTTAAAGAGAACGTAAAACAGAAGAGTTAAACATAAAAACCTAATAAAAATTAAAACCACCTCTATAATAACAAAATAAAATTCAATGTGGATTCTTAAACATCAGATCTATGTCATCTAATGTTGTACTGGTGAATGAATTAATCTCATCTGGCTGTGTCATGGAGAATATGTTAGCCTAAATTAATCCCATAAAAGTTTAAATTTGTCCAATACTTTCTTTTATGACCAAATACCTACAAGCCTCTACTGTACTTTATGCTTATTATCAAATGTTAGCATTATCATTGTGAGGATTTAAGCATGCTGACATTAGCTGTGTGTCTAGGCGCTCACAGAGCAGCTAGCATGGCTGATAAACATGTTTTGCCACCTCCATTATAACATTGTTTTAATTATTCTAATGCACTTCTTGAATTGATTACCTTTTACAGAAAAAAACTATCTACACAAATAACAACACATTTCACTTTATTAACAGTTCATAATTAATGATATAGATATAGTGCAGGAGCACCAGAAGCCTGTCTAACACAAAGATATTGAACATTTCCAGCATCAATATATTGTAGATACAATGTTTGTATACATTAAGTGATATTTTCTGGTTAACTTTTGCAACAGAGAACAGTGATCAATGTTTTAAGAGCAGAGATACAGCAAGCAGTGTACACTGGTTTGATTTCAGTCTTTAAAATCTTATCTTTGGATACTGTTGAACATGTTTGATCTTTGTGGTTTGTGGTTACATTGGGCAACAAATCAAACTGACTCTTAGGTTAGCGTGTGACACAGGAATAAGTTTAAATCTCTGACAAGAAGTACAACTTAATATATATTTATATATAGTAAACATAAAAATCTCAATGGTTAATGATTTTTTATAACAAGATTTTTGTTTGATCTACAGAGAAATATGGCATTTTAAAGATAACTTCCTTCCCTTTCTTCAAGAGTCTCAGCTTATTATAGGTTTTAATGGACGTGTGTGTAGGATGTAGTGGTACCTAGTGGTGAAGTTGCAAATTGCAACTAACTGAACACCACTCGTGTCTGAATTTGACAACCTGGGAATGAGAACAGGCGTGTAGGAGAAACTACAGTAGCTGTGAAACTGGCGAACAACATCAAAGTCTGTATGTACAGCCAGTGTTTTGTTTGTCCATTTTGGGCTACTGTAGAAACATGACGGTCCAACATGGAAAACTCCATGGAAGCATCAGCATCAGCAACAGCATGACTCATTCTGTTCCTATGAATGTTCCTATGCCAATAGATCCTCCCAAATGTTACACACTGGACCTTGAACACTCTTTTAACTTTGGTAGTGATTGTCAGACAAAAACAAAACCATCAACCACAGTCTGTCCCAGATCTGATTTATTCTGTTCAGCCTCTGCTGCTTCCTGTGGTGTTTCTGCTACCTCATCTGCATCATGTCCTGTAACACTTTCTATCAGCACACCTACTACAGCAGATATTATTGAATAAGTGTTAAACAGTGCAACTGTTGCAAAATCTGCCAGTCTGCTCAAAAGCTTCTGTAATATGGTGAACCTGGCCTGCTCTCTGATCTCTTTCTCTGACATGTTTTCTGATGACTGTCTAATGACCTCTTCCTCTTGTTGTATTTCTTGCTCTACTGTTTGTAGCATGTCATTGGTGTAGCAATTTCCTTTGTTTGCCTCAATTATCTTGTCTATGGACTTGAGTAGCTCCTCCACCTGAAACTGGTTGTTCCTGTATTCATCCTTTGTGTTTTGGTTCCAGTATTTATTATCAATGACATGGCACCGGCGGCCACACTTCTCCACCAGATCACTCATGAACTCATTCTGGAAGACAAATTCCTCAATTATCTGTCCTTCAGGGAGCTGGTCACCATGAGTAAATACAACTATTGCATATTTGAAGACTTCTTCAGAAAAGTATTGGCACATTTTGGTGATGACAGCCTGTTCCTGCTCTGTGAATTTCTCCACTTTAAGCACAATGAGAAAAGCATGAGGCCCAGGAGCGCACTCTGTGATACACCTCACTATCTCAGGCTTCAGCTCCTCCTCAGATCTATCTGTGTCAAAGAAACCAGGAGTGTCGATCAAAGTGATGCTTCTTTCATTGACAGATTTGGTTTCTACTTGACATTGTCTTGTTTCAGAGTTGAAAGTGTGGCCTATCTTAAAACGCCTCTCTTGAAATATGGTGTTACCCAGGCTGCTTTTCCCAGCCGCAGGTCCCAAGATGACGATTCTTCTGTTCTGAAACAATTCTGAGAGAGACAGAATAATGTCTATCAATAATAGTTAGTCTTTATATCTATATATGTGTGTGTGTGTGTGTGTGTGTGTTGTGTGTGTATGTTTTAGACATTATTGTAAAATAATTAAACTATCAATTACAATAATAATCCTTATGAAAAATCACAATGAACCGGTAAAATAGTTATTATGTAGGACATAGCTGAATTTCTTTTAATAGGGTAAAGAAGAATGGTGCCAATACATAAAAAGAGGCCCATTAAGAACATCTGCACCAGTATAAGTATCTATACCCACAATACCCTTGGATATTGCCATAATTTGTATTTTGTTTTACTATTCTGGTCTTCCATATACTTTTTCCCATTATAATTGATTTGATTTTCTGTTGTTGATATTATTTGTGTTAATTTTGACTATAATAACTGTGTTGTTACTGATATTATTACCTGCAACATTGACTTCCTACTATCTGATATATATATATATATATGTGTGTGTGTGTGTGTGTGTGTGTGTATATATATATATATATATATATATATATATATATAACATGATATTAATGGAAAAAATGTCCAAATTCATAACAATAATCATAAAAGGAAACAATTATGTGACCCTAACAGCTTGAATCGCTCTGGTGTTCCCTGACAGTGCCCTGGTCCCACTCCATTGCCAGTGGTTAGGACATTAGGACAGACATATTGCCAGCTTTTTGGCTTCATGGTAGCCAGCCATTAATCTTGAGAAACATAACAAGATGTCACTGTAAAATATTACCTTGCTCATTTTGGAAACCTTCCAGTCGAGGAACGTCCTCAGCTCTGTCAGGTTCAACTGGATGAACACAAACAGACATGTGTAAAATTTTCATTTGGTAGGCTGGGATGGAGTCAACCATGCAATGCTTTTTTAAAATATTTGCACCACTAGAGACTGTAGTATATAATCTAATGCATGCGGATGACTATTATATGCTAAAAATTCTATTAATCACACAAAATGCTGGAAATAATGGTATAAGCACTATATTTTAATCACACAGAGAAAAATCAAGTAATGAGCACTGTGTTCAAGTAGAGTTGATTTTATCGTTAATATGATTTAAGTAAGGTTGATTTTATGTGAGCACACAAAACTGTTAATGAAGTAGAGAGCACCATTGTTTTAGTGAAAGTTTGATTTAATGGTTTGATTTAAAGTAGAGAAGAATATTGAATGTGTAGTTGTAGCAAGAAATAAGTAATGTTTGTACCAAAAATATGTGAATGATTGTAACACAAGCTTTTTGTCATTTTATAAGGTTTATAAAGATTTAAAAATACAGTAAAAGACGTCTATGACATAATGGTGTAAGAAAGAGGTAATGTAAGGTTTTAAAGGATAGAAGTACAGCTAAATAGATTTCAAATAGGGTGAATGGTGTGAGAAAGAAGAGCAAAAGGAAAAGGTATAGGCATACTGCCAAGGGCCAGGAAGCCAGCAAGGTTAATGATAAGAAGTGCTCAAGCCCAGCACAAGGCACAACAGGCCGTGAGGCCTGCGGGATCTGTAGTAAGACTAGCGCATGTGCAGAAGGACTGAGTGTGTGATAACAAGTGCTCAGGCCACAGGTGCAGAGGAGCTGAGGGTGATGTAGACAAGACAGTAGAGGGAACAGTCCCAGGTTGATGGAATTTTCCAGACATATCCAGGGGGATGAACACCATTATGTCATGGATAAAAAAACAGACAGTTGGGCAAGACTTATAAGTGTATAAAAGGTGATGTTCTAACATGGAAATTCAGTCTTCCCATGGATGACTCAGGTTTTAATCTTCTGCAAAGGGAATAAAGCTCTACTTCTACTGCTTACTCAGATGAATCCTGGCTGTTTCTTTTCCATCCAAAGGAAATACTATTTGGACCTAATTTGGACTTAGAATCTTTCCAACTAAAGGAAACACTATTTGGACCCAAATTTTCCATTCAAAGGATAATATTAATGGACCTGATTTGGATTTAAATCTGAGATGTTGGATATAATCTTCTGATCAGAAAAACCTGTTTTATCGAGAACCAACAAGACATATAACAACATATATACAACATAACATAAAACAAACTAAATAGACTGCAATAAAATGAAACAATGTTGGGGGAACAGGGACCTTTTAATATGATATTGTTCACTTGGTATGAATTAACTGGACTTCTATTGTGACATGTCACTTCTTGTCACCTCTCACCTGTTAACTTCCTGTGACTGTAATCCGTTACGAGTTGATGACCCACTGACAAGGTAACAAAACTCCTGATCATCCCATTGTTCATTCTGTTAAATCTTTTCTCCTCAGAGACTACATAGAGCAAAGGTGGACCCGGCCGCTGTGCCAAGGACCCAGCCGACATGGGAGGAGCACACCACCAGGTGAGCCACCGCACGCTCCATCAAGGCCAGATTTGAATGCCCTTTCTTTTCTTAAGAATAGATTTGTTATATTAACCAGGCTAGGTTTGCATTTTTGTGTCCGTTACATGATTTCTTGATACATTTGTCCTCAGCATTATTAAAAGTATTATGTTTCACAGTTCTACCGACTATTAACGAAACATTTCAAACCAAAGTCATTATTCAGAGGTGTGGTGTTGAATTTTGATCTTTGGCCAAGAAACAGGAAGAAGTTGTAACTTCAGTGTAACTTGTTCTGTGTTCCAAAAAAAACAAGTTTGGAAAAGCATAGTGAACTGAACAGAGGAAAATAGAAATCAATAACTTTTCTTCAGCAGCATAGAGATGCTTTTAGTGCAGTGAGTTGAACAAAATGTGTATCATGTAAACAATGCTATCTTTATTTCTAAAAAACTAAAAATAATAATGATAAAATAGACAGTGCTGTTAATCAATTGTATGTGCAACACTGTCACTTTCTACTGCTTCTTTTCATAGGCTTATAGGTGAGAAGAGGAATTTCCTCTGAAAATAAAATACATTCTCTGTGATTTGAATTGTTATTTTTGTGGACAAATTAATGTTACAGTTTGAGTAAAACTGTAGTGAGTACATCAGAGAGTGCCAAGTGTGCTAATGTCCCAGAAACACTGACCCCCTATGGGTGACCACTAGTTGTGAGCAAGTGCTATCCTTCTTTTGTAAAGAAAAATCTCTGGGAAATTTCCTGGAAAAGTCCTGACAAATGATTTCTTAAAAAGAGTGGGAACCCACAGCATCGCTTAATATCGCTAAATGTTGGAAGATTTAAAGCGAGGCCATTAAGTCATGTATCCATATGGTATTTCTCGGTTCATTATTTTCAAATTTCATCACACTGAATCTTGATCTTTTAAATATTTAATCTCTGTTTGCAACGCCTCTAAAATTGCTGAGCTCAGGTCTTTGAAGCTGTTCATGCCTAGACAATTAGTTTCTTTTGCAATTCAGTCATCTGATCTGATCTGTGTGTTTCTTTCTCATTAGCTACTGTACACCAGAGTATTTTCAAAAATGATTTCTCCTTTCCTCTAAAATGTCCCATTGTTACTCCTTTGTTACCTCATCTTAGTATCTTTCACTGTACTCACATTTAAGTACCAGTTAGGAACCAGTAAATATTTTCTTAGTACCTGATTTATACAACATATATACACAGTACAGTACACAATATTACACAGTAAATAGCAAGCTTATTATAAAGCAGTACCAGAAGTACAGTACAGTACAAGGACAGCACCTGCACACTGTTGAAAATATATACCAGATAACAGCTATTATTTCAGTTTCTACATCTTGCATCTTAATGTGCCATGTTGTTCCTGCCAGTAATGATCGAGATAAATTAACTTACCGTCCATGTTGTCAAAAGTGAAGTTACCGTGGAGCAACAATGAGTCAATGACAGGACTACCAGTATGTGTGTGTGTGTGTATGTAAATGTTTGCGTGTATGTGAATGTTACCTTTATCTTCTTTGAGTTTGGTGCCAGCTCCACTCCCTAAATTGTTGCACAATGAACAAAGTACAAAAAGAAGCATACCGTAGGTGTTTTCATGTACATCCATTTTGCACGTCTGAACCATGATTGAACGGAATATTACACCACATGTTAATGCTTCAATGATTAACCGATTATAAAGAGACAGAAACACATGTAGGACTTCTTTTCATCAAGTATGTATATATATATATGTGTGTGTGTGTGTGTGTGTGTGTGTGTGTATGTATATATATATATATATATATATATATATATATATATATATATATATATATATATATAAATAACAGTAACATTAAGTGGATGTGCAGTGAATCCACTCTGTCTCTCTCACTAACAGCTGGCAGTGTGTGGGTGGACAAAGTGCAGACCTACATCTGCTGTGACAGAGATCTGCAAATGCCTGTGGCGATATGTGTGTTTTGTGTGTGTGTGTGTGTGTGTGTGGGAGAAACACATTTGGCCTCCTCTGTAATGAAATTGTCTTCATTTTTCTAGTGCACCATTCATAAAGTGATTAACTTACCATGTAAACCACATTCATTCATTTTTCATACGTTTCATTTTATTGAATGTTCTTATTTGGTGATACATTGTAATCCACAAAGAACTACAACTATTGAATCAGGAGCATCAGAATCCATTCCATCCAACTCATTTTTATTTTGTGATAAAGGGTTCTAATACAGTACATGTTTGAGTTGCTCCTCCATCAGTACCATAAAGTCACATACCATTGTCATCACAGGTAAAGTAGTATCCCCACCCACATAAACATATATATACTTCTGACACATATACACATGCAAACAGGAAAAGATAAAGACAAAACACAGTGTTCCTTTATAATTTATGGATGCTGGATGATTTTGTGACTCCACTAATTCTACAGGGTTCATTATAATAGAGCTGTATATCTTGTGAAATTGTTTCTCTTTGTCTTTTTGACGATATTGTGCTTTCAATAATCAAGTATGTGGAGGTGGGTGTGGTTTGCACAGGAGAGAGGTGTGGGGAAGGTTTGTGAGAGCAGGGCCAGGTGAGTTGATTATCTCAGGTGGTACTAACACTCACTTCTCACATTCTCAGTCACTCTCATCTCTCTTAAGGCAGTAGTGTGCTGGACCTAGTGGCTGACACACAACAGAAGAGACAAGCGGAGGAAACCTTCATGGCCTTTTGAAGTGGGCTACGTTGTGTTAATAGTGTGTGCAGCTGACAATAGCAATAAAGATGTCTTGTTTATTCATCTCTGTTGTGGTCTGTGTGCTGAGAGAACCCTCGTTAGTAGCAAGACATGCCACAAAGTAATATTTCATTAAAGTTTTCCATTTTTGAAGTGTAGGTGCTTCCTAAGTTTTCCTGTTTTACAATATGACCTCCTCTCTCTGTACCCCCTTCTTGTCTATCTAAAGAAGGGGAAAAACATGTTTAAACATGTTTAGCTCAATGATTAAAGATAGTTTAGAACAGGACCTCCATGAAATTTACAGTGGGATTTGACTTTTTAGAAATAAATTAGATAAGATAAATTATCAGCACTTTGTTCAAAATTCATGACTCATTATAGGTTTTGAATGTGTTTTAAAGTTGGCTGTGGTGGTAAGTCCATCGCATAATTTGCTGCATCTGAGACACACTGTGTATTTTTGTCCTTTGCTGCTCACTGTGCTCTCTTAGTTTGAAAAAATCCTCCTATATATGATAACAGCGCACCAAGTGACCCCATAACTGGTGAAGCTACAGCTTGTGTAACCTTTCCCATACCAAACAAAGATCTTAACAATGCAGTGGTGGCAAAACCTGCCATTTGGATCAAAATCTCAATAAACACGCTGGCCTTAGCCTGCTCTCTGATCGCTCTATCTGACATGTTTACTGATGACAGTCTAATGCGCTTCTCTTCTTCTTGTATTTTATTCTCCACTTTTTGTAGCGTCTCATTGGTGTAGCAGCTTCCTTTGTTTGCCTCAGTCATCTTGTCTATGGACTTCAGTAGCTCCTCCACCTGGAAATGGTTGTTCCTGTATTCATCATTTGGGTTTCCATTCCAGTATTTATTATCAATGACATGGCACTGGCTGCCACACTTCTCCACCAGATCTCTCAGGAACTTATGCTGGTGAACCAATTCCTCAATTTTCATTCCTTCTTCGAGTTGGTCACCATGTGTAAAGAGGACTACTGTATATCTAAAAACCTCTTCAGAAAAGTATTCGTGTATTTTGGTGATGACAGCCTGCTCATGCTCTGTGAATTTCTCCACTTTAAGCACAATGAGAAAAGCATGAGGCCCAGGAGCGCACTCTATGATACACCTCACTATCTCACGCTTCAGCTCCTCCTCAGATCTATCTGTGTCAAAGAAACCAGGAGTGTCGATCAGTGTGATGCTTCTTCCATTTACAGATTCAGTGTCTGCTTTACAGTCTGTTGTTTCAGAGTTGAGAGTGTGGCCGCTCTTGAAGCATTTCTTTCCAAATATAGTGTTACCAAGGCTGCTTTTCCCAGCTCCAGTCTTTCCTATGATGACAATTCTCCAGTTGTTTGACACTGAAAGAGAATTGTCCATCAATAATACTGTACATGTGTCTTTTGGTTGTTTTCATACATAAAAATATACATATAGCCCAGCTGTTATTGAAGAGAGCAGATATTTCACTTTACCTCATAGGTATTAACAATAGGTAATATTTCCTCTAAAGTGTCCGTGCCGTGACCCCACCTTGCCTTCCCTCTGTTTTCACTGATCCTCCTCACAGTCTCATCCTCTCCTGGCACCCGGCTCATCTCTACACCTGTCTACAACCAGTTCCTCACATCACAGTTCAAGTACCCCCAAAGAAATACAGAAAGGACACTCAAAAAAACTAGTCTAGCCAATCTTCGCACACACCGCCTGAGCTCAATCTCCTTCATCTATCTCTCAATCTTACTAAACTATTCACTTCCCTGTGTCTGCATCTGTGTCCACTCTCTGTGCATCTGTGTATTATATTCCACAGTACCTAGATTTAAGTACCAGTAGGAATCAGTCAATGTGTTAATAGTATATAATAGTAATAGTTGATTATTGCCAATACCAAACTTTTATAAAGTGTTACCAAAATGTATAGCAGCATCTAAGCATAAAGCCTAAAACATATTTTCAACAAAACAGCTATCTCAATATCTTGCATCGTGCATCTTTCCGTGTTCATTCCTGGCAGAAACGATGGAAAAAAATCAACTTACCGTCCATGTTGTCAAAAGTGAAGTAACTGTGTGGCAGTAATGTGTCACAATGACAGGACTACCAGTGTGTGTGTGTGTGTGTGTGTTGTGTGTGTGTTCCCTTTATCTCCTGAATTGTTGCACAATGAACAAAGTACAAAAAGAAGCATACCGTAGGCGTTTTCATGTACATCCATTTTGCACGTCGTTTTGCACACTACATGATATAACCACGATTGAACAGAAATATTCCACCACATGTTAATGCTTCAATGATTAATTGAAGACAGAATAGCATGTTGGACTTCTTTTCATCAAATGCACTTATGGATCTGGTATGCAGCTTAATATCCTTATGAAAATAATTACCATGGAACAAGTAGCCCTGCAGCTAAAACTTGGTCAAATAGCATTATTTCCAAATCTATCACTACAGCTCTCTTATTTATGATCAACAATGTAGAAATATTAGAGGAATATTTTAGTGATGACAGCCTGCTCATGCTCTGTAAGCACAATAAGAAAAGCATGAGGCGCACTCTGTGATACACCTCATTATCTCAGGCTTCAAATGCTCATCAGACCTTTCTGTCCCAAAGAAACCAGGAGTGTCAATCAAAGTGATGCTTCTTCCATTGACAGATATGGTGAAAATAGTCTCTCCAAATATGGTGTTATGGTGCCCAACTGCTTTTCCCAGATCCAGTTTTTCCCAGTGGGACAATCCTCTTTGAACTCAGCACTATAGTAGCCAATAATGACTCTTCTCTAAAATGAGTGATCCCACCTTCAACATGTTCATAGTGACAATGCTGACATGCTGATTTGTAGCAGGTGTAATGTCGCCATCTAAGTTTAATGTGTTGCATTAAAACATTTTTAATTAAAGCTAAATACAAACAAAGTGATGAATGGTATATTTCACCTGTCTTGTTGATTTAATTGTTTTTTTATTTTTTATTTACGCATTTAAAATGTTCCATTGTGTAGCTGAGGCTGATGGGAATGCCATTTGTTGATGAACCAAAGTATTGGACAGATAATATTTGGGCCTGATGATGGCGCCAGATGAAAATTAAAGGAATCATTACCAGAATTCCTGAGGAATTTCACCAGATTTCATGGAAATTCATCCAGTATGTCCGTCATATTATGAGTAATGAGTGAATCTTAGAAGTGTGAGGCAGAATCAAGTACAGCATCTTTTAGTGTTAAGAAATTGATACAATGGTGAAATGTAAGAGTGAAAGTCCATTTCCTTAAGTATTAAAGTACAAATTTGAGATACTTGACCTTCAGATAAGTGTTTCAAGTTCATGCAAATTACTTCTACTGTTACATTTCATAGGAAAATATGAATATATATATTATAAAAACAAGTAAATCATATCCTCTCATCTATCATATTAATCTATATTAGACTGACAATTGCAGCCTGATCAACAGTGGCACACATTAACCTTTCATAAATCAGCATAACTCAATCAGTTCTGCATAAGCTTCAATGCCTGACTGATGATGATACGAATCGTCCTTCATCCCAAGGCCAGGGTACAGAGGCTGACCGAACGTGGCGGGCACTTTGTGCAGGAGAGTCATCATGCCGGAGACGCTATAAATGCACAGAACACCTGCCTTATGATCCAGGTACACTCCGATCGTGGAGGATTGGGGGCCTGGCACTGTCGAGCTGTTTGCGTTGTGTTGGAAAGAGTAACCATTTGGGGAGCACTCTAAACTCCACGACTTGTCATTATTCCCAAACTCTGAGTAATGTGAGGATGATCTGCTGATGTCTTTGTATGACACCGCCACAGACCCAGTAGCAACGCTCCGTCAAACCCTGTGTGCACAACACCTGCATTGCATTTGTAAATCTTTCTTTTTCTTAGAATAATAGTTCTCATACTTTTGATGCGTCACCCGCCAGTATTCTTGCGGAATGGACAAACACTTGTTGGCTGAGTTCTCATTCAGAGTCAGAGGACAGTAATCTGATGGAAGGGAAAAAAGCAGAAAAAAAATATTAACATCAGCCTTTTAAGATTCTGTTTGATTCATGAAATGGTATATTGTGGAACTACATAGAATCAAATATTTAACTCACAGTGTAAAAACTCTTCTCTGGTCTTTGGCACCGATGGCAGGACAACATCTATAGTAGACACAAACAAAAAGAAAAATTCTAAATATGACTTGATTCGAACTAAACCGCTTTATATTGTTTATTTGTTTATTTCTCTTTTTAGTTGCTGGAGACTGGTGGTGGCGGCGCTGCTGCCCAGGTAGTGGTATCTCCTTCTGTCTGCTGTGTCCGGGGAAGCGGGTTTCACTTGACTGAGTGTGTTTCACGTATGTCGGGTGTTTTTGAGTTGATTTCTTATTGTGGGTGAATCCCCCCCCTGCACTAAGCCCCTGTCCATACACTCTCGCCTTACTGAGTAAACTTACCTGTGTGCTTTCCAAATGAATTCTCTGGGGGAAATTCCCAGGGTGGCGTTGTCGGTTCCTTTCCCTAATTTGGTTGTTGGTCAAATTATCAGGTTTATTTTCACCTTATCCTCGCCACAACACAAGCATGAAGTCGAAGGAATTGTCTGTAGACCTCTGCGACAGGATTGTATCGAGGCACAGATCTGGGGAAGGGTACAGAGAAATTTTTGCTGCTTTAAAGGTCTCACTGAGCACAGTGGCCTCCATCATCCGTAAATGGTAGAAGTTTGTAACCACCAGGACTCTTCCTAGAGCTGGCCGTCCCTCTAAACTGAGTGACAGGGGTAGAAGCGCTTTAGCTAGGGAGGTGACCAATAACCCGATGGTCACTCTGACAGAGCTCCAGGGTTCCTCTGTGGAGAGAGGAGAACCTTCCAGAAGAACGACCATCGCTGCAGCACTCCACCAATCAGGCCTGTATGGTAGAGTGACCAGACGGAAGCCATTCCTTAGTAAAAGGCACATGGCAGCCCGCCTGGAGTTTGCCAAAAGGCACCTGAAAGACTCAGACCATGAGAAACA
The DNA here is from genome assembly GCF_905237075.1 of Dicentrarchus labrax. NCBI lineage: Eukaryota > Metazoa > Chordata > Actinopteri > Moronidae > Dicentrarchus > Dicentrarchus labrax. Next base: position 4,737,247 of record NW_026136705.1, on the reverse strand, counting down.
AAATTCTCTGGTCTGAGAAAAAGATTGGCGTGAACGCCAAGCGTTATGTTTGGAGGACACCAGGCACCGCTCATCACCTGGCCAATGCCATCCCTAGAGTGAAGCGTGGTGGTTGCAGCATCATGCTGTGGGGATGTTTATCAGCAGCAGGAACTGGGAGACTAGTCATGATTGAGGGAAAGATGAATGCAGCAATGTACAGAGACATCCTGGAAGAAAACTTGCTCCAGAGCCCTCTTGACCTGGGACGACGGTTCATCTTTCAACAGGACAACAACCCTAAGCACACAGCCAAGATATCGAAGGAGTGGCTTCAGGACAACTCTGTGAATGTCCTAGAGTGGCCCAGCCAGAGCCCAGACTTGAATCCCATTGAACATCTCTGGAGGGATCTGAAAATGTCTGTGCACCGATGCTCCCCATCCAACCTGATGGAGCTCAAGAGGTTGAGGCTCACTTGAGGCTGTAATTGCTGCCAAAGGTGCCACAACAAAGTATTGAGCAAAGGCTGTGAATACTTATGTTCAAGTGATTTCTTTGTTTTTTATTTTTAATTTGCAAAAATCTCAAACAACCTTTTTTCATGTTGTCATTATGGGGTATTGTGTGTAGAATTTTGTGGAAAAAAATGAATTGAATCCATTGTGGAATACGGCTGTAACATAATGAAATGTGGAAAAAGTGAAGCGCTGTGAATACTTTCCGTATGCACTGTAGGTTTTATGGGACCAGTGTGTAGGATTTAGTGGTACCTAGTGGTGAAGTTGCAAATTGCGACTAACTGAACACCACTTGTGTCTGCATTTGACAACCTGGGAATGAGAATGGGCATGTAGGAGAAACTACAGTACTGGCGAACAACATGAAAGTTTGTATGTACAGCCAGTGTTTTGTTTGTCCATTTTGGGCTACTGTAGAAACATGACGGTTCAACATGGAAAACTCCATGGAAGCATTGGCATGAGCAACAGCATGACTCATTCTGTTCCTATGAATGTTCCTATGCCAATAGATCCTCCCAAATGTTACACACTGGACCTTCTTACCTTAACTCGGTGCACCTAGGAGCATCATGTTGCAAAAAAGTTACGAGTTCATTAGTGCAGCTGCGGAGCAACTTCCTTTTTTCCAAAATAAAAGCCTTTTGCTTCCGTTTTAACATGCAGCGTCAGTAAAGAGCTTTAGCGCAATGATTGACATTACCCCGAGTCCATGACCATTGGACGGGGCACACGTGGTGGCCAATCAGATTACAGGGGGGGGGCGGATGCCCCCGTGCCACTATGGAAGCCCCGCCACTGACAGCAACCCAAAGGATAAATACAGGAACAACCAGTTCCAGGTGGAGTAGCTACTTAAGTCCATAGCCAAGATGTCTGAGGCAAACAATGGAAGCTACTACAGCAATGAGATGCTACAAGCAGTGCAGAAAGAAATACAACAAGAGGAGGAGAACCTTAGACAGTCATCAGGAAACATGTCAGAGGAAGAGATCAGAGAGCAGGCTAAGGTCACAGTATCCACAAAGATTTGGATCAGACTGGCAGGTACTGCAACAGGTGTAGTGTTAGGAGCTTTGTTTGGTGTAGTAGTGGTTGGAGCAGTATATGCTACAGTTGGAAGAAAATGTAAAGATCTAGTCGGATTAGCAAAATCAGTGGCAAAAGGAGCAGCAGCAGTGGCAGGGGGAACATCTGCCGTGGCAGGAGGAACAGCTGGAGGAGGAACAGCAGCAGCAGTGGGAGCTGTATTAGGGGGCATTAGAGGATCTGAAGCAGCTGAGAGAGCAGACACAGCATTGGAAGCTATAAAGAGGGCAGCAGTGGCTGTCAAAATGACGCCAAATCTGTCTATGATGCTTTTGACAAAATGTTCACATCAAAGTCAAAACAGAGTTAAAACCTATGAAAAATGAAGGGGTAGATAATATATCATCAAAAGGTCGTATCTCCTTATAGATTACATAGAAATAACATTTACCCATTGAGCTGATTGTTTTTTTTATGTAATCGGTTGTACTTCTTGTCTGAGCTTTAAAGTTAAGGCACTTATTCCTGTTTCATGACCAAACCGCAGTGTCTGTTTGACTGTTAAGTGCACTTACTCTAAATTGTAACTACCAACCACAAAGATAAAACATTTAACATCATATCTTAAAGATGTGTAAATGAAACAAGAATACACTGTTGGCTGTATTTCTGTTAGCTCTTAATCGTTTCCTGTTGCAAAAGCTAACCAGATAATATATTTTAATGTATGGAAACATCATTTTGTTAGACAAGGTTTCTGATTCTCCTGCAAAAAGTTTTTTTATTTGTGGATTGCAATGTGTCAAAAGCAAATATGGAAAAATGTAGTGGAAAAAAATTTAATTAAGGTAATCAATGTATGAATGGTTCACTAGAACAATTAAAATTAGATTATCATAGAGGTCAGATATGTTCATCACAGATAAATGTAAAGAGTGAAACAAGACTCTTCAGCCATGCTAGCAGCTCTGTGAGGCTGTACTATAGGCACAGCTGATGTCAGCATGCTAACATCCTCACAATGTTAATGTTTAATGTTAATCATGTTCATCATCTTAGTTCATCACTATGGCAACTGATAATTAGCACAAAACAGTTGAGGCTGATGTGATTGGTGGGATGTCATTAATTCTGCAGGTATCTGGTCATAAAGTATACACATTGAAAATGTTGAGCTGATGATGATGCTAGATGAAAATTATTATTAAATTATCATATAATACAATGCTTAAATGAATAATTGTAATGCAATGTAATTTATTTGTCACCATATGTCAAATTAAACAAGAATAAATAAAATGTATTTCTATGTATTCATCTATTTATTTGCATATATACACATTTGTAGCTATTCATTTGTATATTTATTTATTTACTGTTTCATTTATTCGCATGTTTATTTATTTTTAATTTTATATATAAACACTTTCATTTATCATCTTGTTGCATCAAAATAAATAAATGTGTCAGCTTATCCATTAAAAGTTAGTGGGTGGGTAAAGACCCTGATTGGTTGATCGAGCCATGAGTTTGTGTTGCAGGGACGCCAGATTCACTTGGGGCCTGTGTGTGATATAGCATGTAACTAAATACAGTAAACAGTTAGGAGGAGATAAAAGTATAAAACAGTGTGTCTTAATAATTCATGTTAGTTTAAATAAGCTATAATCAGTGATATACAGTAGCATCCAGGTTTGTTTATATTAAGAACCAACTCTCAGGCATGCACGGTATGTATACTAGCAAACTGTCAACAGGCCATCAAAACTGATCACTATGGCGGTGTTCACTGCCCTCAACTTCCTGCTTCACCTCGCTGACCTGGCCTATACTGCCAGATTAGTGTTTGTCACTGCCTGAGAAGAAAAGAGACGAAGGAGGGAGACACATTGAGCGATGAAGAACAGAAATCAAACGGATAAGAGCTTAAGTGCCCTTGCAGAAAAGTGTAGCTGATGTTGAATTTTGGACAATAAAATACACGACTCTCCCCTTTTGGTGTCTAATTGTAAATGTCCTATAAATGGCCGTATATCTGCAGTGACAGTGACAATGAAGCCAATCATAATCCATAAACAAAACATGCATGACTTTGGGCTATGTCTGAAACATTCATGCTAAATGTAATATTGATTAAGAGACAGGGTGACTAAAAACGAAACTGCAACTAAAACCACCAGAAAAACACCAAGCTGTGACGTACTACTGCACTATATTTCAACAACCTCTAGATGCCAGCACAGAGCATATTCTCTTTCCTTCACCAACTGATGAAAGGAGAGTTTTTGCATCAAGTCAGGAAATAAAAGTATTTCCAATTTACAGTAAACATATTCACATACACACAGGCAGTCTTAACTCAGACTCATCTTCACTGTACAGCTATAGACTTCAGCTAACAACATATTTAGAGAGAATGTGTTCGACCATACTTACAATTCTGGAACGAGTGAATGTCAAGCACAAACCAGATCTTTCATTGGAAGAAAGATCACCCCAAGAAAAGGGTCGAAGACACATTGAGCGATGAAGAACAGGAATAAAACAGATAAAAGCTTAGCTGGGTTCACAGAAAAGTGCTGCTGATGTTGAATTTTGGACAAAATAAATCTTCTCTTTAGACGTCTAATTGTAAAAAGCTGAATTGAGATGTCCTGTTCATGCAAACACAACAAAAACTCACTCACAGTATGTCTACATGTTTATGTATGCCCAGATATCTGCAGTGACAGTGTTTAACCTCTAATGTGAATTGACCTGTGCTAAATGAGTATTAAAATGTTTTGAAAGATGTTATTTAAGCAAATAAAGGAGAGGCACTGTTTTCTATATTGACACTCTAGGCTAAGGATACCTCTTATTCTTTAAGGATCACATCCAAGCAGATCAGAAAGAGGACATTCTTAATGAATAGTGCATTTCTGTGTCTGTCTGTCTGTCTGCTGCCAATAACAATGTTTTTGTAGAGATGCATTAGGGGCAGACAGGCCTCCAACAATAAAAGCGACAAAAATCAAAAAACAAAATAAATCAGTGAAAGTAAGCAAGTAAGTAAAGCTTTATTTCTATAGTGGTTTTAAAAACACAGTTAGATAGTGCTTCACAAACTAACAAATAAATATAAACATATGTACAGAGGGAATTACAGTAATCTAGAGAGGAGAAAATGAAGGAATGAGTAACAGTTTGCACTTGGCCTGTATCCAGACAAGTTGAACACAGATTTGGGTGGACAGGGCAGACATATAGGCCTAAGGTGTGCTTCTTTGACCCTTGTCCTTTTTTGCATCAAGTCAGGAAATGAAAGTATGTCCAAGGAAAACATATTCACATACGCAGGCAGTCTTCACTCAGACTCATCTTCACTGCACAGCTATAGACTTAACTTTTGATAACATGGGCCGAAAGGTAAGTTAACTGATTTCAGTTACTTTTGTCTTGGTTTAGTTTGATTTTTTTTATCATTATGTGATATCAACAACAAATCTGATATTTTTTCTCTTAAATTGTAACATTAGCTTTCCCATTTTTTATTGGCGCTGATTGTCACTTTTACCTGATATTGTTATAGTTTTGTTATTCGCAGGTCATAAACTTGGTTGTTTCTGAGTTTGCTCTCTGCTAACAGGCTTGCTGTAGGATACTAGATTAATGTGGTGAAAGACACAACGCTGTAACACTGGACTGATGGACTGACAGAGACATCTTCTCTCCTGCTGAGTCTTGTCAAATCAGTTTTAAGGATCGTGTTCTTTCAGTTAAACTTCCCTTAATATCATAATCAGTCAGTTGAGCTTGTTTGTGTTTCGGACTACCAGTATTTGGATAAAGAAGCTTGTGAAAAATAAGGTAGTTGTTCAGTCACTTTAATATTTTCATCATTGGCCTTTTTATATATATTGAAACCATTCTTTATTTTCTTGCTGTAATATGCTAATGCAGCTATTTATAACTGATTTCCCTTTTCATTGGGACGTTTGACTACTGATGACTTTTATTGTAATAGAGCTTATGAAGTGAATTTTATATATTAAAACAAGCAAAAGACAAATGTACATTATTGATGAACATTATTCTCTTTCAGGGTCACAGACAGTTACAGAAACAAACAGAAAAATTGTCATGGTGGAAAAAACTGGAGCTGGAAAGATGTGTTTGAGATCGACTATAGTCTAAACTCTACAACAAAAAAATGTCAATCAGAAACCAGATCTGTCAATGGAAGAAGCATCACTTTAATCGACACTCCTGGTTTCTTTGACATGGACAGATCTGAGGATATTGAGCGTGAGATAGTGAGGTGTATCACAGAGTGTTCTCCTTGGCTTCATGCTTTTCTCATTGTGCTTAAAGTGGAGAAATTCACAGAGCACGAGCAGGAGGTCATCAACAACAGAAAGAAGTCTTCAAATATTCAAAAAGAAATTCAGCACGTTTGCACTTTGTGCAGTCAGGAAGTAAAGTGGCACTCAAACTCAAACTCACATACACTCTGGCAGTCTACTCACTCTCACCTTCAGCTATTTCTGTCAGGTTGAACAATGCGCATTAAGGTGCAAGATGAGGTGCTACACTTAAACGGCTGCCACAGAATGTGCTCTTTATTTATATAACATGGATGCTCTCATACATAAAAACTGATCCTAAGTTACATTCCGGGCATATTTTAATGGATCTGTATCAGCTAAAATGAAGCCAATCATAATCCTATGTTTGGACTTTACCTCAGCCTGCTAATGCTAATGTGCAGCTCGCTTTAATGACAGACTCTACAGCTCATACAGCATATGTCATACCGGCTGTTATTGGGCTTGTGTGCTCCATTATCATTATTTGATTACACTTGTTCACAGTATACTAATCAACATAACATCTAACATTTTGGCAAAATCATCCTTCACATTAGAAACATGTTGTAGGATAGGCTATTGTAATCAAATCACTGGTTTATGTAAAAGGTACCAGCCTAGCTTGCAGCATTCTGTGTGTCATATGTTTGGTATTTGTGACGCATCTACAATTGTGTTTATCTCTCTCACACACACACACACACACACACACCACTTGCCTCCTCTCTTTCACTTTCCCTTTAAAAAAAACATGTTCTTGTCATCATACGTAGTTTCAACTGCTTTAGATACCAAATGGGGGAAATAAATTACCCCAAAAACAAAACATGCATGACTTTGGGCTATGACTGAAACATTCATGCTAAATGTAATATTGATTAAGAGACAGGGTGACTAAAAACGAAACTGCAACTAAGACCACCAGAAAAACACCAAGCTGTGACGTACTACTGCACTATATTTCAACAACCTCTAGATGCCAGCACAGATCATATTCTCTTTCCTTCACCAACTGATGAAAGGAGAGTTTTTGCATCAAGTCAGGAAATAAAAGTATTTCCAATTTACAGTAAACATATTCACATACACACAGGCAGTCTTCACTCAGACTCATCTTCACTGTACAGCTATAGACTTCAGCTAACACCATATTTGGAGAGAATGTGTTCAAGACCGACCATACTTACAATTCAGGAACAAGTGAATGTCAAGCACAAACCAGATCTGTCAATGGAAGAAAGATCACTTTGATCGACTCTCCTGGTTCCTTTGATGGATAGATCTGAGGATATGTCATCAAAAAAAAAGTGTTAGGGGCTTTGTTTGGTGTAGTAGTGGTTGGAGCATTATGTGCTACAGTTGCAGTAAAATGTAAAGATCTAGTCGGATTAGCAATATCAGTGGCAGGAGTAAAAGCAGCAGCGGTGGTAGTAGGAACAGTTGCAGCAGTGTGAGCTGTATTAGGGGGCATGAGAGGATCTGAAGCAGCTGAGGGAGCAGACACAGCATTGGAAGCTATAAAGAGGGCAGCAGTGGCTGTCAAGGATGACGACATATCTGTCTATGATGCAGCAAATTATGTTTTGAACAAAATGTTCACATCAAAAAAGTTGAATAAGGGGTAGATAATATATCATCAAAAGGTCGTATCCCCTTATAGACTACATATAAATCCTCTGATAAAGCCTCTGATTGGCTGATCGAGCTATGAGTTTGTGATGCAGGGACGCTGGATTCACTTCGGGCCTGTGTGTGATATAGCATGTAGTAAAATACAGTAAACAGTTAGGAGGAGATAAAAGTATAAAACAGTGTGTCTTAATAATTCATGTTAGTTTAAATAAGCCATATTCAGTGATATACAGTAGCACCCAGTTATATTAAGAACCAACTCTCAGGCATGCACGGTATGTATACTAGCAAACTGTCAACAGGCCATCATCAAAACTGATCACTGTGTCGGTGTTCACTGCCCTCAACTTCCTGCTTTACCTCGCTGACCTGGCCTATACTGCCAGATTAGTGTTTGTCACTGCCTGAGAAGAAAAGGGAGGAAGACACATTGAGCGATGAAGAACAGGAATAAAACAGATAAAAGCTTAGCTGGGTTCACAGAAAAGTGCTGCTGATGTTGAATTTTGGACAAAATAAATCTTCTCTTTAGGTGTCTAATTGTAAAAAGCTGAATTGAGATGTCCTGTTCATACAAACACAACAAAAACTCACTTACAGTATGTATACATGCTTATATAGGCCCAGATATCTGCAATAAAAATGTTTAACCTCTAATCTGAATTGACCTGTGCTAAATGTGCAACACAAATATGACAAATGATCTAAATGTGGGATTTTACACAATGGTGTGACAAAAACAAAGTCAGCTTGTAATTCTGGCAAAATAAAATGAAGTCAACACACTGGATCACTGGTTAACAGCAGAAGAGAAGTTGTTAAAGTGGGAAGAAATGTATTTATATATTGTAATGTATTGTATCTGAGATACTGCTGATAAGGAAGCTTCTCGTGTTATACATGAAAACTCTCAAAACAGCCTGACAAAGATTTGTCCAGTTACTCATTTGAGCAAATAAATAAAATGAATGGGTGGCAGAAGGCACTGTTTTCTATACTGACACTGTGGACTAGGGTTACCTCTTTAAGGAGCACTGTACATGCAGATCAGAAATATGACTTTCTTAACGAAAAGTGCATTTTAACCCAAAAAAGACTAAAATTGTCTCTGTATGGTTTTTTGTAGAGATGCAGTAGGGGCAGATAGGCCTATAATAATAAAAGTGACAAATGGAAAAAGACAGCAGACAGGTAGGCCTAAGGTGTGCTATTCTGGCTCTTGTCCATTAGAAAATGGAAATGACAAATCAGGAAGTGAGAGTATGTCCAATTTACATATTCACATACGCAGGTAGTCTTTACTCAGAATCATCTTCGCTCCACAGCTATAGACTTCACTCTTGATAACATGGATGGTAAGTTAACTGATTTCTGTTATTTTTGTCTTGGTTTAGTTTGATTTTTTTAATCATAATATGATGTATTAAAAAAGTCAATCAAAATCAGCCTGCTGGTGTTGCAGAGCTGCTCTTTTTCATGACTTTGCTTGAAGTTTTCAAAATGTAAGAGTGAAAAGTATCCTATGTGAAAACATTTTTTTGATTGACTTTCTTCGCTTAAGTCATTTGACGGCAACTTTACCACAACAGATTAACTTAAAGTACATTGTTGAACAATGATTAGTCAGAAGAGATTAGATAGATCATGTGTTCTTCATCTTTAATATTCTTATCATGGGCCTCTTTTTATGCATTGTAACAATTCTTCATTCTCTCACTGTAATATGCTAATGCAGCTATTTTATAAATACTGACTTCTGTTTCGTTTGTGATTTTTGACCACTGAGGATTTTCATGACATGTATCTTATAGATAAAATGAGCAAAAGTCAAATGTAAAATATTATTGATGAACATTATTCTCTTTCAGTGTAACAGACAGTTACAGAGACAAAACAAAACCCAAAGCATAAGTACAGGAACAACCAGTTCCAGGTGGAGGAGCCACTTAAGTCCATAGACAAGATGACTGAGGCAAACAATGGAAGCTGCTACACCAACGAGATGCTTCAAGCAGAGGAGGAGGAAATACAACAAGTAGTGGAGCACCAGAGACTGTTACCAGGAAACATGTCAGAGGAAGTGATCAGAGAGCAGGCTAAGGTCTCAGTATTTAAGATGCTAAAAACACTGGCAGGAACTGTTACAGGTGCAGTGTTAGCTTTCTGTTTTGTGGTCGTAGCAGCTGCAGGAAGAGCCGCAATAGCAGCTGCAATAGCAGCTGCAATAGCAGCCGCAAGAAGAGCTGTTACTCCAGCTGCAGTAGCAGCTGCAAGAAGAGCTGTTACTCCAGCTGCAGTAGCAGCTTCAAGAGGAGCTGCAGGAGGAGTTGCAGTAGCAACTGCAGGGGGAGCTGCAGTAGCAGCTGCAGGAGGAGTTGCAGTAGGAGTTGCAAGAAGAGCTGCTACTACAGCTGCAGTAGCAACTGCAGTAGGAGCTGCAGGAGGAGTTGCAAGAAGAGCTGCTACTACAGCTGCAGTAGCAACTGCAGTAGGAGCTGCAGGAGGAGTTGCAGTAGCAGCTGTAAGACGAGCTGTATGGCGAGCTGCAGTAACAGCTGGAGCAATACCTGCTATCACAGTTACAGTGCTATCTGCTGTAGCAGAAGCAGTGATGGGAGGTGTTACAGAATATAATGCAGTTTAGGCAGCAGGCTGTCAAGAATAAATCCCAGTCTATTCTGGATGATGCACATGATTTTATGGACAGGGTGTGACAACCAAAGTTAAAACAAAATCAAATCCTATAATGAATCATGACTATTGAAGAAAAGGGAGATAATTTGTCTTTAAAAAGTCTGTCTGCCTGTTTCTTGTTCTAAACAATCTTTAACCATTAAGCTGATCATTTGTATTTCTATGTAATATGCAATATGTTGTACTTCTTGTCAGAGCTTCAGATTTTATTCACTTTGTTTGACGGGCCTTCTGATCTCCTGGAAAAAAAGATTTGTGGTGTTTTTGTAGATTACAATCACCAAAGCAAATATAAACAATAACACTAAAAAGTTACATTTTCGTTAATTTTTCAGTTCAGAGTTACAAACCATGGCAACAAGTGCGTCTGAGCCATGTTCATCACTTTTTAGTCTCCCCTGGTAACAATATTCACTGTCCTCTAATCTAAGGGTTAGGGTTTATCCTCCACTTTTTTCTCTGCACTTCATGGTCTTTCAGTTTTAAAATTACTTTTACCTCTTGTTCTTGTGTAATTTCTTGATATCTGTGTGTATAAGTGATTTTCAGTGAAATTCAAATGTTCAGGATTAGTTTAAATACTTGTAAGTTAATATGTCAATGTAGACAGATGATATTTCTTTTTTTTTCATTTTCACTTTTGTCATGTTATATTACTGATAATGACGATATCCATGCATCATATGTAAATCAACACTTTCTGTAGTGGAGATACATTTGGAAATAATGCTATCAGACCGAATAAAGTTTTAGCTTGCAGTGGTACTTTGTTTGGTGCATTTTCATGATGGATATTAAGCTGAATAGTAAGGCCTGCAAATTCATTTGATGAAAATAAATTCAGCACGTATTCGCTTTGTGCAGTCAGGAAGTGAAAATGGCGCTCAAACTCTGAAGATATATTTATATAAAGAACACTGCATGTGACAGCAAGTGAAAGAGAAACTAGAACAAAAGCAGAGTCAGAGCACACGAGTAAAGACACACAGGATGTCAGTCTGGTCCAGAAATACTTTAATAATCCCAGGGGGAAATTCTTGAGCCAAACGTATTTTAATCTTTCACTGAAGATTAAACCACCATGGATGGTAAGTTAAGGTTACTTCTTTCCATTATCATTATTTGATTACACTTGTTTACAGTATACTAATCTAACATGACATAACATCTAACATCCTTCACATTAGAAACATGTTGTAGGATAGGCTATTGTAATCAAATCACTGGCTTATGTAAAAGGTACTAGCCAAGTGTGTCATATGTTTGGCATTTGTGAAACATCTACCGTTGTGTTAATCAATAATTCTCTCTTTCACTTTCTCTTTAAAAAAAAAAAAAGAATTCAAGTCATCATAACTAGTTTCTACTACTTTAGATGGCAAATGGGGGAAATATGTCTGAAACATTCATGCTAAATGTAATGTTGATTAATACCTTATTAATAATAGTATTTAGTAAATACATATTATTTTGTCGAAGCATGACTTCCTCTCACCCAACACACCCGGACCATGAATGTTCAACATAAGGGGGGGAGAGAGAGAGAGAGAGAGAGAGAGAGAGAGAGAGAAGGAGGGCCAGAGGGGTGTTGACTAAAAATGAAACTGCAACTTAAATCACCAAAAAAACAATAAGCTGTGACGTAGGCCTACTACTGCACTATATTTCATCAACCTCTAGATGTCAGCACAGAGCATATTCTCTTTCCTTCACTAACCCAGAGTAGAGAGGAGGGAGTGCAGCTGCAGGGATGCCTAAAAGTGGGAGAATCTATGCTGTAGAGGTTTAGGAGAACCCCACTCAAGAATGCCAGTGTTTTATTTTCAAACATGTTCACTTCAGTATAGATTTGTCAGTATGACATGGTTGGATTTGTCACATAAAAATCTTTTTCTTTGGCCTTGTGCATGTGTATGGTGTAGTAAACAAAACTATGTAGTTATTTTTATTTACAGTACTGTTGCCAGCACTAAAAATGACTGTGACTTTGTGTAAGCTGAAGTTACTTATATTGGGATAATTTATGCTTTGAAAACCACAGGGGTTAGTTGCATTTATAGCTTTATAGGCATATGTTTGCTGATTTCTCCACTATGTTTGAAACATTGCTGTGTTCATTGCTTTATTTAAGCAGTCAGTTTGCTATGTTATTGTTGGGTGAGCTGGTTGATAAGATAGTTGAGAAAGATAGCTTTTTGTTATTCGCTCGTTTTTTAGTGTCCATGCCTCTCTAAACAGAATCTGACGGACATTCAGATTTCACAAGAGCAGCAATAAAACTCGATAAGATGAGTTCTCTCCATTATGTGTGCATCTGAAGCCGTTAGAGATGCATATGAATTTATAGTAAATTACCTTGTGTGCACAAGATAAAAAATATTTCCTTTTGGGGACTTAGGGGCTCCGTACAAATCCACTGTGAGAGGAAAAAAACAAACTGTGATAGAGATTCTGATACAATATAACAATAGTATTTAACAGCCAACTTAGCAGCTCTGACACTGTAGTGGGGCACAGCTGTGCTTTAAGCTAAATCCTAGTGTTAGCATGCTAACATGCATACCATGACCATATTGACCTTTGGCAGTTGCAGTATAATGTTGTTCACAATCTTTGTTTAGAATTTTAGCATGCCGAACTTTGGCAAGCACAAAGTGAAGTTAAGGCTGGAGGGAAATGTCATTTTGTAGATATTAGGTAAGTGTTGGAAATGAATACCAGTACAAAATTTAGAAGCAATCCATCTAATAGTATATAGTATATTTAGTTCCAACCTATACTTAGCCAAAACCCTTGAAAGATTATTAGAGAAAATCCAAATTTACATATACCATGATATCTTTTGCAGGAAACATGCCAAAGGAAGAGACCAGCAATAAGAACATGTGGATCAAATTGACAGGCCCTGCAGCAGAATCACTGGCGAAAGCTTTCTTTGGGCCCACTGTTGTAGTTTTGCAGGAAAACAGGGGAGCGAGAGGAGGAGCAGAAGAGGGAAAAGTAGACGAAGATGCAGCGATATTGCCACCAGGACGAGAGGCCGAAGGAGGAGGTGTGTTATGTGAAAGAGGAGGAACAACGGCAACAGTGTCAGGTAAAGCAGCTATACTCCATTTTCACAGTGATTGAGTGATGTTCATGAAAAGCATTTCTTGGAAAGGCCTACATCTTCAAAATCAAAGAGGCTGTTCAGTATCACTTATTTTTATCTGTTTTTTTTTATTGCAGTGCCACCAAAGAGGATTGTCATTGCAGGAACAGCCCGAGCTGGCAAAAGCATCAAAGGTAAAAACATAGATTTAGAAGAAGAAATGAATTACTTTCAAGTGAGTTATTGTCAGGTACAGTCCAAGATCAAGACAAGTCGTTGTAGTCATTTCCAATGCCTGCACCATACATTTATCAGATGTACACAGCTTGAAACAGACTTCACACATTTGAGGATAAAATGAAGATGATTATCGACATAGATTGGTTTGAGTGTAAATACAAAAACAATTATTTAATATTAAAGGTCCAGTGTGTAGGATTTAGTGGCATCTAGCGGTGTAATTGCAGATTGCAGCTCCCTCACTTCACCTGCCCCTTCCAAGCATGAAGGAGAAACTACAGTGGCTACAAAATCCACAAAAAAAATACAAACAGGTCTTTTCTAGAACCAGCATTTGGTTTGTGTTTTCTGGCCGATACAATTGCGGTTCAATATGCCGACTTCCACGGAAGGTGAACTGCGACTTCTGTAGATAAAAACCAACTCATTCTAAAGTAATGAGAACACAACTCCTCTTAAATGTTACACACTGGACCTTTAAGTTTGATTCAAATTTTACTCCTGAGTCACAACACAATCAGTGGTTGGCAAACAATCTCTCCTCTTGTATCAAATCTCCTTCCAATCATATCATTCCACAGCTGGCTCTAGATAAGTGTTTGTACGTCTAAAGTATGCATGAGGTGGGCACATTCTTACCACTACACACATTTCGAAATACCAGTTTAGGTGGGGGAAATGGCGTATGCATGTTTCTTCTATGTACACATCTTCATCTGGCCCCAGAGGATTTTAAAAATTAGAATGAAAATTAAGCATATGGAGATAAATATTCACAATCAGGCTGTAAATGTGCACATAGCCACTTGGGACAAAAAAATAAAAGAAGTGCAAAGCATTCTTCACTCAAGCCTTCGTCAGTAATATTAATGTATTTATGTTATCAGCGCCCTCCCTTTTCTGTAATTACAATTATTTGTTAAATAACTTGTAGACATCTTTTTTGTTTTTATCATTATTCTCTTCTAGTATTAAGAACATACAGGATTGTCCTGCTGGGAAAAACTAGAGCTGGGAAAAGCAGCCTTGCAAACACCATATTTGGAGAGGATGTGTTCAAGATAAATCATACTTCCATCAGTGGAACAAGTGAATGTCAAGCAGCATCCAAATCTGTTGATGGAAGGAGAATTACTCTGATTGACACTCCTGGTTTCTTTGACTTCAGCTCCACTGAGGAGGAACTAAAGCGCGAGATAGTGAAGTGTTTCTCAGAGTGCACTCCTGGGCCTCATGCTTTTTTCATTGTGCTTAACATGGAGGAATTCTCTGAGCAGGAGCAAGCTGTCATCAAAAAAATACACCAATACTTTTCCGAAGAAGTCTTCAAATATGCAGCAGTTGTCTTCACTCATGGCGAGCGACTGCCCGAAGGACAGACAATTGAGGATTTTGTCCACAATAATAAGGTTGTGAGTGATCTGGTGATGAGGTGCGGTGGCCATTGCCACGTGGTTGATAATAAACACTGGAAGAACAACCAACAGGATGAATACAGGAGCAACAAGTTCCAGGTGGCAGAGCTGCTCAAAACAACAGACAAGATAGTGATGGAAAACAAGGGATACTGCTACACCAATAAGATGCTACAACCAGTGAAAAGAGAAACAAAGGAAGAGGGCAACACAGCATCAGTAGGACACCTGCCACAAGAATACATCGGCAATAAGGCTAACAACACTGCTTCCAAGAATGTGTGGATCAAATTGACAGGCCCTGCAGCAGAATCCTTGGCGGGGTCTTTCTGCGGGGCAGCTGTTGTAGTTTTGCAGGAAACTGTGGGAGAAGATGAACAAGGAAAAGTAGAGGACGGAGAAACAGAAACAGGAGAAGAAGTAGCAATAACTGAAACAGATGAAGAATCAGAAGAAGAGGCAGCAACAGAAAGACAGGAAGAAGAAGCAGAAGAAACAGCAACAGACACAGAAGAAGAAGAAATAACAGAAACAGAAAAAGAAGCAAAAGAAAAAGAAAAAGAAAAAGCAGCAACAGAAAAAGAAACAGAACGACCAGTAGGTGGAGCATTAGGAACATTTATAGGTAGTCTGTTTGGATTCTTTTCTGGGATAGTAGCATCAATATTAGGGCTAATGCTAGGAACAGGATTTGCTGCATCTGCTGCATCAGCTGCATCAGCTGCGTCTGCTGCGTCTGCTGCATCTGCTGCATCGGCTGCATCTGCTGCATCGGCTGCATCAGCTGCATCGGCTGCATCAGCTGCATCGGCTGCATCTGCTGCATCCGCTGCATCCGCTGCATCTGCTACAGCAGGAATAGCAGCAAAGGTAGCAACAGCACTTATAGCAGCTCTAAGCCTGGTAGTAGGAGGACCAATAGTTTGGGTAGCAACAAAAATTTATAAAGTTATAGCTTTTTTTAAGTCTCATATTGGAATCATATTGCTGGTGGTTGTATTCTACTCATTGCTACTGTTATCATTTGGTGTCCAAGTACCAATCTTTGGGAACTTCCTCTTATTGTTCGGAGTATTATTGTTGTTTTTGTTGTTAGTGGTACTGTTATTGATATTATAGAATTATGGAACTATATGATTCACAACAATCTAGCTTCTGCAAATTGCAAAGCATCAGCAATTACTTTCATCACTCTTTACCATGTTTTCTATAACTTTTGATCCTCCTTTAAGGTGCTGAGATGATCTGCCATATGTGGATACAGTGTGTGCTTTATAGGTTAGTGTAAGATTTAGTTTGCACTGGACATGGCTTTGCAACATCCCAAAGCATAAATCTTTGCCCAGTGTAATTTGTTTCTCGGGGCAAAGGCTCCTTTTCATGTTTCTGCTTATTTTGTTTTGGAGTGTTTTTTTATATAGTATATGTGAATAATTTGTGAGAATAGCTCACGTACTGCTCAGAGGCCACAAGCAAGAAAATACGTATTATGTATCATGTAATATTATTATGATCAATGTCTTTATTACAGATGCCAAATCTATTGCTTGACATATTTTGTATGGCAAAAACATGTGTATTCAAACTTTTTAAAAGGAAAGTAAATGATTCGATTTTTCCTCTATAACAATGTTTTATTTATGTAGCTTTTTAAAATCAATGGAACTTGTGCTTATTGTTATATTTTTGGAGTATTGCACACAAATTATTATTATAAATTATAAATTATTTTAACATGGAATTTTGACAGAACAAAGGTTTATTGAAACCTTAAAATTGAAAACTGTTTGATTTTGTGACGTGTGATGATTTTCAACTATATTTGCTTATTCTTTTGTGTTCTGAAAATGTTTCATCAAATGTAAAAACATAACGATAATAAAACAATGGATTAGACTCAAGTCCTCTGGTAGTTTATTCCCACTTTATCCAATTAACCATTGTAGATTGATACTCTTAAGCAAAATCACTGTAAATACTGCAATTGCATCACCTGCCCACTAGAGAGCAGTTCTGTAGCTTTTTGAGAGGCATACTTATTGTTAATGCATACATTGGTGTAAAAATAGATAAACAGTGTGTGATATGTTCATCAGCCCTGCCGCCAACAAACGAGTCAAACAGGTGGAAAAACCAAGCGAGACACAACCCGGAGAAAGACAAAAGAAAATATACAGTCACAGCATCTTCAAGAGTAATTTCTTAACTCTGCACTGATTTCTATTTTTAAAGAATGAACGGTAGGTTCCAATTACTTATTCTCAGTTATGCCACACACACAGAAAATTCTATATTTTCACCAAAATCTAAATTGGTTTGTGTATTTTTTTAATTTATCCAAATACTTAAATTCCTTAAATGATTAGGATAAAGAGTTGAGAAGTGTTGCTTTTTTTCTTTTATCTGTTTTATCACGTTTAAATTTGTAATATTCATTTAAATCAGAGTTTGACAGAGTTTTCTCATAGTGTTGCGTATTAACTAAGTGAAAGCAAATAGTCCATCACTGTGCTAAATTAAAATGAGCCACTATAAAGATCAGGTTTATTTTGAAAAGTAAGTGCATTTCATATAATCAAGACTATAAGTATATTGTATAAATTACAGAGCAGATGTCATTACAGCAATGAATAATGCATTCAGTTTGGTTGCTTATCATGTACAGTGACTGACTTATAAAATGATTGGCTCATTTTAATTGCTAAATTCAATTAAGTCTATTAAATTAATCTACAAAAAAATTATAATATTCAAGTTTAAAGATCCCTTTACATTAATCAAACAGTCTGCTTGGAACAACAATGTGTGTGTAATATGTTTTTTCCTTACAAAAAACAGTATAATTACCACATTAAATGCCTTAAAAGGGCATCTACTTCTTCTACCTCTTTAAAAGTTCCAGAAGCAGTGATGTGCTAACTCTACAGACATCATTCTGCCCAGTGAAGCTCAAAATCCGACTTTAGGAGCAAGAAGAAAAACCTAATTTTGAGTGGAGGGGTGCTTTAGACAGTATGATAGGATGATGATATTGTTTACAAAGTTACAGTACTTTTTTTTTTGTTATATATTTTTTGGGGGGCTTTTATGGCCTTTATTGATAGGACAGCTGAAGACAGACAGGAAAGGGGGGCAGAGAAAGAGAGGGGATGACACGCAGCAAAGGGCCGCAGGTCGTATTTGAACCCTGGGCCGCTGCAGCAAGGACTCAGCCTCAGTACATGGGTCGCCAGCTCTACCCACCAACCGGGCGCCCCCAAAGTTACAGTACTTTTGAGATGCTTTTTACACTTCCTGCAACTCCAGAGAGTAAAGTAACATATTACTGATCATTATTGTGTTCTAGCATCAATAAGGATTGTGGTCTTGGGGAAAACTGGAGCTGGGAAGAGCAGCCTCGCCAACACCATATTTGGAGAGACTGTGTTCAAGATTGACAGTTCACCCAAATCTGGTACAAGTGAATGTAAAGCAGAAACCAAATCCATCAAAGGAAGAAGCATTATGTGGATCGACACTCCTGGGTTTTTTGACACAGAGAGGTCTGAGGAGAAGATGAAGCCTGAGATAGTGAGGTGTATCACAGAGTGCGCTCCTGGGCCTCATGTTATTCTCATTGTGCTTAAAGTGGAGAAATTCACTGAGCAGGAACAGGACATCATAAAAAAAATGCAACAATATTTCTCAGAAGAAGCTTTAAAATATGCCATAGTTCTCTTTACTCATGGTGACCAGCTCCCTGACCAAGAAACGATTGAGCAGTTTGTCAATCAAAGTGAAGATCTGAGTGATCTGGTGAAGAAGTGTGGAGGCCGGTGCCACACAATTGATAATAAATACTGGAAGCACAATCAGCAGGATGAGTACAGGAGCAACCAGTTCCAGGTGGAGGAACTGCTCAAGACAATAGATCAAATGATTGAGGCAAACAATAGAGGTTGCTATACAAACGACATGCTACAAATAGTGAAGAGAGAAATAGAGGAAGAGCAAGTGTGCATTGAAAAGTCATCAGCAAACATGTCTCCAGAGGAGACCACACATAAGGCTAAAACCAGTGTCTTTGAAAAGCTGCTGCTAACAGTTGCAGGTGTTACAACAGGAGCACTGCTGGGAGCTTTCCTTGGTGGGGCACTGAAATTATCAAAAGAAGAAGGACCAACAGTAGCATTAGCAGTAGGAGTAGCAATAGGAACGACTGCAGGAATAGCAGCAGTGCCAAATGTAACAGAGGGAGCAACAGCAGAAGCACCAACACCATCTGGTACAGTGTCTATTGCATCTGCAGTGCATACAGCTGCAGAACATCAGGAGTAACAGGAGGTTCATTGGAAGTGATGCAGCTGACACACAAGAGAGGCAGCAGGAGCACTTGTGAAAATGGATAACCACTAGCATTTATTATTCTTATTATATTAGATCAAATCAAATTAAAATGTAATGTTCTGTCATTAGTAATTTTAAATGTATGTTCTCTCTCTCTCTCTCTCTCTCTCTCGTTCTCTCTCGTTCTCTCTCTCTCTCTTTCTCTCTTTCTCTCTCTCTCTCTGAAAAAAGCTTACTGAGAAAGAACATGTTTACTATTTTAATTATTTTCACATAATCTTCAATATTTCTCAAAGAGTACAATGAAAAATGATTTGATGATGATTGATGTTTTTTTGGATGTTTTCTTTGTCACAAAATCAATTACTATACTCAATAAATCAGCAAATTCTTCACTTTTCCAAGTGTCTTTTTTTCATTTAAACATTTACACTGTGCTCCCACTGGGTACTAGCAATTGACGTTAGCCAGAGCTAGCCAAATGTCGGAAATCTGGCAATATAAAAATAATATTCTACTCAATATTAAATAAAAAAAAAAATTATTTAAAATTTTTTAAAAAAAATTTTTAAACAATAAAATTAAAAAAAAAACTTTTTTTTTTTATTATTTATATTTTTTTTTTAAATTTTTTTTTTTTTTTTTTTTTAAAAAAAAAAAAAAATTTCACATTTATATAAGATTTAACAAGCAAACTAGATCTGAAGCAATATATCAACTAAATTGGTTGCAGAGCCAGAGCCATACTCAATTTCTTAGCCTTGCCTGCATTGACAGACCAGTATGAGTAAGTGTTTCATATCTTAGAAAACAGAACAAAGTGGGAGAGTTTTGAATAAAGTTAATTAATTAAATAAAATTAAGTCAGGATGTTACCTCTTACTGTTACTAACTGCACATCCTATTGTGAAAGCAAAATCTATTTAAGATTTAAATCAAAACACCCTGAATCATGTTCAGGGTGAAATTATTGACAAAAAAATATATAAATACGGAAACATGTGGAATCATTTTTAGCGACTGCTGTAATTTTTGTCCAATATCATAACACATTTTGTGTGATGTAGCTTTATACAGCAGACCAGTTATTATTGGAGGATGTTGCAGTATATTCATAGCTGTAATGTACTTGTATAAAAACAAGTGCAACATGAGTTGATCATTCCACGAGCCTGCAGCCAGAAAACAAGTTGGACAAGTAGAAAAAAACAAAGCAAGAGGCGAGTCAGAGACGTGTCATTGATCTGAGTAATTTCTTTCCACACATTTCTACTTTTGACAGCATGGACGGTAAGTTAAGCTTATTTATTTCAGCTGTTGTTTCAACAAAGAGCACCAGATACTTGTATTTAATTTTAGTTAATTAATTAGTTATGAGTTATTATATATTTTAGATGGAATGGTTGCTTTTTTGTTTTCCTTGTTAAACATTATTTCACTGTGATAAAATAACCTCTGACAGATCAAGATTTATCCAACCAGGATTTGTGAATTGTCATCTTCTTCTGACACCTGGCTTGAAATGTGGTCATTTTATTTCTCTTTTAAATATTCCGAACTTGTCAGATTACACGGTCACTTGCAATGTTAATGCATGTGTTTGGAAACTGATTTTAATCAAAATGTCTGAGGTTCCTTAGAAAATAGCAAACTGTATTTTTTATTTTGTGATATCCTTAAAGAATATAAGAATAATAAGAATAAACTTAGACACCTTCCTACATTTACATGAAACAAATATCTGGCAACAGGCCACACTTAAAACAATAAGCTCTTGTACAGTTGATTCTAAGCAGTTATGGATGCTGCCAATAGAAACAAATAACAAAATCCTTTCAACTTGTTCCGTCTCACACAGAGACAAAACTCCACCTTAAAAAGGTATGAACGGGTCTTTTGACACCTGGCTTGCAATGTGGTCATTTTATATCTCTTTTAATTTTTTATAACTTGACTACAATAAATGTTTCATTTGTATCATCATCTGTATCATTTTTTTAAGTTTCTATTTCAAGATATCCATGAGCTAATTCTCAGATTGATTATTTAAGAGAGTTAAGATGTTTCTATTATCCACTTGTCAGATACTGTAGTCTCTTACAATCCTTAAAAATGTTAAACACATTCAAAATAGGAAACTGTGATTGCAGACATAAATAATGACTACTCAACTCAACTCAACATTAACTTTTCTTTTTGGACCGACTGATATTTAACATCAATTGGCTCTTTATAGCTTTTCTTCCCCATGTGAAAGTCCTACAACATCCAAAGTGGGGCAAAGCAGTCTCTACTTGTGACTGTTAACAACTGTGGATTTTTTCTGTCATTAGTCGTTTTTCACATTGTGTAATAAATATTATAGCACAATAAATGAACTTGGCAAAACACTTCCATAACCATGGTGTGACAATTATGAGAAAAAAGTACTGATTTACTGATGGTTATTATTTTCTTTTACTGTCAGACACAAAGAGGATTATCCTACTTGGAAAAACTGGAGTTGGAAAGAGCAGCCTGGCTAACACCATATTTGGAGGGAGCAAATTCCAAGTAAATAATCTTAATGACCTGAAAAAGCATTGTTCTCAAGCCCAAACCAAATCTGTCTATGGAAGAAGCATCACTTTGATCGACACTCCTGGTTTCTTTGACACAGACAGATCTGAGGAGGATTTGAAACCTGAGATAGTGAGGTGTATCACAGAGTGTGCTCCTGGGCCTCATGTTTTTCTCATTGTGCTTAAAGTGGAGAAATTTACAGAGCACGAGCAGGCTGTCATCACTAAAATATGCCAATATTTCTCAGAAGACGCTCTTAAATACGCTGTAATTGTCTTCACTCATGGTGACCAGCTCCCTGAAGGGATGAAAATTGAGGAGTATGCTGATCAAAGTGAGGATCTGAGTGATCTGGTGAAGAAGTGCGGTGGCCGGTGCCATGTAGTTGATAATAAATACTGGAACCAACAGGATGAATACAGGAGCAACCAGTACCAGGTAGAAGAGCTGCTCAAAACCATAGACAAAACAGTGTTGGCAAACGATGGATACTACACCAACGAACAGCTACGAGACATAGAGAAAGCAATACAGAAAGAGGAAGAGCGCATTAGACAGTCATCAGAAAATCTGTCACAGGAAGAGATCAGAAAACAGGCTAAAAGCAATGTCTTAAAGAAGCTGGTGGACGATGCACCTCGAACATGGATTCTAGCTTTAGTGGGTTTCGGAGTTGTAGCTGGATTAGCTGTGTGGTTCAAGTCAACACAGCTGAGAGAGTTGATTCCATTAAAGGAAGCAGCACCATTTGAACTACGTTTTGAACAAGCATTAATAGCACCAGCTGTGATAGAAGCGTTGGTAGAAGAAATAGTTCAGACTCCTTCAAGTGTGTCTCCACCAGCCACTACAATACCAGAGGTAGTCGAGGTATTGACCCCACCAGTGAGGGTAATACCAAATACAGGTGAGGCTCTCGTGAACAAACTTAATGCTTTGTATGAAAGAGCATACAATCATTGGAATCCATTTGAGTGAACACTGAAGCAGAATCAAATAAAAAAGCAGCAGACTTCTTAAAGAGATTTATATCTTATTGACACAGATATAAAACTGAATAGTTTATGGGTTAATTAATTTGGACATTTTGGCTTCTTGCTTTATGGAAGTTCTTGTGTATCTCTTTTTTAACAATATAGAATCAATAAAATGTAAATGGAGTAGCAAACAATATTCCAATCTGTAGAAATTTAACTGAGAGGCTTAAGTATGTGTATATATTTTTGGGGGTTTGAGACTTGTGAAGCCTGCATTACAAACTGGAGGTGTGGGGTTTTTAAAGAAGTGGACATTTAGGAGGCAAGGAGAGTTTTTAATGAACGAGGTGCATTATAAGAATTTTAAGAATATCTCGGCCTCTGTTTTGATTTTGACTACTGGTTTTTAATCTTTTGTCTTTTGTGAGTTATGGAATCCTGTTGTCCCCTTTAAATGTGATGACTGCTTTTTGTATTGTGTCTTTCATTAATATATGGGTTGGTTATAAATGTATTATGCAACAATAAAACAGCTGATTGGTCACCTCTTTTCAGTTGTTTCATTCAGATCTGCATAAGTTGTTACAGGATAAGGTTGATGATACTCATAGTTTCTAAGACGAAAACCAGCAATGAATCGATTGTACTAACAAGTATTGTCTATGTAGCCACAACCTGATATATCTTATTCTATATCTGTTTGAGTATAATGTTTGATAAAAACTACCATTCTCAGCTTTAAATTCTGCATTAGGGAGCATTTTGATTGCAACTATATTTTTTGGAGACTGGTTTTTGTTTGGTTTTACCAAATCACATGAGGAAAATTGTGTCAAATAGCTTTTTTCAGATTACACAGTCACTTGCAATGTTAATGCATGAGTTTGGAAACTTTTGATTGTAATCAAAATGTCTGAGGTTCCTTAAAAAAATAGCAAACTGTACTTTTTATTTTGTGATCCTTATCCTTAAAGAATATAAGAATAATAAGAATAAACTTATACACCTACCTACATTTACATGAAAGAAATATCTGGCAACAGGCCATACTTTAAACAATAAGACCTTATTGTTTTCAGCCTGTTTCCTTGTACAGTTGATTCTGAGCAGTTATGGATGCTGCCAATAAAAACTAATAACAAAACCCTTTAAACTTGTTCTGTCTAACGAAGAGACAAAACTCCACCTTAAAAAGGTATGAAAAGGTGCAGCTGCTATTATTCCTCTTTGGCACAGAATATATTAAAACTAAGCAGTCCAAATATTATGTATGACACTCTTGAAGCCTTAATAAGAAACTGTGGTATAGGGAATTGTGCTTTGATACAGTATAAATGTAAAACACGTAACACTGAGTTTTCAAATCAATTTTAGTAAGGAGATGTGGAGCTTTTGTAGCCGCGTTCACGTACTTCCATTTACTAATGGTTCTGGACACTGGGCACAATATGTGTGACTGCATCCCAGTCAAAATCTGTCAGCTGACCTGCAGAGTCAGGGTGGAGTACCCATTTTCCACTTCGGCTAAGGCGATGTTAGTCTGGTTACACAACCTGTTAATACTCTCCAGCTGAATACGACTGTCTTATCAATAACACAATTAAAGTAACAATGTCATCTCAACCTGTACCTTCCAAACCACAGTCACCACCCTAAACAGCTATGAAAAGGTGCAGCCATCACGCTCCTTTTATAATTCTTCAATCCAAATACCAAACAACGTGCAACTTTTCCACATCGGTTGAAAAGACTTACGTGATGAAAAGCACACAAAATATTTATCTTCTGAGAGAAGTTTTTCCAACTCACTTTTTTTTTTTTTTTAACGTAACTGACTTCATTCATTTTACAGTTATCTCTAGATATTTTTAGGTTCTCAATCTTTGGTTGCACATGCAGGCTACAATCAATTTTTTTCTACTTCATTTGATCATAAAACAAGTTTTATAACCAAACTATAAAGTGTTCCCAATATTTTGTCCACCACAGTTCAGATGGGTTAATTTTCCTCTTAGTCATCTAGTTTTAAATATTTAACTTTTCTTGTCTATTTTCCTCATTACTTATGTATTTAACTTGTTTTTATTACCGTTTTCCTAGCTTGGACTTATTTTGTATATGCTAATCATGGTCTGTATGAGGAACTCAAATGTGATAGTCATGCCATTGTTCAGGTAAGGCCAATCAACAAGTCAGGCTGGTAGAAAATGCAAGTACAGTCAAAACACAGGACGAGGAGGAAAAACATACAGTGAGGACATCTAGCACGTCTCAGTGACAACGGTGATTTCTTTCTTGGAAACATGGACGGTGAGTTGAGTTTATTACATATCAATGTAGTGGTGGAAAAGTGCCAAAACATGGCACCTTTTATTATTAAATTATATTGAATGTGAAGTAGCATTTTACTGCTGTAGCAGGTTGAGGTGGAGCCACTGTGTTGTATACTGTTTTGGTTGTTTAATCTTAAACAGTGCACCATATTCCCCTATGAAATGTAACAGTAGAAGTTAGTTGCATGAACTTGAAACACTTATCTGAAGTTCAAGTATCTCAAACTTTACTTTATTACTTCAGTAAATGGACTTTGTTGCATTTCACTGTATCAGTGTCAACACTAAGCAACATGCTGTACATGATTCTGCCACACATTGGATGAATTCTGGTACAATTCCTAAGGAGGAATGGTAATCACTGTGATGATTCCTTGACTTTTCATCTGGCGCCATCATCAGGCCAAAATATTATTTGCTCAATACTTCGGTTTATAAAACAAATGGCATTCCCATCAGCCTCAGCAATAAAATGTGAAAAGTAAAACAAGACAAATTGAATATAATATACATTGTTTTATTGATTTCGTTTGTATGTATAAATATATAAAGCAAAATAATTGTCCTTTTACATGTTTTCCATCTAAATATAACAGTAAATACATACATGAAAGGGAAATCTAGCCCTGTGTATATCATATTCCATTTTATTTGTTTTAGTTTAGGCATTTTTTACTTTATTATATTTTGTGTCTAGCTTTAATTGGCTATTTTCAGCATGCTAACTATGGTGACGATTACACAAACATTACAAACATTGCTTAAAATCAGCATGTATGTATTTATCTCATTTCCAGGTCGTCGAATACTGACACTTTGGGTTATGATGAATTAGAAACAAATGAAGTAGGGTGAGCAACACAACAGGCATTGGTTATCTCAGGGCAGGCAACCCAAAGCGACTTGGCTCAAAGCACAGCTTGGCATTTTTCACTATTCTCTGAATTTACAGACCAAACTAATAGAAAATATTCAGCATCTTATTTGGTAATAAAACTTATATAATAGAACCAAAAGGTTAACTGAACAAAACAAGTATAAAGTAAATGTATTAATCTCATTGTTCTCTACCAGTGGTGACTTCAAAGAGGATCATCCTACTGGGAAAAACTGGAGCTGGAAAAAGCAGCCTGGCTAACACCATATTTGGAGAGGAATTATTCACCATAAACAATTCTCCCAAATCTGGAACAAGTGAATGTCAAGCAAAAACCAAATCTGTCAATGAAAGAAGCATCACTTTGATCGACGCTCCTGGTTTCTTTTATGCAGAAAGGTCCAAGGAATATTCGAAGCCTGAGATAGTGAGGTGTATCACAGAGTGCGCTCCTGGGCCTCATGCCTTTCTCATTGTGCTTAAAGTAGATAAATTCACAGATCATGAGCAGGCTGTAATCACTAAAATATGCCAATATTTCTCTGAAGATGCTCTAAAATATGCTGTAGTTGTCTTCACTCATGGTGACCAGCTCCCTGAAGGAATGCAAATTCAGGAGTTTGTCCATCAGAATAAGAATCTGAGTGATCTGGTGAAGAAATGCGGAGGCCGGTGCCACGTCGTTGATAATAAATACTGGAAGAACAACGAAGAGGACGCCTACAGAAATAATCAGTTCCAGGTGGCAGAGCTACTCAACACACTAGACAAGATGACTGAGGCAAACCAAGGAAAGTGCTACACCAATGAGATGCTACAAGCAGTGCAAAGAGAAATTCAGAGAGAGAAAGAGTGCATTAGACAGTCATCAGGGAACATGTCACTGGAAGAGATCAGAAATAATGCTAAAATGAGTGTTTATGACATGTTAATGATCAGATCAGCAGGTTTTGCAACAGGTGCATTGTTAGGAGCTTTGCTCGGTGTGGCAGACATGGTTAAACATTTTCAAGACCTTTCACAGATTTTAATAGGAGAGGGACAAAAGGTTGCTTCTGCCGCTTTAAGTGGGGTAGTATATAGCGGTGCGATAGGATATAATGCAGCTGAAGGAGCAGAAACTCCGGTGCAAGCCATGCAGAAGGCAACGAATGCTGTCTGGAATCAATCTGGATTTTCAGCAGATCAAAACAACAAATAAGCAAAATATATAAATCATGTTAAAACTAAAACAATGGGCTACTTGTTTTACGTATCTGTGAAGCATTTAAAGAATTAGTTGGACAACAAGCTTTAGCAATCAAGTGCCTCATTTCCACTGCACAGTATGGTGTTAAAACACTTGGTCAGAGAGAATCATCACTAGAATTGTCACTTTAATGACACAGGACGTCTCCCATTGATCCTGTGTGATGATCAGCTGAGTTGAGCCGAGGCCTACCATGCAGTGGAAATAAAGATGCAGTCACTTCTTAATCATTCCTGTCAGTTGTGAATATCAGTGTGATTAGTGTTCTACCATTACAGGGTAACTGCATTTGAGAAATGATTTATGACAGCATGTTATTACATTCTGAATCTAAACATAATTCTATTAGGAGGTTGAAGACATTATGAATTATAATATAATATATATATAAATATTAGATGGTCATGTTATTCTTTTTTTTTTTAAATGAAAGTGACATAATCTGATTTCTTTTATGTTTTACATGACTTTAAGATGGTGAATAGTGGTTTTGTTCATGGATGTTTTTTTCAGCGTCTTGTGTCAGCTACAATACATTCACAGACCATAAATGATAAGACATTTTAACATTTTAATAATTCATTCAAAATCACCTCTATCTGGGAAAGATGGACATTTATTATGGCATTGTGAAGACTTAAGTATTTTTGCAAGATTTAACTCTTATGTATTTTATTTTACACTTTCAATTACTTTTGTATGTTGATGTGTTTATTTTAGTTTTTGTTGTAAAGTGTTTTATTGTATTTAACAATTAAAGCGCTGTGTACATAATTTACAGTCTGTTCTCTTGTGATTTGCAAACATTTTTTAAAGTTTCTGCAGTCTTTATCTATCTTTATTTATTGATATATAATTTTCTATATTTTAGAGTAACTACTTTAAATGATGCTGAAGCCTTGGTAGAGCTTTACTCATCCCAAGTCGCAGTGATTTAAATAATCAATGAAGCTGCTGTGCCTCGTGCGTAAATGCGCACAGCGTCTCTCTTAATGGGGAGAAACTCATGTCATGTGCAGGTGGAGTGTTAAACTGAGTTAACTGCAATGATGACTGTCTTTATTAATATTAGTACAGGCCACGTGTGAAGACACAAAGTCCACCAAAACTCTCCTCAGCTGTTGAAGCCGTCGCCGTCATCGGGCGCGAGGCTCCACAGGAAAAGGATGTCTCAATTCTCTAAAAAAAATACATAATTCCTCGTTCCTTATTTCCTTCTTTTCGTTTCTCCATGCATCCCTACTAAGAGGGACTAATACGCAAGAAAAAGACGCAAGTGAGGGGAAACGTGGATGCAGTTATGTAACATGAGCAGCGCCCCCAGGTCTCTGAACCGAAAGCGAAACTTAACAGTTCCTTTTCCTTGCATTTGACGCTTACACAACTAATCAAAATGGCTGAGCAGCTTCAGGACAGCGGCACGGAGCTGGACCAGCATCAGTTCTGCTGTCCAGTATGTCTGGAACTGCTAAAAGAGCCGGCCACCATTCCCTGTGGACACAATTACTGCAAAAGCTGCATTCAGGGCTGCTGGGACCAGAACGAGGAGACAGGAGACAAGTACAGCTGTCCTGAGTGCAGGGAGAGCTTCAGTCCGAGGCCTGTACTGAGGAGGAACAACATGCTGGCTGAGGTGATGGCAGGGAAACACTCGGAAGTGGTGGTAGAACGAGTGTAGGATCTGCAGTCGTATATGGGTGGATCCACTAATACTAATAGCCTAATACTATGGTGTTACTATTTTTGTCTATTACTGTCAGCATACAGTATTTTACTATATATTTGAAGTGGAAATATAACCAATATTCAAAATTAAATCTCAGATGAAACTTTTTACACATAAGCACTTTTTGCCTTGTAACCTGAAATGAATAGAAGCAGAATGATCTTATACCAAGCCCATTTCTATACAAACAGAATTCCTATTTTAAATGATTTGCAAACATTTTTTAAACTGCCCTAAATTTCGTGCCGTCTTTATCTATTTTTATTTATATATCTTCATATTTCCATAATTTAGAGTAACTACTTTAAATGATGCTGAAGCCTTGGTAGATGTTTACTGTCTCTGAATGAATTCCGTTCTCATTCTGCTTTTGTCACATAATCTACAGTATTTCTCACCGCCTTCTATTATATCAGGTTGTTGAGAAGTTGAAGAAGAAAAGAATCGAGCAGCTTTCTCCCCGCTGCAGTGTCTTGTGCCGGCCCGGCAGATGTTGCCTGTGATTTCTGCTGTGGGAAAAGTCCCAACAAAGCCACGATGTCTTGCCTGACGTGTTTGGCCTCTTACTGTCCGGCTCACCTCGAGCCTCACTCCAGCGTTCCTGTGTTGAAGGAGCACCGGCTGGTTTCGGCCACAGTCCCACTGCAGCAAAAGATGTGCACGAAGCACAACAAGCTGTTGGAGGTCTACTGCCAGACAGACAAGAAGTGCATCTGCTATTTGTGTGTTATAGATGAGCATAAAAACCACTGTACGGTGTCAGCTGCAGCAGAGAGGGATGAGGAACAGGTAGGAACAAAATATCAAATCTTTAATTACCAGTAGTACTCAGATTTTGATTGAAATAATAGAACATGTACTAATTGTATTAATAAAACCATTCCCAATGAGTCATTTGCTGTTGCACCAACTATTTCTATTTATCTATTTCAGGAACAGCTGATCATGAGTCAAAAGAAAATCCAGGATGTATTCCAGGAGCGAGAAATGGTGCTGACTGAGCTGGTCAAAACTCTGAAGGATTTCAAGGTGTGCAAACTAGACTTCAGTAACTGCAGTATCAGAAAAGTTGAATAACTCGAGACTGAGACCAGTCAATCAGTTTGAGAGTTTCTTTTGTGTATACTGATATAGGGATTGTGCCTTCCATTTTCTAAAGTAGTCACCCTAATAACCACTATAGATGCATTCACTGCACTTGTTGAGTCACTTTGTCATGACAATGCATGTATTAAAGTGGGAAGAAGAACTGGGTCAAGATTTCTTGTGCTACACCACTGGCTGTTGTTAACCAACCAATGTCTATGCAAAATATCATCAATAAACCTTGTTTAAAAAGTTTCTTTCTTTCTTTCTTTGAACAGAGTTGTAGCCAGGCTGCAGTGCAGACAAGTGATAAGATCTTTGATGAGATGATCTCCTCCATAAAGAGAAAGCACACTCTGGCGAAGCAGCTGATCAATGCCCGGGAGCAGACGGCGGTCACTCAGGCTGAAGAGCTGCAGCTGCAGCTGGAGGAGGAGATCGCCAAGCTGAGGAGGAGACACACCGAACTGGAACAGCTTTCTCGTACGGACGACCACATCCATTTCATTCAGGTACCAGACACCTTCCAGTGTGGTGTGGGACAACTTTATCTGTACGTTTCTTTGGATGTGTATTGTATAATTCTTATGTTATGTCAATCCCAAATGATTGAATATTCAGTGCTCTAGAGACAAAGCGCTCACTGTAGAAGCTTAAAACAAGCAAACAAAGCACAGCTGAATTCATTGTCCAAATATGACATCTACTGGCCACATTTGGCAGTGCAGCATTCAGTGACCATATTTGATTATCAAACTTCGATTTTATCACTTAACTGGTAACTGGTGATCTATTGGTGGACTACTACAGCACTAACTACAGTACATTGTATGTGTTTTTACATACAATAAATATACTCATAACTATTTCTTGGCTTTTTATTTTGTTTTTCTTCTTATCTCTGACTTATTTAATTCCCTCCAGACTTTCCAGTCCCTCTCCACCTCCTGTGAATCCCTATACTTGCCTCCAGAGCCTGCTGATCCTCCTCAACATTCGTTCAGAACTGTGACTGATTGCATGTCTAAGCTGAGGAATGACATAGAGCGGCTCTTGAGAGACACATGGCCCACAATCTTAGCCACAGGTACCTGATACAAATATTAAAATCCTGAGTTATAAAGCGGTTTTGTTCGAATCAAGTCATATTTAGGATTTTTCTTTTTGTTAGTGTCTAATATAGATGTTGTCCTGCCACCTGTGCCAAAGACCAGAGAAGAGTTTTTACACTGTGAGTTAAATATTTGATTCTATGCAGTTCCACAATATACCATTTCATGAATAATGAACAGAATCTTAAAAGGTTGATGTTAATATTTTTCCTGCTTTTTTTCCTTCCATCAGATTACTGTCCTCTGACTCTGAATGAGAACTCAGCCAACAAATATTTGTCCGTTTCGCAAGAATACCGGCGGGTAACGCATCAAAAGTATGAAAATTATTTTTCTAAGAAAAAGAAAGAAAGGTTTACAAATGCCATGCAGGTGTTGTGCACACAGGGTTTGACGGAGCGTTGCTATTGGGAGGTCAGCTGGAGTGGTGGTACAGTGTCTGTGGCGGTGTCATACAAAGACATCAGCAGATCATCCTCACATTACTCAGAGTTTGGGAATAATGACAAGTCGTGGAGTTTAGAGTGCTCCCCAAATGGTTACTCTTTCCAACACAACGCAAACAGCTCGACAGTGTCAGGCCCCCAATCCTCCACGATCGGAGTGTACCTGGATCATAAGGCAGGTGTGCTGTGCTTTTATAGCGTCTCTGACAAGATGACTCTCCTCCACAAAGTACACACCACGTTCGGTCAGCCTCTGTACCCTGGCCTTGGGCTGAAGGACGATCCGTATCATCATCAGTCAGACATTGAAGCTTATGCAGAACTGATTGAGTTATGTTGATTTATGAAAGGTTAATGTGTGCCACTGTTGATCAGGCTGCAATTGTCTGTCCAAAATGAACTTAATATGACAGATGAGAGGATGTGATTTTACAAAAGTGGAGAATGAATGTTAAATCATGCTTCACCCAAATTTGACAACTCTCTGTGTTCACATGCTTGAATTTACTTGTTGCCAATAGTTATATAATGGTTCTGCATTGCATCCCAGTCAAAATCTGTCAGCTGACATGCAGAGTCAGGGTGGAGTACCCATTTTCCACTTTGGTTAAGGTGGTGTTAGTCTGGTTACACAACCTGTTAATACTCTCGAACTGAACACGACAAAAATAGACGAAAATAACAGTGTATTTTTAACCTGTACCTTCCAAACCACAGTCACCACCCTAAACAGCTATGAAAAGGTGCAGCCATCACCCTCCTTTTCAAATTCTTCAATCCAAATACCAAACAACGTGGAAGTTTTCCACATCGGTTGAAGAGACTTGCGTGATGAAAAGCACAAAAATGACTTCTCTTCTGAAAGACGTTTTTTCCAACTCATAATTTTTTATTATAACTGACTTCATTCATTTTAGAGTAATTCTGAAACTGCTTTGTATCTGCAGAAATGTGTCCATCATTTGCCTAGTCTGCATATTTCTATAAAGTTTTAGTAACAAAATAACTCTAATGCAATGATGGAATAGTTTTCTTTTATTAATTTTTATGTGGAAGTTTTAGAAAGGGAAAGTAGCATCGGCTGCCTTTTATTAATCTATGTAAAGAAATTTGTATCTGAAAGACGTGTTTTTATCAATTGATTATTTTCTATCATAACTGACTTCATTAATTTCTTATAATGGCCCTGTCTTGTGTTATACAGTAATTCTAAAACTGCTTTGTATCTGTAGAAATGTGTCTGTCATTTCCCTGGTCTGCATATTTCAATAAAGTTTTTCTAACAAACAAATAACTGCAATGCAATGACAGACAGAAACAGAAAATAGTTTCTTGGAACCTTTGGGAGCTTAATAAATTAAATTAATAACTGACAAAAACCACAATATCAATAGCTTAGAGTGGCAAAGTGAAATATTTATTTTTATTTATTGTTGAAACTGCTGTAGCCAGGTCTTCCATAGAAAACTTCTTGTGCATAGATTGTAGATCCATGTTAATTATTTTCATAAGGATATTAAGCTGCATACCAAGACCCATAAATGAATTTGATGAAAAGAAGTCCAAGATGCTATTCTGTCTTCAATGTCTTCAATAATCATTGAAGCATTAACATGTGGTGGAATATTTCTGTTCAATCGTGGTTATACCATGTAGCGAGACGGATGTACATGAAAACACCTACGGTATGCTTCTTTTGGTACTTTGTTCATCATGCAACAATTCAGGGAGTGGAGCTGGCACCAAACTCAAAGAAGATACAGGAAACATTCACATACACACAAACATTCACACACACACACTCACACACTGGCAGTCCTGTCACTCTGACTCATTACTGCCACACAGTAACTTCACTTTTGACAACATGGACGGTAAGTTAATTTTTTTCCATCGTTTCTGGCAGGAATGAACAGGGCACATTAAGATGCAAGAAATTGAGATAGCTGTTTTGTTGTAAATATATTTTATGCTTTATAAAACTCAGATGGCTGCCATAAATCTTTGTTAACACTTTAGAACAGCTTGCTATTGGCAATAATCAAGTACTAATAAAATATTTACTGATTCTTACTGGTACTTAAATCTAGGTACTGTGGAATATAATACACAGATGCAGTGAAGTGAATAGTTTAGTAAGATTGATAGATGGATGAAGGAGATTGAGCTCAGGCGGTGTGCGGGAAGATGGTTGGGCAGAGAGACTGCCACTGAAATCCTGAAACAGAGGAGGAAAACCAAGTTAGCCAAGGCACTAGAAAAAAGTAATTCATTGCAGGAGAAGTTTTTTCGCATGTCCTTCTTGTGTTTTTTGGGGGGTATTTAAACTATGAGTTGAGGAGCTGATTGTAGACAGGTGTAGAGATGAGCCAGGTGCCAGGAGAGGATGAGACTGCAGGGGAAATGCAAGGAAAAGGTGAACTCAGGGCATGGAAAACTTTAGAGGAAAGGAGAGGTTAATTATTTTTGTCAATACCTATGAGGTACAGTACAAGTGCAGCTCTCTTTAATAGTAAATAATGTATCTTTTTATGTATGAAAACAACCAAAAGACACATGTACAGTATTATTGATGGACAATTTTCTCTTTCAGTGTCAAACACATGGAGAATCGTCATCATAGGAAAGACTGGAGCTGGGAAAAGCAGCCTTGGTAACACTATATTTGGAAAGAAATGCTTCAACAGCGGCCACACTTTCAACTCTGAAACAACAGAATGTAAAGCAGAAACCAGATCTGTCAATGGAAGAAGCATCACACTGATCGACACTCCTGGTTTCTTTGACACAGATAGATCTGAGGAGGAGCTGAAGCGTGAGATAGTGAGGTGTATCATAGAGTGCGCTCCTGGGCCTCATGCTTTTCTCATTGTGCTTAAAGTGGAAAGATTCACAGAGCATGAGCAGGCTGTCATCAAAAAAATACACGAATACTTTTCTAAAGAGGTTTTTAGATATACAGTAGTTCTCTTCACACATGGTGACCAACTTGAAGAAGGAAAGAAAATTGAGGAAATGGTTCACCAGCATAAGTTCCTGAGAGATCTGGTGGAAAAGTGTGGCAGCCGGTGCCATGTCATTGATAATAAATACTGGAACAACAACCCAAATGATGAATACAGGAACAACCGGTTCCAGGTGGAGGAGCTACTGAAGTCCATAGACAAGATGACTGAGGCAAACAAAGGAAGCTGCTACACCAATGAGACGCTACAAAAAGTGGAGAATAAAATACAACAAGAGGAGGAGCTCATTAGACAGTCATCAGGAAACAAGTCAGATGGCAAGTTCAGAGAGCAGGCGAAGGCCAGCGTATTTAAGAAGATTTTGCTCAAAGCGGCAGGTATTGGAATCACATCATTGATTGGAGCTTTGTTTGGTATGGCAATGAGATCATTTATAGAATGATCTAACCAAGAGAGCAAACACAGCAAAGTGAGCAGCAAAGGATAAAAATACACAGTGTGTCTTAGATGCAGCAAATTATGTGTTGGACTTTAAAACTCATTTAAAACCTATAATGAGTCATGAGTCATGAATAAAGTGCTGATAATTTATCTTATCTAATTTATCTCTAAAAAGTCAAATCCCACTGTAGATTTCATGGAAGTCTTGTTCTAAACTATCTTAAACCATTGAGCTGTTTAAACATGCATTTTCCCTTTATTAGACAAGAACGGGGTAGAGAGGTCAGATTTGAGCCCATGGCCGCTACAGCAAGCCTTGGTACATGGGGCACCAGCTCTACCAGGTGAGCTATCCGGGCGCCCCAAGAAGCTCATATTGTAAAACTGGCAAAATTAGGAAGCACCTACACTTCAAAAATGGAAAACTTTAATGAAATATTTCTTGAATATTTAAAGCACAAAATCGTCAAAAAGACAAAGAGAAACAATTTCACAAGCTCTATTATAATGGACCCTGTAGAATTAGTGGAGGCACAAAATGATCCAGGATCCATAAATTATAAGGAACACTGTGTTTTGTCTTTATCATGTCCTATATATATATATATGTTTATGTGGGTGGGGATACTACTTTACCTGTGATGACAATGGTATGTGACTTTATGGTACTGATGGAGGAGCAACTCAAACATGTACTGTATTAGAACCCTTTATCACAAAATAAAAATGGATTGGATGGAATGGATTTTGATGCTCCTGATTCAATAGTTGTAGTTCTTTGTGGATTACAATGTATCACCAAATAAGAACATTCAATAAAAAAGAATAATGAAGACAATTTCATTGTAGAGGAGGCCAAACGTGTTTCTCCACACACAAATCACCACACCACACTACTACACATTTAAGACAGGAAGACACAGATAGACCAAGAGCTGCACTGCCAGCTGTTACTGAGACAGACAGAGTGGATTCACTGCAAGCTGCACATCCACTGAACGTTACTGTTATTTACTGACATCAAACTTGGAGAAAGCACAAATTTAGGCTACCTGATTCCTGTTCCCACAATTCACTCCTATGGTGTTTTCCTAAGTCTAGTCATCCTCTCATTAAATTTGTAAACACTGACACCTGCTTTGACATGTAAGGTATGTTCGTTGCAGCCAATGCTGTGTGGATTTGTGTTCAAGAACTTCATTAATCATTACCCATTACTCATAGTGGCAAGCTGTAATATAAGTAAAAAATATGTTAGAGAGTTGAATAGAATTTGAGAAAATCAGTCAATCAGAGAAATAAAATAGTTATTTCCTAATTCTTTCACAGCGCAAATAAACACACCGCCCGCCATACAACCCTGAGGCTGAACTACACAACTCCTGATTTTGTCTGAATATGGCCTTAATGTCTTTTTCAGCAGCAACCCGGATATGTGTCCTAATGGGAAGCTTTATTTTTTATTAAAGTCACTAAACATGAATTATCAACCCAACTGCCTCCTGGGCCTGTGTGAGTGTGTGAACTCTTTTGTTTGACTTCTGGCACATTAAGTGGAGAAAATAATTAAGAAAGCCGAGTAAACTGGAACCACTTCATGAAATGGGAGGAGGACAGAATTGTTTGCGTCTTTGAAATGTGGTACAGCTTGCCCCTGTCACGAAGATTAAACAGGTTAGTCAAGGTCCAATGAAAAAAGTAGTTGACCAACCCTGGGTTAGGTCGGTATGTCATTGTGCATTGTCCTGGTTGCTTTGACGCAGATAGATCTGAGGCACAGACTGACAGACTGAGGAATGTGGCAGAGTCACTGCTGAAGCTTCATCAAGGTTAAGCTGAAAGTTATCAGGCTTGCCAAGCTAAAGTTGTTGAGAAACAGGTGAGGGATTATATGAGCAACCCGAGTTCACATTTGCTCTGTAAGTGTGCACAAAAAATGCTATCCTGTTTTCTTTTTTTCACCACTGCTCCTTTTGGTCCATGGTCATTATTTTGAGAAGGATATGAACCTGCATACCAAGCCCCATAAATGCAATTGATGAAAAGAAGTCCTACATGTGTTTCTGTCTCTTCACAATCGGTTAATCATTGAAGCATTAACATGTGGCGGAATATTTCTGTTCAATCGTGGTTATACCATGTAGTGAGACTTGCAAAATGGATGTAAATGAAAACACCTACGGTATGCTTCTTTTGGTGCTTTGTTCATTGTGCAACAATTCAGGGAGTGGAGCTGGCACCAAACTCAAAGAAGATGCAGGAAACATTCACATACACACAAACATTCACACTCACACACTGGCAGTCCTGTCATCGACTCATTGTTGCTCCACGGTAACTTCACTTTTGACAACATGGACGGTAAGTTAATTTCTTTCGATCATTACTGGCAGGAACAACATGGCACATTAAGGTACATATTTTTAACAGTGTGCAGGTGCTACACTTAGATGGCTGCCATAGATCTTTGGTATTGCTTTATAATAAGCTTGCTATTCACATTGTAATTTTGTTGTGTAAATCAGGTACTAAGAAAATATTTAATGGTTCCTAACTGGTACTTAAATGGGAGTACAGTGGAAGATACTAAGACTAGGAAACAAGGGAGTTACAATGGGACATTTTAAAGGAAAGGAGAAACAAATATATTTTGAAAATCCTATGGAGTACAGCAGCTAATGGGAAAAGACACACAGCTCCATTCAGTGTGTGTAGCCTCTCTTTCTGATTAACAAAGATTGGATCAGATGATTGATTTGCAAAAGACAGAGATTGTCTAGGCATGAACAGCTTCAAAGACGTGAGTTCAGCAATTTTAGAGGCAATGCAAACAGAGATTAAATATTTAAAAGATCAAGATTCAATGAGATGAAATTTGAAAATAATGAACTGATAAATACCATATGGATACATGAGTTAATGGCCTGGCTTTAAATCTTCTAACTTTTAGCGATACTAAGGTCTTCTTAGGAAATCATTTTCCAGGACTTTTCCAGGAGGTTTTTCTTGACAATAAAAGGATAGCACTTGCTCACAACTGGTGGACAACCATAGGGGGTCAGCATTTCTGGGACACTTGGCATTTGAAAGTTCTCTGATAAACTGACTACAGTTTTACTCAAACTGTAACATTAATTTGGCCACAGAAATAACAATTCAAACCAAGGAGAATGTATTTTATTTTTCAAGTAAATTCATCTTCTCACCTATAAGCCTATGAAAAGAAGCGGTAGAAAGTGACAGTGTTGCACATAAAATTAATTAACAACACTGTGTATGTATTTTATTATTAGTACAGTATTATTTTTACTTGATTTAGAAATAAAGATGACATTGTTTATATGATACACGTTCTATTCAACTCACTGCACTAAAAGCATCTCTTATACCCAAATTTATTTTAAATCTGTACTGCTAAAGAAAAGTCATTGATTTCTATTTCCCTCTGTTCAGTTCACTATGCTTTTCCAAACTTGTTTTTTTAGAACACAGAACAAGGTACACTGAAGTTAGAAATTCTTTCTGTTTCTTGGCCAAAGATCAAAATTCGGTGCCACACCTCTGAATGATGACTTCAGTTTTGAATGTTTCCTTTAAAAAAGTTTAAAAATGTGGAAACAGAACGTATATAGTATGTCACCCTAGGGTAGAATTGTGAAATTGTATTAAGTTTACTTTGCACTTGTTTTTAGACACAAAACAAAAAACAGGAAGTGACCATAGGAAGTGAATGATCATGTGACCCTTTAAGCCAATCACCTGCCAATTCCTGTATATAAAAAAGCATGACTACCATTTTTTCCTCCATGCTATAATGAAGGCCATGAGGCCGAAAAGTTAGCATGTTTTTCTGACATAGCCTTTTATGCCTTTGGGCGCGTCTGAAAAAGTAATACTTTTAATAATGCAAACCTAGCCTGGTTAATAAAACAAATCTAGATTTAAGATAAGAGACTGCTTAAAAGGACATTAAAATCTTACCTTGATGGGGTGTGTGTGGCTCACCTGGTGGAGTGCGCCATCCCATGTTGGCTGGGTCCTTGGCGCAGCGGCTGGGTCCACCCTTTTGCTCTATGTAATATCTGAGGAGAAAAGACTTAAAAGGATGAACAATGGGGTGATTGGGAGTTTTGTTACCTGGTCACCGCGTCATCAACTCGTATCAGATTACAGTCACAGGAAGTGACCCGTCACAATACAAGTCCAGTTAAGTCATACCAAGTGAAAAATATCATATTTAAAGCTCCCTGTTTTCCCAACATTGTTTTATTTTATGCAGTCCATTTAGTTTGTTAGCAAGGTAATATTTTACAGTGATGTCTTATAATAATGTTATAGTAATGTTTCTTAAGATTAATGGCTGGCTACCACAAAGCCAAAAAGCTGGCAATATGTCTGGCCTAACCAACAACAAAAACAAACAACAAAAATCGAATCAATAATAATGGGAAAAAGTATACGCAAGATCATAATAGTAATACAAAATACTATACTAATTTTGGCAATGTCCAAGGGTATTGTGGGTATAGATACGTATACTGGTGCAGGTTATCAACATATGACATGGTAGTGACAATTTTTTTTCATTTATTTTTAACCAAAAATGACCCTTTTGATAGTAAAGGTTGCTGACCCCTGCAGTAACTGATCGCCTTAATATATCAATCATTTAAGTTTATGTGTAACTAGGACATCCAGTATTTGGATCAAATAGTTTGTGAAACATAAGGTGTGCCAAATGCAGTTGTCTACAACTGTTATTTCAGTGTGTCAGATACACATTTAATAAATATTTAGGTAAATAATAAGTATTGGATGAAATGAGGAGGACTAAAAATTACGATTGTCACTATTAAAATCTATTTACAAAATGATCCTCAATGTTCTTTACCACAATAGATTAACTTATATTGTTAAACAGTGGTTGGTACTATTTACTACCAAGAGATTAGATACTTAAGATGTTCTTAATGGGCCTCTTTTTATGTATTGGCACCATTCTTCTCTACCCTATTAAAAAGGTAATTCAGCTATTTCATAAGTATTAACTGCTTTACCGGTTCATTGTGATTTTGGATATGGATTTTTATTGTAATTGATAGTCAGTCTTTTAGGTGTTTTATCTAAAACATATACACACACACATATATAGATATAGATATAGATATAGATATGAATCTAACTATTATTCATAGACATTATTCTCTCTCAGAATTGTTTCAGAACAGAAGAATCGTCATCTTGGGACCTGCAGCTGGGAAAAGCAGCCTGGGTAACACCATATTTCGAGAGAAGCGTTTTAAGATTGGACATACTTTCAACTCTGAAACAAGACAATGTCAAGTAGAAACCAAATCTGTCAATGGAAGAAGCATCACTTTAATCGACACTCCTGGTTTCTTTGACACAGATAGATCTGAGGAGGAGCTGAAGCCTGAGATAGTGAGGTGTATCACAGAGTGCGCTCCTGGGCCTCATGCTTTTCTCATTGTGCTTAAAGTGGAGAAATTCACAGAGCACGAGCAGGCTGTCATCACCAAAATGTGTCAATACTTTTCTGAAGAAATCTTCAAATATGCAATAGTTGTCTTTACTCATGGTGACCAGCTGCCTGAAGGACAGATAATTGAGGAATATGTCCTCCAGAATGGGTTCATGAGTAATCTGGTGGCGAAGTGTGGCAGCCGGTGCCATGTCATTGATAATAAATACTGGAACCAAAACACAAAGGATGAATACAGGAACAACCAGTTTCAGGTGGAGGAGCTACTCAAGTCCATAGACAAGATAATTGAGGCAAACAAAGGACATTGCTACACCAATGACAGGCAGGCCAAGGTCAGCATATTAAAGAAGCTTTTGAGCAGACTGGCATATATTGCAACAGTTGCACTGTCAAGCACATATTCAATAATATATGCTGCAGTGGGTTTGCTGATACGAAAAGTTACACGACATAATGCAATTCAGGGAACAGACACACCACAGGAAGCATCAAAGAGGGCAGCAGAGGCTGAAAAGAATAAATCAGATCTGGGACAGATTGGGCTTGATGATTAGGTTTTTGTCTGACAATCACTACCAAAGTTAAAAAAGAGTTCAAGGTCCAGTGTGTAACATTTGGGAGGATCTATTGGCCTAGGAACATTCATAGGAACAGAATGAGACGTTTTTTATCTACAGATGCTGTTGTTGTTGCATATCTCTACAGTAGCCCAAAATGGACAAACAAAACACTGGCTGTACATACAGACTTTCATGTTGTTCGCCAGTTTCACAGCTACTGTAGTTTCTCCTACACGCCCATTCTCATTCCCAGGTTGTCAAATTCAGACCCAAGTGGTGTTCAGTTAGTTGCAATTTGCAACTTCACCACTAGGCACCACTACATCCTACACACTGGTCCCTTAAAACCTATAATAAGCTGAGACTCTTGAAGAAGAGGAAGGAAGTTATCTTTAAAACGCCATATGTCCCTGTAGATCAAACAAAAATCTTGTTATAAATAATCATTAACCATTGAGATTTTTATGTTTATTCATATATACATATATAATAGGTTGTACTGCTTGTCAGAGCTTTAAACTTAGTCACTTATTCCTGTATCACACACTAACCACAGTGTCAGTTTGATTTGTTGCCCAATGTAACCACAAACCACAAGGATAACAGTAACAGTATCCAAAGATAAGATTTTAAAGACTGAAATCAAACCAGTGTACACTGCTTGCTGTATCTCTGCTCTTAAAACATTGATCACTGTTCTCTGTTGCAAAAGTTAACCAGAAAATATCACTTAATGTATACAAACATTGTATCTACAATATATTGATGCTGGAAATGTTCAACATCTTTGTGTAAGACAGGCTTCTGGTGCTCCTGCACTAAATCCATATCATTAAAAATGAACCATTAATAAAGTGAATTGTGTTGTTATTTGTGTAGATAGAGTTTTTACTGTATAAGGTAATCAAGTCATGAATGGTGCGTTAGAATAATTAAAACAATGTTATAACAGAGGCTGCTCAGGTAATGTCAGCATGCTTAGATCCTAACAATGACAATGTGAACATGTTTAGTAGGTATACTGTTAACCATGTTATCATCTTAGTTAAGCATGTTAGCATTTGATAATTAGCATAAAGTACAGTAGAGGCTTACAGTTATTTGGTAATGGAAACTTGATGATGGCGCTAAATGAATAATAAATAGTTGAGACATCGACTCATAATACCCGCAAGGTCAAGGGTGTGGCTGTAACAATGACGACAAAACCCAATCAAGTCTAACAATGAGATAAACACTGTACTAAGGCATCATTATCAATGTCCACATAAATATTAAAAACACCTTTAATAATTACTTTATCTGTAATTATTAAACTTGGACTAAACTTGATTAAAAACTCACAGAATTCAGGTAAAAAAATCAAAGTACTGGCCAGGAGTACAGTAGAACAAGGGTTGATTAATAGGATTGAGTCAGATATGGCTGCAACTCCACCTCCTCTGTTAGTGCCTCGATGAATGTGAGTATTAATATGACTGGGGCGGATTCATTTAAGCTAACATATTCTTCATGACACAGCCAGGTCTCAGTAAGACAAAGTCAATCAATACCGTAATCTGATATTAATTCATTCACCAGTACAACTTTAGATGACATAGATCTGATGTTTAAGAATCCACATTGAACTTTATTTTGTTATTATAGAGGTGGTTTTAATTTTTATTAGGTTTTTAATGTGTAACTCTTCTGTTTTGCGTGGTCAGGGAACAGAAAAAAAGGGTTTCAAATGAGGTTTTGGGTGGGTAACTGCTGTGATGGAAGCGTGTAGGTCTGCAGCATTACCTCCTGGTCTGGGTGGTCAGTGTTTATGTTCAGAAATAAACTAAAACATCCAGTATGGCATGAATGCTATCTCTCCTAATCAGGCCAGGTTCTCCTCAAAAAGTCTTCCAGTAAGTGGTGTGCTCTCTCTTTCTCTCTCTCTCTCTTTCACACACAATATGCACATTGCTGCGCCAAGTAGTGTGTAGTACAGTTACTTCTTGAATGATTGAGAAGTCCTTTTGCATATCAGTAATATCTTATTATTTGTGAGGGCTTTACTGCAATATCAGTTTTATTATTGTTGAAACAATTATTATATATGGACTATTGGAAGGACATATCTGCGGCTGTAGCCTCAGAAACTGATAGGGATGATGGAAACTGAAGACAGTGCAACAAAGTTCCCCAGCAGTTGCGTGGATGCTGCCAATTAAAATCAAATAACTAAATATTTTCAATGTTTTCTCTCTCTCACACACACACACAAACAAAACACTCCACCCTAAAAAGGTATGAAATGCTGCGACTGCCATCTTCCCTCTTCAACAAAATAAAAGACTAGAATAAAGAAACCTTTAACAAGAAACACAGTGCTAAAAGAAACAGTGCTTTTCATACAGTATAAATGTAAAACTCTCATAGCACTGAGTTTTTAATCACATTTAGTGGTGGGAAAATAAGGTACTTTGAAGGCAGTGAATGTAGCCATGTTCATGTCGCTGCATTTACTAGCCAATAGTTTGTTTCCTTGTTCAGTTGATCCGCAGCAGTTGTATGCTGCCAATACAAAACAAATTTAAAAAATCCTTGTCCAACTTGTTCTGTCTCACCCAGAGACAAAACCCTCCACCCTATAAAGGTATGAAAAGGTGCAGCTGCCTGTGTCCTGAGATAACTTCTGTTATGAATTGGCGCTATACAAATAAAATTTAATTGAATTGAAAGTAATTTATTAAACAAGATGCTCTTTAGGCTTTTAACAAGAAACTTAATGCTACAAGAAATTGTGCTTTTATAAATGTTATAATAACATTTAGTGGTACAGAAATATATATTTGAAGGCAGTAAAAGCTCAATATTTCTCCAGTAGCTGGGTCGCACGGTAGCGTGCTCTTGTAGTTACATTAACTTGCCAGCAGATTTCAGTAAACTGGACACAATTATGTCCCAGTCAACAT
Source organism: Dicentrarchus labrax (assembly GCF_905237075.1). Taxonomy (NCBI): domain Eukaryota; kingdom Metazoa; phylum Chordata; class Actinopteri; family Moronidae; genus Dicentrarchus; species Dicentrarchus labrax. The sequence continues at coordinate 4,693,185 of NW_026136705.1, read as the reverse complement.
GGGGGGGCTGTTATTTTTTAAGGACTGTTAAAATATTTTTATTTCTGTATGAAAGCACAATAAACTCTTTCTTCTCGGAAATATATATTTTCCCCAACTTTCTTTTTTATCATTATTAATCTGCATGTTTCAAATACTGCAAGGCAATGATGGAATTTACAGTTAAATCTTACATTTAAGATTTCAGAAAATGTTTTGTTTTTTTATTATTCATCTTTAGGTGGAAGTGATTAAAATGTATGAATGAAAAGTAGCATAGCCTACTTTTAAAGAGATTCCCAAGGCTACCATTTCTATTTCAGGCTCTCAGTCCTTCAGCCTGGTCACCTATGAGGGCTAAAAACAATTCCCAACTATCACAGTAATCTGCATTTTCAATAACTACATTTTAAGTTCATTTGAACATAGAAGTTTTACAACAAAACTTTAGGGTGTTTTATTTTGTCCACCACATTTAGGGTTTCATTTTTATTACCTTGCCTTTGGACATGTTATCATTTTACAAAATTCTGTCAAATATATATCTCTATATTAGCCTGATGTTAAGTGTAAAAAAAGAAGGAATTTGATTTGACTGATTTGATTTGATTGAAGTTGTGTTATTTTCATGTGTGATATTTTTTTTATCTAGACTCTTTGTATAATCAAGGCCCGTATATTGAACTCACGTAAGTCATTCCATTGTTCAGGTAAGGGCCAATCAACAAGTCAAACCGGTAGAACATCAAAGTACAGTTAAACCACAGGAAGAGAACAGGAGGTAAAACCATCAACAAGTACAGTCGGGTGACTACAGCGATTTCTTTTTTGACAACATGAACGGTGAGTTGAGTTTGCTACTTATCAGTGCAGTAGTGGAGGAAGTATTTAGTAACTTTATGTAATAAAAGAAGAAATTTAACTAATTTATATAGTAATTTGGTAGTTCAATTTTAAGTGGATTAACATGTGTTAACGGCACATCATATCTAGATTGTGCGTTTTGTATAAACATTCTTCAAGTAACCATTTCTGTCAGGCAGACGTAATAGAGTAAGAAGTAGAATAGTTTCCAATGAAATGAAATACTGTAGAAGTATAAATTGCATGAATCTGAAGTACTTAACTGAAGTTCAAGTATTTCTAATTTGTACTTAAGTATAGTACTTGAGTAAATGTTAGTTACATTTCACCAGTGTGTCAGTGTCAAGCACTTAGTGACATGAATCTGTCACACAAAGAACTCTATCTATCTAAAATGTAGTTACTGCTATGAAGCAAGAGTCATATTGATCAAATTTGAATAAAAATAATAATTGCCTGTGCGCTCATTGTGCATGAAAATGTGTTTAATGTGGGAGTGGGTTTGGCTTGAATTAAGGGGGTGGAATTTTTTCAGTTTTCACTTGCTAGTTTTTCCAATGTTGCCAACCCTATCTTTAACCTTTCATCTGGCGCCATCATGAGGAGAAATTCATCATCAGATGAAATATTATCTGTCCAGTACTTTGGTTTGTGAACAGGTACTTTCAAAAATGGCATTCCCATCAGCCTTGGCTATACAAGTTTTAAAATAAGTGAAATACAAATGTATGTATTTTTTTTAAATCTAATTATAACACAGTAAAGGCATACATACAAGGAAGTAGATATAACCATGTGCATTTTATTTCACTTTAATAATCATTTAGGCATTTTAAATCTTTCATACTTTGTGCATAGCGTTAATAAACAAACACACTAAACTAATACTAACATTACACCTGCTAAACATCAGCATTTTAGCACTGTCTAATGGCAGCCACAAATCACCGCTTGGCATTTTTATTTTTTGAGTCTTTAGACAAAACGAATAATCAAATGAAAAATAATCAGCATGTTAATTGGTAATAAAAATACGTGTTGCAATGCAATCCTACACAAAAAACATTCGGAGCCAAATAGACAAGTTAACTGAACAAGCAAAAAGTGAAATGTACTCATACAGAGTCATTGTTCTCTTCTAGTGCTGACTGAAAAGAGGATCGTCCTACTGGGAAAAACTGGAGCTGGGAAAAGCAGCCTGGCTAACATCATATTTGGAGAGGAACTGTTCACAATCAACTCTACTTTCAACTCTGGAACAGGACAATGTCAATCAGAAACCAAATCTATCAACGGAAGAAACATCACTTTGATCGACACTCCTGGTTTCTTTGACACAGATAGATCTGAGGAGGAGCTGAAGCCTGAGATAGTGAGGTGTATCACAGAGTGCGCTCCTGGGCCTCATGCCTTTCTCATTGTGCTTAAAGTGGAGAGATTCACAGAGCAGGAGCAGGCTGTCGTCACTAAAATATGCCAATATTTCTCTGAAGATGCTCTAAAATATGCTGTAGTGGTCTTCACTCATGGTGACCAGCTCCCTGAAGGAATGAAGATTCAGGAGTTTGTCCATCAGAATAAGAATCTGAGTGATCTGGTGAAGAAGTGTGGAGGTCGTTGCCACGTCGTTGATGATAAAAACTGGAGGAACAACAAAGGGGACGCCTACAGAAATAATCAGTTCCAGGTGGCAGAGCTACTTAACACACTAGACAAGATGACTGAGGCAAACCAAGGAAAGTGCTACACCAATGAGATGCTACAAGCAGTGCAAAGAGAAATTCAGAGAAAGGAAGAGTGCATTAGACAGTCATCAGGGAACATGTCACTGGAAGAGATCAGAAATAATGCTAAAATGAGTGTTTATGACATGTTAATGATCAGATCAGCAGGGTGTGCAACAGGTGCATTGTTAGGAGCTTTGCTCGGTGTGGCAGACATGGTTAAACATTTTCAGGACCTTTCACAGGTTTTAGCAACAATAGGAGAGGGACAAAAGGTTGCTTCTGCCGCTTTAAGTGGGGTAGTAAGTGGCGGTGCGATAGGATTTAATGCATCTGAAGGAGCAGAAACACCTATGGAAGCCATACAGAAGGCAGCGAATGCCGTCTGGAATCAATCTGGATTTTCAGCAGATCAAAAGAACAAATAAGCATCTGCACAAAAAGAGTGGAGGAGGAAGGTGATGTTTTTTATATAAAATATATAATCATTCATGTCTATTTTGAATATCAGTGAGATTAGTGTTCTACCATTACACAGTAAATGCATTTAAAAATATGACTTATGACAGCATGTTATTATATTAAAAGGAAAATCTAAATATAATTCTATTAGAAAATGGGTGAAGACATAATGAATATGAATTAAAATATCATTAGGGTCATGTGATTACTTTTTATTTTAAGATGGAGGTAATATAATATGAAATTATCTATTTCTTTTATGATTCACATTACTTTGAGATGCTGAATTCCTTAGATTAATCACAATCAATTATATCTGGGAAAGATGGAGGACATTTAATGTGACAGTGTGATAACTTCCATGAATGTGCTGTTTAGTGTTTGTATTGTACATACAAGTCATTTAACAATTAAACAGCTGTGTATGTATATATACGTGTTTCCCAGTCTCTGTTTTCTTGTGCATGCACTCAAAATAGCATTTCATATTGAAAAAATGTCCAGTGACCAGATCGAGTTTCTCAGGTTTCCAAAGATTGCAACTCGTTCTTTAATATTCTGAGAAAACATGATAAACTCAACCACATGATACAAGCACATGCATGGAGTGCCCAACGTTTAGTTACTTTAGTTATTTTCAAATAAATCCTAACAACCGGTACCTTCCCATCCACAGTCACGCACAGCTTACCTTTTCAGTCATCTGTGTAAGGAAATTCTCATTCCTGCAGTCCTTCAACATAGTGGCAGCGAGGAGTCGCCATCTATCACAGTAGAGATTTCATTTGTTACTTCAGTTGATCATACATGTTTTATCACAAAGCTATGGGGTGTTTCTTTTATTTTATCCACCCCCTTTACATGTTATAAGGAGTGTAACATGTAGTGCGTTGGATGTAAGTAAGTAAAACTTTATTTATATAGCACCTTTTTGACACAGAGATCCAAAGTGCTTTCCAAACAACAAATAAATAAAACATAACACACACAAACACAAGACACAGAGAGCAAGGAATTGATTCTGAGTTTTACTGGAAGCCAATGAAGGGATGCAAGAACATGAGTAATGTGGGACCGACGGCTGGTTCTGGTTAAAAGTCTGGTGGCTGCATTTTGTATAACTGTAAACGATTTAGGGAAGCCTGACCGAGGCACATGTAGAGGGAGTTACAGTAATATAGACAGGAGAAAATGAAGGTGTGAATAGAGCTCAGAAGATGTTGCAGTTAGGCTTATGTTCACGTCCAGTTCATTTGCCATGAACCCACTATATGAATGACTGTAGGAAGTAACAGAAACCCCTCTCTGTACATGCAATAACTGAACAGCACCACAAACTACACACCCCAAAATCACCCCACACAGCTGAACACATTACAAACAGCCCAAACATTAACAGGTGTTCACCTTTCCGACGTTGGAGGTGCTCCTTGAAAGCCCCGCCTCGGCGTATTTATCCGGAATTTAAGCGGGAAGAAACGTCGAGTACCCCCCCACAGTGGTCTTCCCTTCAGCGGGTGAAAATGGCTGAGCCCCGGGAGGAGCGCCGCGTTGAGCTGGACCGCAGCCAGTTCTGCTGTCCAATATGTCTGGACCTGCTGAAAGAGCCGGTCGCCATTCACTGTGGACACAATTACTGCCATAGCTGTATTGAGGGCTGCTGGGACCACGGAGAGGCGGAGGAGGAGGAGAAGAAGAAGAAGAAGGGGCAGTACAGCTGTCCTCAGTGCAGGGAGACCTTCCACCCGAGGCCTGTACTGAGGAGGAACAACACGCTGGCTGAGGTGAAGAGTGACAGCCTTTTTCACTGTGCTCCATGAATGAGTTTTTATTATCTATGAAAATACTCAGCTCTTATAACCGAGTGTGGTGTCACATTTTTTTTACCTGAACTTTTAAAATATTTGGTGTTGCAAATAATTGGATAAAAAAAATTATTGTGAGGGGACCTATGCTCATTCCCTGCTCTATTTTTTGCTGGGACTGAGTTCAAAAACCTCCATATTTATCTTTGTTTTTCTGACTTCTGCAGCCCACTCAGTTCATCCTCTGTCTGAAACAAGCCATTGTAACTTCCCAAATGCACAGCCCCCTCGTCTTTCTCTGTTGCCATTTTGCTCGATGGCATTACAGCTACAGTAACTTTCCTGGGGGGGGGGGGAACAATGCAGGTCACTGAATCTGATTAATTTACTCTTTTATCAGACAAGAATTAAGCTGGAAAATAGATAAACGCTGCCAGAGGAGAGTGTTTCTCTGTTTCTCCTGTTCTACTTTTCTCCTGTGTGTCACGTAATCTACAGTATTTCTCACCACATTCCATTTGATCATCCCCAGGTTGTTGAGAAGTTGAAGAAAACAAGCGCCCAGCAGCTTTCTCCCCCCGCTGCAGTGCCTTGTGCCGGCCCAGCAGATGTAGCCTGTGATTTCTGCTGTGGGACCGGTCCCAACAAAGCCACGATGTCTTGCCTGACGTGTTTGGCCTCTTACTGTCCGGCTCACCTCGAGCCTCACTCCAGCGTTCCTGTGTTGAAGAAGCACCAGCTGGTTTCGGCCACAGTCCCACTGCAGCAAAAGATGTGCACGAAGCACAACAAGCTGTTGGAGGTCTACTGCCGGACAGACAAGAAGTTTATCTGCTATCTGTGCGTTATAGATGAGCATAAAAGCCACTGTACGGTGTCAGCTGCAGCAGAGAGGGATGAGGAACAGGTAGGAACACGAACACAGCAGAACTAGTGAACGCGAAACTGACGATGGTAAAAAAACCTTAAAGGTCTGCAGTGAAACGCATTGACAATGTCCAATTTTTATTACCAGCTGTGCTCTGTAGATCTGGTGTGATTTGAAAAAAGAAACAGTTCACAGTGAGTCATTTCCCTTCAACAATTTCTTTCAGGAACAGCTGATCGTGAGTCAAAAGAAAATCCAAGAGAGAGAAAAGGAGCGAAAAGAGGAGCTTAATGAGCTGGTCCAAGCTCTGAAGGATTTCCAGGTGTGATATCAGACTGCAGTATCTGATCTTTTATTGAGACCGGTCTTTGAGAGCGACAGCCTCTAATCTAATTTTTCAATTTTGATAACGGGGCTACTTTTTTGTGTATAGTGGTTTGAGGATGATGCCTTTCATTTTCTGAATTCATCACCCTAATAACCACCATAGCTGCATGGGTTTTCTGCACTTGTTGATTCAGTTTGTCATGATAATGAAATAATTGACATAATTACAAGGGAAAGGCGTCTAAAGGGTTCAGGTTTTTGTGCCACGCCACAGGCTTTTTTTAAATTTAGTCTGAGAGCCCACCAGCTTGCTCTCCGTCCAGAGAAATCCACCAGTGTCTATGCCTATAGTTATCATTACTGTTGAGTAACTGATACCACAATGTGTCTCAAATTCTGCATTTTTCCACAGAGAACACATTCTAAAACTATAAATCTTGACGTCTTGTCTTTGAACAGAGTTGTAGCCGGGCTGCAGTGCAGACCGGTGATAAGATCTTTGATGAGATGATCTCCTCCATAAAGAGAAAGCACACTCTGGCGAAGCAGCTGATCAAGGCCCGGGAGAAGATGGCTGTTGCTCAGGCTGAAGAGCTGCAGCTGCAGCTGGAGGAGGAGATCGCCAAGCTGAGGAGGAGACACACCGAACTGGAACAGCTTATTCGTACGAACGACCACATCCATTTCATTCAGGTACCAGACACCTTCCAGTGTGGTGTGGGACAACTTTATCTGTATGTTTTTTGTTGTTTTTGTATGTCCGTCACTTTGTCATGCTATGTCTGTTTCACATGATGGAATAATTCATACAGTAGGTTCAAAGCACTAACTGTAGAAGCTTTAAGGATCAGTGTGTAGGATTTAGTGGCATCATCCCACCCTACCTTACCAAGTGCAACAGAGAAAACTATGGTGGCTGTGAAATGCACAAAAAACCCAAAGACCCCTATTAGAGCCGGTGTTGGGTTTGTCCATTCTGGGTTACTGTAGGATACAAAGGTGTTCAACATGGCACACTCTGTGGAAGAGGACTTGCGCCATCTATAGATAAAGCAGCTCATTCAAATGTAACAGAAACACTAATGAAAATATACGTATGTATATCATATTCCATTTTTGCCTTATTTTTTATTTAAATAGAACTCCCTAAATCTGACACACTGGACCTTTTTTTTTTTTAAACATGCAAAACTCAGCAACAAAACACAGCTGAATTTATTGCCTCATAGCGACATCTGCTGGCCAAATTTAGCAGTGGAGCAAATGATGAACATTAAAATATCAAGTTGGATATTTCTTACAACTTCACTCTTATCCCTATTCTTTGGACTGAAAAGTTGGACAAATGTAGACAAAGTGCACATAGCATTGTCACATTGTTTTTTTAATGGAATTGACATCAACCATAGTTCATAGAATGTGTTTGGACACAATAAATATTATACCTATGACTATTTCTCTGGTCTCGCTCTCTGTGTTTCTCCTCATCTCAGACTTTCCAGTCCCTCTCCACCTCCTGTGAATCTCCAGACTTGCCTCCTGATCTGGTTGTTCGTCCTGAACGTTGGTTCAAAACCGTCACTGACTTGGTGTCTAAGCTGAGGGATGACATAGAGCGTCTCATGAATGACACATGGCGCACAGTCTCTGCCACAGGTACCTTTTTTATAGAAATACAAATCCAGAGTTATTATTCTAAATTAATATTCATGCCCAGTGGTATTTATGATTACATTTTTTTGTTAGTGTCTACTATAGATGTTGTCCTGCCACCGGTGCCAAAGACCAGAGAACAGTTTTTACGCTGTGAGTAAAACATTTGATTCTATGCAGTTCCACAATATACCATTTTATTAATAATAAACAGAATCTGATGTTAATGTTGCCCTCTTTTTCCTGATTTTTTTTTTTTTTCCTTCCATCAGACTGTTGTCCCCTGACTCTGAATGAGAACTCAGCCAACAACTATTTGTCCATTTCACAAGAGTCCCGGCGAGTGACGAGAGAAGACCTTGCGCTATATTGCTCTGCTCACTCAGAAAGGTTTACAAATGCCATGCAGGTGTTGTGCACAGAGGGCCTGACGGAGCGTTGTTACTGGGAGGTCAGTTGGAGCGGTTCTAATTTGTCCGTGGCGGTGTCATACAAAGACATCAGCAGATCATACTCACGTGAGTCAGAGTTCGGAAATAATGACAAGTCGTGGAGTTTTGAGTGCTTCCAGTTCGGTTACTCTTTCCAACACAACAGGAACAGCGTAACCTTGTTAGGCCCTCAATCCTCCAGGATCGGAGTGTACCTGGATCATAAGGCGGGTATTCTGTCCTTTTATAGCGTCTCTGACAAGATGACTCTCCTCCACAAAGTACACGCCACGTTCAGTCAGCCTCTCTATCCTGGCCTTAAGCTGATCTACGGTAACTCTTGGGCAGAACTGATAAAGTTATGGTGATAAAATACTGGAGAGGTGAATGTGTGCCACTGTTGAACAAGCTGTAATTGGCCCTCAATTATAATTGGATACCATATGATCTAGATGAGAGGATGTGATTTTACTAATAGTGAATGAAGACTGAATCAGTCCTCACCCAATTTCTAAGATCCTGTTAACTTTCTGACAACATTTCGAGTGCTTTCTTTTCGTTGCAGAGACTTTTATCCATAGCTTTTCTGCACTAACAAGAAATAGTGTGAGAACCGCTGGCTACTATTTACATGAGGATTTGTAAAGAAGAAAATATTCAATTTCTGCAACTTCAAACTAGCACTTTAAGTAACATTCTTCAAAAGCCCATTTGAGTGTTTTCCTAATTATGTAACAGTTAGAACAGTTAAGGTAGAAGGGTAGAGGGCGTTCGGTGTTTAAAGCCAGTTAAAACAAACCCAGTGCTCGTTGGGGTTCCAGATATTTTTCCATAGGTGCTACGTGTCTGTGCTGAGGGTTTGTCAAATAATGACTTTTGAAAAATGTGTTAAAACACGCTGTTTAAAATGTTTCTCAGAGTATTATAGCCAGTTTTTTTTTAAAATGCTCTGCTTTCATTTGTTCCTTTTGGATCACCACCAGTTTGGAATAATTATTGGCATTAAAAGGATGCTCAGAAATGGCGACACTGTGTATTTAGTCCGCTATGTTAATTTTCCATACTACCACTGTTTGGTTATGCAGAGCAGACATGTGATACATGTTTATTTGTCGTGTTTATTTTGTGTTCATGTTCTCTATTGTCTGTTTGGATTATTTTAATTATTTTGTGAAGACAAAAAATGAATAAAAAGATGCATACACACAGCCTATTTGATTGATTTTCATTTGTCTTGTGGCAGATATTCTATATGGTAGATTATATGCAGATGGGTCTAAACTCTGTTTTTCTTGTCTGTATTTAAAAATCAAAATTAATAAATGAATCTACATGATCTTTTGTGTCTTCTTCATCAGTGTTAAAATGTTATGGTGTCTGGGGAAACTTGCTGTGTCTTAAATCATTAAATCACATTGTTCTATGTAGGGAACTACATGTGTGTTTAAGATAATAGAAAATAATTGTTTTGGTCAGTCCTTAACTGTTACTGATACTATGTTTACTTGTGAGACAATCTGAGACCAATAAAAAGGCTAATAATTCTTACTAGACTTTCAGGCAACAGTACAAAGTAGAAGACAGATAACTGGCAGCTGGAACAGTCTTTGCCTTCTCCACAGAGAGGTCAGGGGTCACAGTTAGAGCCCAGCACTCCTGCAGTGTATATTTTATATTAGATATTACTGGGTACAGGTAGGGTTGGTTTGGCAAAAGTGGACTACTTGTTTGGGGGAATGTGCTGGGGCACCACTATAGCATATATTCACTCTCTTCATTCATTTATGAAATGGCGCAACTATCAACATGCTCGTGTTAAATTTTGAAGATAATTTGAGATAAATGTAATAGTTATAGACTCAAACCCAACAGTAGCCCCATTTCTTCCATAATTTGTTCACATTACATGGACGTGTAACATGTAGTGTTGAATGTAGAGCTCCTACATATTGTAAAATGAGATTTATTTTGTGAATTACTTTACTATGTTTATTGAATTCGCATAAATTAATTAAGAGTAATTACCTATAAGCATATTTGTATTCTGTTCTGCAATGTAGATGAGGAACTACATAAGGTGCATGTTACCTGGAATGTTACCAATGGTTAAGACTGGCGGAGTGATATGATGAAAAGTAGTGTTCAGTTGTCCTACTGTTAAAACGGACATTAAAGTGGATCGAGTAACCAAGATGAAGTTGTCCCCGTGCTCCTGCCTTACCCACGACCCAAAAAGGTAGTTAATATAGTAACTATCAAGTTATAGTTAACGCTAAGAGTAACCAGCGTTACAATATGTTCTAGGCACAGTTTATACAGATAATGTCGTTATTAAGCTTTTTATGGTCCAATTAATTTGCCGGTTAATTTTCCCCTTTCTTAGACTTTAAACCACTCTTACATTGATGATGTCGAGCGGATAAAAATGAAGTGCTGCGGCTACATTTTAATTCAAAACAAGACAGTACTCAAATGTCCCACTTTTACTGAATTCACCCTGAAACCCAACCAAACGAAGACAACGAGTACCAGCCAATCAGAGGCAAGTTAGGGACACGCGAACACGTGTGCGTAAAACCGCCAAAAACCCCTCGAGAGGAAGGAAAGCTGTGAGTGGCTTTTCTCGAACCAGGCAACAGAAGGAGCGCGGCATGGAGTTGCATTCAAATTGGGTGTGTCCAGTGTGTCTGGACCTGTTAAGAGAGCCGGTCACCATTCCTTGTGGACACGACTACTGCAAAAGCTGTATTGAGGCTTGCTGGGATCGGAGAGAGGAGAGGGGGAAGTACAGCTGCCCTCTGTGCAGGAAGAGCTTCAGTCCGAGGCCTGTCCTGAGGAGGAACAGCACGCTGGCTGAGGTGATGGTACTAGAGGAGGTAGAAACAGTGTGGATGTTACAGTACAGGTTTGAGCCAAATATGTGTATAGTTTAACTATAACTTATTTTAAAATGATTAGTATCAAAATACAATACTGTGGTGTCAGTATTTTGGACCTAAACTGTCCAAACACAGAATGTTACAATATGTTTTATGTGAGAATTTACAACCAAAATTATTAATTAGATCTCAGATTTTAATTTTTTTTTTTATTGTTAAATGTACTGGTTTTTATCAGGAGACCTACGGAGAATCTGACGGCAACTTTTGTTACTTCGGGTGTGAGAGACTAGCCGCAGAAATTTAATATTGAACATTTAAATAAATTTAAAGTAGTCTTGAGTCAACTAATATAGTTGTGCAAAGCCCTAATATTCCTACGAATTAGGCTCCTTTCAAAAAGTATGGCTATCCTCAGGCAATCACAATCATTGTCTATAGATATGTGCATCTTTTTTATTCTCCCCAGCTTGTTAAGAAGCTAAAGAAAACAAGAACCCAGCAGGCTTCTCCCCCCGCTGCTGTGTCCCGTGCCAGCCAACCAGATGTTGCCTGTGATTTCTGCTGTGGGACCGCTCCCAACAAAGCCACGATGTCTTGCCTGACGTGTTTGGCCTCTTACTGTCCGGCTCACCTGGAGCCTCACTCCAGCGTTCCTGTGTTGAAGAAGCACCGGCTGGTTTCGGCCACAGTCCCGCTGCAGCAAAAGATGTGCACGAAGCACAACAAGCTGTTGGAGGTCTACTGCCAGACAGACCAGAAGTGCATCTGCTATCTGTGCGCTATCCATAGGCACAAGAGCCACTGTATGGTGTCAGTGGCAGCAGGGAGGGCTGAGGAACAGGTAGGAACAAAAACAGAGCAGAACTAGGGCACACGAAACTGTAGAAAGGTCTGCAGCCCAACACATTGACAGATTTCTTACTTTTTAGAGTCAAATTATTATGACCACTTGTACACTGTAGATCAGATGTGATTTGATATAATAGAAAAGGTAGTAATTGTATTAATAAAACCATCCACAACAAGGCCTTTGCTGCATTTCTTACAGAAGCAGCTGATCGCGAGTCAGAGGAAAGTCGAAGTGAGATTCCAGGAGAGAGAAAAGGAGCTGACTGAGCTGGTCCAAGATCTGAAGTATCTCAAGGTGCGATATTAGACTGCAGTATTTGAGCTTGTCCAGGTTTTGATATCGTGGAGCAGTATCAGAAAGGTTGAATATCTTTAGACTGAGTTATTATTTAATATTACTGCCTGTATTAAGAGCAGTCAATCAGTTTGAGAGTGACAGCATGTGATATATTTTGTCTTTTCAGAGTTGTAGCCAGGCTGCAGTGCAGACCAGTGATAAGCTCTTTGATGAGATGATCTCCTCATTAAAGAGAGAACGCACTGTGGCGAAGCAGCTGATCAATGCCCGGGAGAAGAGGGCGGTCGCTCGCTCTAAAAAGCTGCAGCTGCAGCTGAAGGAGGAGCTCACCAAGCTGAGGAGGAGACACACCGAACTGGAACAGCTTTCTCATACGGACGACCACATCCATTTCATTCAGGTACCACAGTTTATTTGTAGGTTGTTGTTTTTTGTCCATCACTTTGTGTATTTTTTTATTTTATATCACTTCCACCTGACTGAATAATCTGTGCTCTTTAGCCAACGCACTCTCAGTCTGTAACTGTGGAAGCTTAAAGCATACAAATCTCAGCAACGAAGCCCATCTGAGAATGCACTGCCGAAAAGTAACATTGGCTGACCGTATTAGTTCATCAAGTTTAACGTAACTGACATAAAGTACAGTACATTGTATGTGTTTTTATATACAGTAAATATTATGCTCACAAGTATTATTTTTCCCAGACTTTCCAGTCCCTCTCCACCTCCCGTGACTCTCCAGACTGGCTTCCTGATCCTGTTGTTTGTCCCAAACGTTCGTTCAAAACTGTGACTGACTCTGTGTCAAAGCTGAGGGACGACATAAAGCGCCTCGTGTATGACAACCGGCCCAGGATCTCCGCCTCAGGTACTTGATAGAAATATCAAAATCCAGAGTTATACAGCGGTTTTATTCAAATCTAGTGGTATTTAGGATGTTTTACTATAGATGTTCTGCTGCCGCCTGTGCCAAAGACCAGGAAGGAGTTCTTACAGCGTGAGTAAAAACATTTGATTCCACACCACAGAGTGTGCAAAAGTAAATATAGGGTGTGTTATCAATCAGCTTGCTTTGCACTGTTTACCTAGTGTTAAACAGAACCGAGCACCTTTTTTTTTTTTTTTTTTTTTTTTAAAGATAATTTATGGTTTCCTACTACTCATTAACAGACCCCAATTCATTCGACGAACATTTCACATAAATTGGTTTTAATTTTAGCTCTGTGTAAAGTGAATAAATGTGTGTAGATAATGCTCCTCCATGATGATTTGCTAAAGACCTCAGTGATGAGGTTAATAAACATTATCAGTGTCTGATAACCAATAATGACACACAGCCATTTATTTGTTTATGGTTAGGCTCGATTGGTTACTGATTTAAAGTACTTCTGTTTTCTTTTGCCCTTTTTTTTAACATCTGGTGTGACAGCGCTGTGCTTAAGGTCTGGTTAGGTTTAAGCACTAAAAGTACTTGGTTAGGAAAAGATCATGGTTTTTGGGTTGAAACTGTGTGTGTGTGAAACTGTGAGAAATTGATGACTAAAACACTGTTACAACAATTTTAAATTCTTCAAAATTGCTGCTGTTTCACAATATACCATTTCATTAATAACAAACTGAATATTAGAAAGTTAATGTTTTTCTTTCTGCTTCGTTCTTCCATCAGATTGCTGTCCTGACGAATGAAAGCTGTTAGAACTGTTATTCTCCTCCATTCAGACAGGTGTACAGATGTCAGACAGGTGTACAGATGTCAGGCAGGGGTTGTGCAGAGAGCATTGGGAGGTACGTCGGAGGTAGGCGGTAATGTGTCTTAAAAGGACATCAGCAGATCGTATGACTCAGTTTCGAAATTATAAGAAGTGGTGCAGTTGAGAGTCAGGTTAATGTGTGCCACTGTTGATCAGGCTGTAATAGGCCCTCCAATATAACTGGATACCATATGAAAGAGACATTTTTTTTCTGTAATATATTCTGTAGTATATATTCTCTAGTTAGTGCTGAAATGCTACAAAAAATACTGGCTACTATTTTGATGAGACGTTGAGAAACAACCCGTTTTAAGATGTTTTGTTAAATGCTTTGGCTTTTCCAGATATTCCAGGGATTTTCAGATATTTTGCATTGATGAGTCTGTGACAAAGGGTCGTCTTAATAATTACTTTTAATGTTTTAAAATGTGTCTCAAGAGTATTATTTTTTCCATTTGTTCCATTCGGGTAACTAACTTTTTGGAATAATTATTTGCATAAAAAGGTTGCTCAGAAATGATACTACGACTGTTTGGTTTGTTTGTTGACACACGTTTATTTTGAGTTATTTACATTGTTCACCACATTGGAGCATTTTATATGCAGAAGAGTCTGTTTTGGATGATTTAGATTATTTTCAGAAAAAATAAATTAATAAATAAATGTGTACACGCAGCCCATTGTTTCTGACTTTCATTTGTCTCTCGGCAGAGGAGTCTAAACAGAAAAGTGTTTTATTAAATATCAAATTTAATTAGTTTTTCTTTAATATCTTTAGTAGCTTTAGTGTCTTCGTAGCAATGTTACAATTTTGTGGTATCTGGAGGAACTTCCTGTGTCATTCATCATAGTGTCTTAGATGGCAAAATAATTGTTTTGGTCAGTCCTTATTCTTACTGATAGTATGTTTAATTGTGAGACAATCTGAGTCCATTAAATAGGGTCATTCTTACTAGACAACGGTTCAAACTGGAAGACCGATAACTAGACTGACTGCCCTGGTTTTGGGCACACAGAGAGGTCAGGGGTCACTGTGAACTACAGCCCAGCACTCCGACAGCTAATAATAATAATAATAATAATGTAGTGGTGTGTATATATAGTATAGTATAGTATAGTATAGTGAACACCTGTCTGAAACATTAGCTGGGTGGATGCATGGCAACACAGGAGTGTGACCTCTGCTCTTCATTTCTCATTTTACTCACCCTCCCTGTGTTCATATGCACTCGGTTTCCAGTTTACACCTACAGCTAAAATGAATGCAGTCTAATAAGAACAGTCCTGCAATGAATCCCACCTTCATGAAGAGGTGGTGATTGAACTGTATGGTCTGGAAGCTGTAGTTTGTGGTGCCGTTTTAGCTGTATTATGTGACACTGAGAGGTGTTTCTATTATTTACTCAACCCTCATTGATGTAAATAAGTAAGATTTTAGATCACCTAAAGAATGTGTTTGAATCCACTGTACCATGGACACTGGAGGGCAGGCTGTTCCCACTTCCTCCTATCCCCAAGTAGGTAAACAACTCGGATATGAGTCACTGCCCAGGTTCAAGGATCTACCTGTAACGTCACCACACAAACAGCCAGGAACTGGGCAATATAGACTAGACATTTTAGACATGTTCTGGCTAATCCGTTTGCTTCAGTGTAAAAGAAAGGTCACATGGACTGAAATATTTGCTGTTTCTCCACTATTTTGACATATATAAAAAGCTGCTTTTTTTTTTACAGTAATACTACTCTTCAGTCCATTCATAGAAAATGATCAGTCCCATTTAAAACATTAGGTATATATTTGTCAAAGAAAGGCTCCACTACAACATCTGTACAATCATCCAGATTTTGATGGTTTGAAAGGAAGAAAACTGTCTCACATTTTTCCAGTCCCCTCCAAAAAAAAAGGAACAACTTTTCTGTTAGACCTGTCACACCTACTTTTTGTCTCTGTGATTAAATAGAGAAAGTCGCTGTAAACTGCTTCTATTTCCACAAAACTCATTCCACTTCCGTTCGTTTATAAAAGCTGCAGAGTCACAGAGGACGCTGCCCTTACCATGCAGCAACCCATACACTAATAGTTTTGTTTTTATATTTTAGTTCAACTTTCATTGCTCTGAGAGCCGATATTTTCTTGAGTCTATGGTATTATATTACGAAGAAAAGAAGAACAGGCCACATAAGGTCACACGTTTATTTTCTTCACAAATGAATGTCATGCAAACTGGTTTAGAGAACTATGCAGGGGATCTTCCCTTTGTATAAAGCTGATGTGACTAAGGAAGGAGCATACCTGAACCATGACTGCTCTGTAAGTATTTAGTGTGATCAAAGTTCCTCCAGCTTAACTCTCATAAAACAAAAACAAGTGATTTGCTGCTCTGTAACAAGACTTTGCCACTTGACCCGTCACAATCAGTGGAAACCAATGACCTAGCAGTATTCTTAGATAGTACACTTCTTTCCTGGGTTAACTGGGGTTCTGTTTTCAAGAAGTGTATGCAACCTATCTATCTGCTCAAACGACATAACTCTAAGCCTTCTTTAACACCTCATAAAACATGCTTAACACATTTTGATCCCATCTATAGCTACCTCTATAACATTTTCAAATTTTATGAGAATAGCTTTCAAACAGAATTTTTGAACTGATAACATGTTTCAGAAGCCTGCTGCAGAAAATGAAGCATTACATCTGTTTGGGTTAGCTATTAAACACGGTTATGCCGACAGTTCTTCTTACTCAGCACTACCCCTTTAAAATCCTAAAGTACTAGCATTTCTGTTATTGGACTTTTGTAAGTGTTGTTCATTAGAGTGTGGAGTTTAATTGACCCTAAACGTAAGTAACATCGACATGTAGGCCCATACTGCACATTTCTTTGTCTGTGAATGACTTTGACAAACGAAAGCAATACTTTTTTCTTCATGCACAGCCCATGTGGGACACAAAACACTAATATTTCCTTATTTGTTATAATAACATCATCATAAAAAACATCTTGCTTCATGGTGGTTACTGCAGCCTATTTGGTCAACTTGTTGATGTGGGAGGGATGGGTTACCACGTCAGTACTCATCCACATATTGTCTTTTAATAAGGTGAAACTAAAAGAAAAACTAATATTTAAAGGGAACAAGTTGGTTCATTTTGCAAGTATTTTATTTATTTTTACACATACAGCAGTGGAGGTTTGTGGGACCACAGAAAATTAAGAAGTAATACCAAAACTAAGTCCCAAAAGGTAATTTTTTTTTTTAATCTTGTGTGCACAAGTTATAATTTTATGGGCACAAGTTACTTATCTTGGGCACAGGGGGTAAGTTGCATTAATATCTTTATAGGCATATGTTTGCTGATTTCTCCACTATGTTTGAAACATTGCTGTGTTCATTGCTTTATTTTTTTTGCATTTGCAGTCAATTCGCTATGTTATTTAAAAGGTCCCAAAAGGTAAAAAAAAAAAAAAAAGTATCTTGTGCACACAAGTTATCATCTTGTAAAATAAAAAAGATTTCCTTTTGGGGACTTTAGGGGCTCCGTACAAAACAGAAAGGTTCGAGTTTATTAACTGTGTGTTATTTTTAATCACTTGGAGTCAGTCAGTGTTGTTTTCTCTTCTATTTCAGGCTCGGCAGTAATATAACAGGCTACTGCTGTTTACCTCCCCGCCCAACAGTCACCATGGTGACAGCTGACTTCCCCTGTAGTCTGCCCCTGCGCGGCTCGGCCAGCAGACGCCAACACAGACAGTACACACACACACGCACTTGAACGCTCTTTAGAAACTGCACACTGCAGATGTTGGCTTTCTTTATCTCTTCGCCATGGCTGAGAATGACCAATACCCCGTTTACTTTGAGTGCGACGGCCTGCTGGAGGAGCAGCTTCACAGAATAGAGAAATATTTCCGCATTCGGCGCAGATCCGGCGGAGGAGACTGCGGACCGCTGAGGAGAGTGCGTGATCAAATCTACAGCGTTGCTTTCAAATATCAGAGAGGTAGGCCATACATCGATTCCTGTTTATTATTATTTATAAAAATGATTTTAACTGTCGATATATACTTTTATATGAAAACGCTGGACGGTCCAGAATCGGACGCAGTTCAGTGTTTCTGCATTTGGCTCCTGAACGCATCAACACATCTAAGTTTCGTTTTCCTAACTCCTATCAGTGCTACCAAAGATAAAGTTATGAAGTAGGTCTCGGCGAATTTCTTGAAAATGTCGGCGTGAAAGTAAAACTAGACCCCCATATATCCAATGAATATGTAAATAGTAGCTACTGAGAAAGACAAATACAATCCCAGTTTTCAATCACCGCACCAGAGTGAATCTGCAGTAGTTTGCTGTAAAGTAAAATCAGCTGTTGTCAGTGGGGGAAGAAATACTAGTAAAAAACTCTGTTACAGTCAAGATTTCACTTAAATTAAATTAAAAAACAAACAAAATAGAAGCAAAAGGGCACTTTAAGTATGAAAGTTAAAGCACTTATTTGGCAGAATAGTTTGCATATTCTCTCTCTCTCTCTATCTCTCTCTATCTCTTTCACTTACTACTTTATATAATGTGTGATGGTCTTAGCATATATCATATTTTATGAAGTAATCATGTCTTGTTTCTAAAAGTTTCATCTGTGAAGTAACTAAACTTAGTAACTCCAGCTGTCAGGTAAATGTAGTGGAGAAAGAAGAACAATATGTCCCTCTGAACTGTTGTGGAGTATACAGATATCTAACCAAAAAAGGACTTTGTTAAAACTTAAAGGCACCTTTTACAATATTATAGAAAAAAAGTATTCTATAGGCATGTACACCACCTTTAAAACTGGACTATTTAGCTTAATGTTGAGGAAGTCCCTATATCAGTGCCTCACATTGTTGTGAGACTGCCAACCGATACAATCTTACATCCCGGGCGTGTCTTTAGCTGCGTCTCTCTCTGGTAAACAAACTATACGTGACTGCTTCCTGGTTATTTGGTTATTAAATTATATAAAACAGTTACTTTTTCATGGACGTTGTACAGGGAAAAGTGTATGAGGAAACAGGTCTGGCAGCAGCAGCAACTGTTGCCATCTGACACACTAGGTTTTAGTGCAAAGCACAAAGCACTTGTTTTGTACTTGAACATGTGATTGACCAATAACTTCTGAGAGAGACTGGGTTGAAACTTTGCTCACAAACAGCAGTGTTATCAGTGTTGTAAACAAACTTCATGTTGCCCCATTCATCCTTCTCTACTAATAACTGACATAAAAAGAGAAAAAGAAAGTCTCATCTAGAGGTGGGCGATATATGTTGTTTGCGATAATATCGTCATTGTTGTTTTGACGATGTGCAAATTTCCATTCGCCAAAAATATTGAAAGCATGCTGAAACTCCTCACATCCACTTAATACACGATGCAGCAACGCTCTCTACAGCATGGCAGGATTCAGTCAAACGACTAGTGGGCCTACGTGATCACATGACCTCTCGCTAGCATCCTCCTTGCAAAAGTTTAGCCGCGCAGTGTGATGGTAGAGAGAAAATGCAAGCACCTCCAGTCCCTGAAGCTACCGGTACAGATGATTTAGTGCCGAGACGTGGGTCTCCCTCTCTGGCATGGAATTGTTTGGTTTCGAAAATACTTTTTTAGCGCAGCGCTCAGAATGCTTCAAGTTGAAATCTGTTCAACTTTTAACCCCGCTCGCGTTTGGTGGACACAAGCCCTTACTCAGACAATTCCAATCACATTTTAAAGGATATCGAGATACTATTTTTTGCCCATATCGCCCACCCCTAGTCTCATCTTATAAAAATGATGTGGTTTACGTCAAAGGAGCAGCAATTCCCGTATTTAAACTGAAGTTACTTTTTCGGTCTTAGATCAGCAGGCAGTTCTACAGAAATCTGAGCATCATGTGGGCGGTCTGGTATTCACCGTCCGCAGCAGCCTGGAGCCTCGCACCTCCTCCTCCATCACCACCTCCACTGCAAGCCAGGATTTTACAGCTCCACTACAGGTTAGCACAGAAAATGTAATTCAATTAAATGTATGTATTCAAAAGATACATACATTTCCATTTACAGTTTCTCATTTCATGGAGTTATATAAAACTAACGAGGCTGTATATTCCATCATAAACGCTGTACTTATGATCATTGAATAACAGCTTTGTTTGAACAACTCAAATGTTTTTATGGGGGAAAAAATTAAGACTAGTAAATTGTTCTTTTTGACGCAGAGCCCACTGTCCATTCCTGCCTCAACACTTCTACCAAGTGGTGAAGAATATGAACTACGACTTGATTCTTACCTCTTTCGTTACCTAAAAGAATGTCCTGAGGCGGAGGAAGACCTCAAGGAAGGACTCGCCTCTGTGGCCTGCTCTGCCCAGCTTTACCCAGAAGAAGAGAGGGTTGTAGTCAGGAGTTTAGCTCAACCTGGTGCTGTTGATGAAAATAGAAACTGGAAAGCTGAGGTAGACAAACTCTTCGCTGGCTACCCTTGCCACTATGAGATGGACCCTCACAAAATTAAATCTTTGCTTCAGTCCTGCAGCTCTCGTCAGACCACAGATGACGTGAAGGTGTACACCGAGTTTGGGTTTGCTGTTGTTGTTGGGGAACTTTCTCAGGTGAAGGCCAGGTTGATGGATGTAGAGGACAGGTCACGTTTAGGTGAGAGGACGACCACTATTTGTCGACTGGGAGAAGCCAAACTCCGTCTCCTCTGGAAAGAGATTGAGCACAGTTTGGGACGGGATTTTCCAGGTGTGAAGGTCATGCAGGGAGATTCAGGTCAGTTAGTTTTGGAAGGTTCTGTGGAGGAGATTCTAAAGGCTGGAGAGTGGATCACTGATAAGGAGAATTTGGTGTTAGAAAGGAAAGTTTCTGACATAAGCCCACGTGTTTTGGCCTCCTTAAAGAATGCTTATGGTGGACCAGGGGCACTAGTGGACTTTTTAGGAGTTGGTGACAAGGTGGAAGTAGAGTTACGAGACACAGAGATACGTTTATTCTCTCTCTCTGCTGATAATCTTGATAAAACAGAAAAAGCACTGCAAGGTGCGATCAAGGAAGTAAAAATGAATGTTGCACAGAATTTGGCATCTTTGAGTTTGAGTGAAGAAAACATAACAGTTGCCAGCTACAGCCTTTGTGATGGGCTCCAGGTGCTGGTGTGTCAGGGTGACATCACCAAACAGCATGCTGATGCTTTGGTGAATGCTGCCAATGAAGATCTGGACCACTGTGGAGGTGTTGCTGCTGCACTGAGTAAAGCAGGTGGCCCTGAAGTACAGAGGGAGAGCAATGCCCTAATAAAGTATATTGGGAAAATTCCTACAGGTGATGTGGTAGTGACCACAGGGGGGAACTTAAACTGCAAGATACTCCTGCATGCTGTTGGGCCTGTAGGTGGAAAATCGGGTGGCAATGAAAGGGCATTGTTGAAACAAACTGTCCAGTCTGCTCTGGATTTATCAGAAATCATGGGGTTCAACTCCATAGCCATGCCCTGTATCAGCTCAGGTGTGTTTGGTGTTCCTGTCAATGTGTGCTCGGAGGCTATTGTAACTGCTGTAAAAGAGTTTGGCAGTCAGGGAGGGCGAAGTCTGAGTAGAATTATCCTGATTGATAACCGGGAAGAGGTGGTGAGGTCCATGCACGAAGCATGTGACCGACTTCTTCAAGGGATACACACTGGAACTAGTGCACCAAGTGATCTGGGTTTCCAGGTGGATGCTGCTGACCTTGACACAGCAAGAGGAGCCACTGCTGGAGCTGGAGAAAGTGTCCGTCTAGAGATCATTCAAGGAACCATCGAGGCCCAGCAGGTGTGAAACCTTTCTGAGATTTTAAGAAAATATATCAAACCTGTTCATACTATAATTTCCATTGTGTCTCAGTTATCGTAGTGGAAGATCAGAAGAACTGAGTGTTTGCTTACCTTGCCAATGTGCTAAACTAACCAGATGGACGATTATATCTCCTCCTAGGTGGATGCTGTGGTATCACCCATGGTTGGCCATGATCCTCTCTCTACCCGTGTTGGAAACATTTTGTACAAGATGGTTGGATCCCAGCTGACTGCAAGGTTCGGAGAGGAAGCAAAAGAAGAAACGTTGCCTGGTGACACAGTCCTGGTGGACGGCTTGCCTGGACTTCTATCTAATGCTGTGTTCTTCATCAACCTTGTTCCCTGGGATGATGATGAAGATGGAATTGCAGTTCAGGTAAAATTGCTGAGTGTTTTCAGTTGTGTCTGTGTGAAAGAATACTTTGTCAGAAACCATTTTGTACGGTATTTGTTACGTCTAGCCTTAAAAATAATTTAATTCTGACCTTTTTCCAGGTTCTGAGACTGGGCATCAGCAACATCATGACTTCCTGTGAGAATAGAGGGTTTGGATCTGTGGCTCTCCCTGTACTTGGGGCTGGAATTGCCCTGTCAATTCCTGACACCGTGGTAGCCAGGGTTCTGCATGAGGAAGTTCAGAAGTTCGAGCAGAACCGCAACAGCAGAACACCATTGCGGGTCAGCGTTGTCATCCACCCTAGTGATGAAGAGTCGAGAGAGGTAATGAAAAATGCATTCTCTACAGACCAAATTTTTTTTAAATATCTTGCTTAATGATAATGAGTGTGATTTATAGAGTGTGCCATGATACGGGCACAAATGCCACATCTGTTTAATGAAAATGCATACTGCCTTAAATGTAAATCTCACAGTTGATTAATGTTAAAGTAATTAACCAGTATAATCAGTTGTATTTTAAAAGTGTTGAGCAGTAAACTAGAATTGGTATTCAACCCATCATATACTTTGTTGTCTCTAAAGGCCTTCAAGTCACCTGAGGAAGCTTTCCAACCAAAAGAATTCACAAAAGAAGTTTACCAACCAGACCAAGGTGGATATTATATTGGGATCTAGTCCTGTGGCACCCATTTTTCATGTTTATAAGTGCATTTGTTACCTTTTTAGACTCATGTATTTGATTAGGCAATAAAACAGTTCATTGTAAATTTTTACCCAAATCAAAAATTGTTTCTTTTACAACCAAGAGAAAATTTACCTAACACAGTCACACTGTCTTCTAGTTTCAGCTACAAAGAGGATCGTCCTGCTGGGAAAAACTGGAGCTGGGAAAAGCCACCTAGCTGACACCATATTTGGAGAAGAATTGTTCACACCTGACCATTCTCCCAACTCTGGAACAACTGAATGTCAAGCAAAAACCAAGTCTGTCAATGGAAGAAGCATTACTTTGATTGACACTCCTGGTTTCTTTGATGTGGAAAGGCCTGAGGAGGAGCTGAAGCCTGAGATAGTGAAGTGTATCACAGAGTGCGCTCCTGGGCCTCATGCTTTTCTCATTGTGCTTAAAGTGGAGAAATTCACAGAGCATGAGCAGGCTGTCATCACTAAAATATGCCAGTATTTCTCTGAAGATGCTCTAAAGTATGCTGTAGTTGTCTTCACTCATGGTAACCAGCTCCCTAAAGGGATGAACATTGAGGACTTTGTCCGTCGGAACAAAAATCTGAGTGATCTGGTGAAGAAGTGCGGAGGCCGGTGCCATGTCGTTGATAATAAATACTGGAATAACAGTATGCAGAATAACTACAGGAGCAACCAGTTCCAGGTGGAGGAGCTACTCAGCACAATAGATAAGATGGTAATGGAAAACAGGGGAGGGTACTACATCAACAAGTTGTTTCAAGCAGTGGAGAAAGAAATACAGAAAGAGATAAAGCACATAAAACAGTCATCAGGAAACATGCCGGAGGGAGAGATCAGAAAACAGGCTAAAACAAAAGTGTCTAACAGGTTTATGATCCAACTGGCAGGTATTGCAACAGGAACATTGGTAGGAGCTCTTTGTGGTTTGGCAGCAATGGTTGGATTAGCTATCACAGCTATGCAGAGTGTAACAGTAATGAAACTTGTGAAATGTACAGGAGCCACTGCAGCACTAGGAGGAGAGGTAGCAATCGCTGCTGGAGTCGGTGCAGCGACAATAGGAGGAGTAGTGGGTGGTATGGTTGGAAGTTATGCAGCTGAGAAAGCAGAAACACCATTGGAGGCAGCACAGATGGCATATAATGATGTCATCAACAAAGGAAAAGATGCAATAAATCAAATACCGAAGATGTTTTCATAACTACAATGTATCAAATGACAATCTGAAAGCACCGTGACAATGTGCTGGATGTAGATTATGTCATTGCTTCACAACTATAACTATGATGTAATGCGGCATTGACCAATATTTTAGCCATTTGAGGGCAGCAGAAACGTGTAAAAACAACAATCACATATTATCTTCATTGAATGTTTTATGCTATTCTTACCTTTTTACTCATCAAGCAGACACTGAGCAACATTAGCATTTATTTGGAGTTGTGTTTCTGGCCACCTGGTGAATGTTTATCCGACATTGACTCTCCTTTTGGCACTCTTTTTGTCTACACCGACTCCAGAGAGAATTAGCTGCTCTCTAGGCCGTAAATGCACCATTGTCTTCCCCACCTAACCACTAACTTTGCCATTTGGTGGTGAACAGGAAGCCTACAAAACTTTTTGCTAAAAACCTCAGCTGTCTGATGGCTAGAGACATGATTGATGAGAGTTCGCTGGCCAGAAAACCAAAACAATGAGCTTAAAGAGGGTAAAATGGCTCCAAAGAGCTGAAGGGAACTACAGGGTGATAATTCTTTGTGGGTTTGAAGAAGAAGATATATTTTCTACATTTACATACTCTTTTTACTATTGTAAAAAAAAAAGATTAATACAGCTTTAACTAAGGGGGAGAATGTTTGGTGTTGACAACCATAATTGATTGTTCTGATAAGTCAAATCTCTTATTACTCATTTGTGAATTACTGAATTATTAAATAATTCAATCTAAGTGGGTAGCAGTGGGCTAATTTATATATATTGGTTATGTGTAGAACAAATGTATATGTAAAAGTAAATGTCTGACAGTGGTTGTTTGAATGTGGAGTCTCAATAACTTTGAGGTGTTGTGTGATGATCTCTTTCTGTATGTTAAACCGTTGTTTATTTTTAATAAACCTGATTTTACACAATGAAAAGCATTGATTGCTCACAAGATTTTCGTCCATTCGTCAATTTTTTTTTTTTCATGATGGTGCCCTATGTCTGACAGTTTTTTCTCTTTGTAGGATTTCTATTCTTCTCTATTTCCCTGCACCTGGAAGCTTTGATCAACAGGGGGCTCCCCAATGCAGGAAAAATACTAACAAAAATACTAACACTGGAACATACTCTGTCACATCCTGTAAAGAGGAGGTGTATCAAGTGCACTAGCAATGCCAGCATCTGTGAAACCTCGTAACATGTTTTATTATACAATAAATGTAGTTATGGCTGTTTTTGTAATGAAATACCTTTCCTGCTTCCACAGGGAGGTCAGAGGCCAAATTATAGTGCTGCTATGCATTGATAGGGTGTCTCTGTTAAAGCTGCTTCTGAAAACTTGTTGACACAGAACATTTAACTGTGGATATACAGTATATTGTGCCCGAATCACAAAGTATTTATTTAATTTAGCATTCCCTTTCACAGATTACGGAACAAAAATTATGCTTTGTTTGGTTTCACTGATTTAGTTGCAGTTTAATTGTTTTGTCTTGAATGTAGGTGAACAATTTGATTCATCCTGTGTCTGTGATATTGTATATACAGTAAAGCTTTTAACCAAATGTAAAAGCTTTGAAATATTATTTATTATTAGTATTTTCTTAGATGTTCCTTTAATTCTGTGTCCTTGTTAACATTGCACATTGTAAATATCTTTCCTGTACAGTTTTAGATCTTTATCTTTATTATTTATATGTCAAAAGGTACTTGATTTTTTGTGTGATTTTTATGCACCAAGGCAAATTCCTTGTACGTGTAAAAACTCACTTGGCAATAAACCCGATTCTGATTCTGATTCTGATTCCGACATGAATGCAGTACACGAGGTCTCCTTTGTGATGCAATAAAGATGCATTTGACTTAATCAAAATGAATATTTTTATTGTTTATTTTCTCAGGCTTTGAAAGATACCTTCAGTATACAACACAGGCTAATTGGCACTAACTATGACTGTCAACTAATCTTGATGTGTGAAATTGGTGTCTGCCCCTTTAACACTGAGCAACTATCTGAGCACACAGAAGATATCTATTAAAAAAGGAGGAAGCAGCTCTGTTTAGCCCCACCTCTCTCGCATGGAGCAGGGAGTCAGCTCTTTCTTTTCCAAGTATTTCAGACACACTGAAACTACTTTATGCAACTGGTTGTCAGTAAAATGGCTGGGACGCAACAACATCAACAAGAGGAGCAACAGTTCTGCTGCTCAGTGTGTCTGGATCTGCCAAAAGAGCCAGTTACTATTAACTGTGGACACAGTTACTGTAGAAGCTGTATTGAGGGTTGCTGGGACCAGGAGGAGGGAAAGGGAGAGTACAGCTGCCCTCAGTGCAGAGAGACCTTTAGTCCTAGGCCTGTTCTGAGGAGGAACAACATGCTGGCTGAGGTAAGGTGAATTATAGTACTAAAACGTGTTTGGACCTGCTCTTACTTGTACTTAACAGTATTAATCTACATTTGTACATCTACATTTCTTACTTATTCCTGTAAACATACAATAGTTCTTTCTTCCTAACTTTGTGTAGCCCTTATGTGTTAAATGTAGGCAAAGCTTCTATTGGTGTTTTTAGGGAATATTCACTAACATCTTTTACCAAAAACATGTATATTATGATGCAGATTAAATGTTTTTATCATTCTATTAACTAATAGACGTATATGCTGCTTTGGCAGCCAGCTGGAGCTTTTCAGCCTTTTGCACATATATTGTCAGTGTATGTCCACCGAATTAACATAAAGATGTCAGTGCGGGAATACCAAAGATTTATGTAAGGTTATTTTGAAATTGTTGCTATTACTTACAGTTTGTTTAACAGAGAACACTAACTAGTTTATTTGTTAACTGCATAATGGCTTTGCTCAGTAGATTGGCCAAACTTCTTTAATTGAAAATACCAGTATGTGTTACTTATTTTCTGTTTGTTTTTTTTACTGGTATTATGTTATTTAAGTAAAATATCTACCTCAAAAATCCAGTATCGTCAGGCCATGGTATATGCTTTCTCAATAGAGTTCATTTCTCCCCAAAATAATTGGTCATCAGTGATTGACCTGACTACTTTATCGTCCCTAGCTTGTGGAGAAGCTGAAGAAGACGAGCGCCCCCCCGGCTGCTGCTGTGGCCTGTGCCAGCCTGGCAGATGTGGCCTGTGCCGGCCCGGCAGATATTGCCTGTGATTTCTGCTGTGGGGCCGGACAAAACAGAGCCACCATGTCTTGCCTGACGTGTTTGGCCTCTTACTGTCCAGCTCACCTGGAGCCACACTACAGCGTTCCTGTGTTGAAGAAGCACCAGCTGGTTTCAGCTACAACCCCACTGCAGCAAAAGATGTGTACGAAACACAACAAGATGTTCGAGGTCTACTGCCAGACAGACCAGCAGCTTGTTTGCTCTCTGTGCACTGTAGAAGAGCATAAGGGCCACAAGACGATTCCTGTCTCCGTACAGAAGGCTAAGACGGAGGTAGAAACAAACACCTTCACTTCTCTGTCCACACTTTCAAAGTCTCTATCTATCTCTCACTCCAAAAGCACACCTGGCTATAAAACTCAGTAACGACTAACAACTATGTTCACGTTTGTACTCCTCTGCCAATAATCATGCTCTCTTCCTTCCAGAAACGACTGGTTTCGAGTCAGAAGCAAGTCCAGCAGAGAGTCCAGCAGAGGGAGAAGGAGCTGAAGGAGCTGAGCCAAACCGAGGAGAATCTCAAGGTATAAAATGTATTCAGTTTTGTATGAGTTTGTAAATGGGGTGTATTATTAATCTTGATTTATTGCAAAATGCAGGAATCAGGAATACCATGTTTCCCCTAGGCTTGTTTTAAATTACATTACTACAGTCAGTATCATGAGACAGTGTATGGACGTAAAAATGTCAGGTTATATTTGAGTCTTAAATGCAGCTTGTAAGCTTCCTTTTTAACCTGGAGTGAATTCTGAACATTGGCACCTCGCTTTAAGAATTTAGGGCTTATGTTGGACTGGAAAAATGGGGGAAACCCAGGCAAGCATTCATTATAAACTGTAGTATAAAATGTTATACAGTTATGATGCACTAGCCAAAAAAGAGAAATGTATTTTTTATCTTGGCCCTTGGGAGGTCAAAGGTCAGAACCAGATTGGGAACAGTGCCACTAAAACTGATGGAATGCAAGTTTTAAATAAAGAGACAAAAATGGTAAAACATGATGTTCGCCAGCAGAGTTGTGCCCAGACTGTGCTGATGGACTGTGACAAGATCTTCTCTGAGCTGATCTTCTCCATGCAGAGGAGGCGTATAGAGGTGAAGCAGCTGATCAGTGACCAGGAGAAAACCGCTGTCGCTCAGGCCGGCCAGCTTCAGCTGCAGCTGCAGGAGGAGATCACCAAGCTGAGGAGGAGACACACCGAACTGGAACAGCTGTCCAATGCTGACGATTACATCCATATGATTCAGGTGCTTCTTTAGCGTTGTCTTTTTAAATGTGTTGTTTTTTTGTTGTTTTTTCATCATTTCCTGAAGTACAGTGCAGCCAAAAAACATAGGTTGAGTGGCTGGCTGGGAATAGTGCCATCTAAAAGGAGATTACAACAAAGTGAATGTAGTAAAGCTGTAGGGGTAGATTTGTGTATAAAGTAAAAGGGTGAATAAGAAATGGATGAACCGGGATGATTCATTTTTAAAATCTTGATATTGTCATTAACAGGTGACAGTGTTATCACTATAATAAATCCCTAAAAAGACACTTAAATTGAACTGGTACAAGGATTGACTGATGTCTAAAATCCTTACAAACCAAACTCCTGGACAAGGTAGAGAATTCGGTTGTGAATAAGCTCTTTTTATCTTTGACTCTGCCTCTCTCTTGGTTTTTCTCCTCCAGATTTTTGAGTCTCTCTCCACTTCCTGTGACTCTGCTGACTTTTCACCAGGTGCCGCCCCCCCGCGGTCCTTCAGTGGCGTGACTGACTGCGTGTCTGAGCTGAGAGATAAATTAGAGATTGTCCTGAGGGACGCTTGGCCCAGGATCTCGGCCACAGGTAACATGTGTACATGTATAAAAAAATTAGGACTCATACAGTGGCTATATTCATGTCAAGTGATGTTTTAAAAAAAAAATTTCTTTCTCACAGTTTCCTACGTTGACTTTTCACTACTGCCCACACCAAAAACCAGACAAGAGTTTTTAAGCTGTAAGAAATTCAGTTGAGCTCCTTTACTCTCATGCATTAGTCGTCACCATTTGGGTTTTTTGTTAATACTTTGTTTTCTTGACAGATTGCTGCCCCCTCACACTGGATGTGACCTCAAACTACCCCTATCTCTACCTCATATGCAATAACCTCAGAGTGAGGCCGTCACCCAGCCCGTATGCAGCTCACTCAGACCGCTTTACTCAGTTTCCGCAGGTGCTGTGCAGAGAGGGTTTGTCAGAGCGACATTACTGGGAGCTGGAGTGGTATGCTCGCACTCTGTCTGCAGCAGTGGCATACAGGGACATCGACCGAACTGCAGACGAGTCAAAGTTTGGAAACAATGACAAGTCCTGGAGTTTAGAGTGCACAGCAGATGGTTACTCGTTCCGTCACAATAACGTAGAAACAACGGTTTCAGGTCCTCGCTCCAGCAAGATTGGAGTGTATCTGGATTATAAAGCAGGCATTCTGTGTTTTTATCACGTCTCTGAACCGATGGTTCTGCTTCACAAAGTCCAGACCACGTTCACCCAGCCTCTTTATCCTGGGCTTGGGCTGAACTATGAATGGTATGATGTTGGAGTGTTTGCACAGCTGGTCAAGTTATGGAAGTAAAAATGTGTGTGTGATAGCAAGTTTTCTGATGGAAAGGTTTTGGCAGTCCCAAAAGACTAGAAATAAATAGATTTTAAAAATGACTGCAACTATGTGGTACATAGCTCCAGGGAAGAAATAGTAGAAAACATTACAGACGGGAGGGAAAGGGAAACATTTTCTTCTGCATTCTCTGGAAAAATATTTTTGCAGACACACACTTTTGCATTGTACCATTGAATATTTAACTTCCTCTATCGATTGCCCCATTGGTATAGAGATCAAAGAAATCTGTCATTCACTTTTAACAAGTTTCTGCTAGAACAGATTTATTTTCCTCCCTTTTGCTGACTAATAGACAGACATTAGCAGGAGAAAACTGGCATCAGTCTGTTGTTGTATATCAGATGTTATCAAGGAAGGAACGTAACAGAGCGTAACCTGATAAAGCCCCCCCCCCCCATCCTGGATTCAGTAAACCTACACAATTCCATAGTATGTCTGTCATCTGTTTTCTTGAGAATGAGCTTTGTTCGCTTTATTTTTTTGGTGGTTGAGCATCACATTCATAAGTTTAGAGGCTTATCCAGGTGTTTCTCTTTTCATCCCTGGCAAGACAAAACAGCAACTTGCAAGTTATTGCAAGCGCTGAATCCCTGAAGTGGTTTTGAATATGTTGAAATTTTACATGGTCAAACTCACGTACACAATATAATTAAAGTAATACAAAATGCATTGTAATCCCGTGGATTGTGCTTTGAAAAATAAACATGATTGCATTGTTCTTATGGTTTTATTCCATCTTACAGCAAGAGGGGTGTCCTGGGTTTGAAAGTTTGTGTGGGGACATTTGTCTCTGCCCCTATAACGCGCCGGCAACTCACCCAGTTTGTAACAGTCGCCCAGTATGCATGGATGGATTTTCATGCACTGCACGGTGAAAGATAACAACAAACAATGACAAAGTAAAGCCAAGAATCTGAAAGAGCACACAAACAACAATTAGGCCAATCAGAGACTGTTTCTTTTAAGAAAGTTGAAGGGGTTTAATGTTGACAGATCACTTCTGCAAACATTTTATTCATCCTTTGTTGAGTCAATATTAACTTTTGCTATGATCTGCTGGTTTGGCAATTTGAGTGTAATCAACAAAAACAGACTGGGTAGAATTGTAAACATATGAAAATAATTGGCACTGACCTCAACAGCATTGGGTATGTGTATGAGGCCAGAGCCACACAGAGGGCAATGGCCATTTTGGCTAACATCACTCACCCACTACACTCTGAGTTTTGCCTCCTACCATCAGGAGGGAGGTATACCTCCTGAAAACGTGCCAGGTCTAACAGATACCTGAGATCATTTGTACCATCAGCTGGTGGGTGTCTCAACAAACTATAGGTCATCTTCCATCCCTGTCCATGTCACAGTACATTCATCATTTCATGTTTTTATGTGTTTTTGTGCGAATGTGTATGTGTTGGCTACCTGTTGTGAACCAAATTGCCCCTTGGGGACATTAAAGATATTTCAATTCAATTCAATTTCCTAAACATTTACATTTTCTCACCCATCCCATGGCATATATCAATTAAAAAATCCTTATGTTTTTGGAGCTGTTTTTTTAATTGTTAGGGCCCTTAATTCTGGTCTTAGATTTATATTCTCTCTTCCCTTTTAGGCAAGGCTAAATTATTTGCACACCACCTTACAGGCACATAGGAAATTTAAAATACTTTTACATTAAACAAGTATATATAAGGAATAAAAATCAATTAACCCACAAGGAATATGTTCATCATATATGTTCAAAAGTGTGTGGACACACCTACCTTTTTTTGGTCTAGAGACCTTTGTCATGAATTAGGCTAGGCCTCTTTGTTTCAATAAGGGGAAATGTCAAGTCTATAGCATGCAATGATATTTTAGACAATAGTGTGCTTCCAACTTTGTGACTAGTTTAGGGAAGCCCCTTTGTTGTTTTCAGTGTCAGTGCTCCTGTGCACAAAGCAAGGTCCATACAGGCACGGTTCTCTGGTGTAAAGACCTGAGCCCAGACTTTAGCTGGATCCAACACCTCCTGATACGAACTGGAATGCCAACTGTGAGCCTGAACTTATTGCTAAACATCAATACTTGGCTGCACTAATGCTCTTGTGGCTGAATGAGAAGCAAACCCCTGCTGCCATATCTGACTATCTGAAGTCTTCACACAGGGGAGTAGAGGATGTTATAGCTGCAGATAGATTCATTCCCACATGTTCAGAAATCCCCTTTGGGTGTAAAATGTTGTCCACATACTCTGCCATGTAGTGCAATTGGATTTTTATGTGCTCCAGTTCTGAGATATCTGAAGCTAAAATATCAACTACTACTCTGATACAACAGAATCAAATTTTGTTTGTGGGTGCTCAAAGCAGTGATCTGCATGGCTAGATATCGTAAGGGTAAAGTGTTTGTGTAGTTTTGGGTGAACTAAGCTTTTAAATTGAAACTACACAGATGAAATTCCTTGACAGATTGCCAGGGCAAAGGCCTGTCAGGTAATAGGGACACACCTTCCCCCTATGACTACGCTGGCTTGTTACAGCACGCACAACAAATCAATCAATGCCGAGTGACAGAGAAAGAGAGAGAGAGTGGGTGGGAGGAAAGCGTGGGGAGAAGAAAAGCTAAAAAGAAAAGGAAGAAAATATCATTTAGCACAGATTCAGACTTCTTTTGCGGCTGTCGGTGTCGCCTTTCTTCTGTTGGGATTCGCAGTCCATCAATTGGTAAGTCTTGTCTCATTTTCCTGCCACTTATTCAGCAGTCTGTGTTGGTAACAACACTGCGGTTCCAACTGTCAACAAATCAATGCAACCAACCAGCATTACTGCTACCTGTATAGGAGAAACTATCAACTTTTTGTGTCTTTTTGAGGATTTGAGAATTTGCAATTGGCTGCAGTATATTTTTGAGAATATACAGTATGTTTTCATTTAATTGTGTGTTACTTTTAATTTGACAGCAGTGATTACATCAAATAACATGTTCATTTGTGCAACTAAATCTGTGAAATCTATTTGTTGAACAGTTTCTATATGTATGATTTTCATTTGAGTGGAACAGGTGTGTTTTAGTAAGTATGTGCATGAGTCACACAGTACAAACAAACACACCTTTTGAGTCAGTCAGGTTTTCATAGTCTGTAATGTGGTTAGTTGTTTTACAAGTAGCTCTGTTTGTACAAAACACAATAAAAAGTAAAAAAATAGGGGAAGGAATAAAACTTAAATTGTCTGTATTGTAAGGAAGAATAAAAAAACAAAACAAACACAACTACCTACAAAAAAAAAAGACTCACAATGACAGTGACTCGCTGATTATAGTATCTCATTGTTGGGCCATTGCACAATGTGACACAGTTTCACCGGCTGGGGCTGCCTTGATGTCACTGTTAATGTGGTTTGACTGGCTTTCAGTAAACACTGGCCATGCGGTAACATTTCATTGTGTCTCTTTCCTCCTGAAACCTGGAGATGTGGAAATGCTTTTATCCAACAATATTTAATGAAGAAAAGAACATCTGTGGTAGAAAAAAAACTTTATCTGTTCCATCATAAGCACAAAAATGTATGTTTTGCGGTCAGTGTCTATATTGTTTTATGAAAATAGTGAAAGCACATCTTCTGTTGACCACATATAGCCTTTTGTATTTGTGTCTTGTACCTACCTACTTACTAATTTACCTATTTATCAGTTTTTGTTATCTAAATGCATTTTATTTTATTTCTAAGCATATTTGTGCTGCCTTTAAAAGTGGTGTATCAATTAATTTATTGTTCTTTTCAGTGTATAATTAAACAAAAAAAAAAATAAACCAACAACAAAACCCAAACATAACCATATGAATGAATTATTTTCTCATTTCTCAACACAATATTTTAAACCCCACCCCCCAGATGATACAAATTAAACGCTTAAGGCGCCCTTTTTACAGCATGCAACATCATGTACTATATGCATACATATATAAATAGTATATACAGGATATACAATAGGTGCAGTACTAAATGTCTTCAAAACCCAATAAATATCTGTGTTTGTACCTGTAACACTACCATGGTGTGCACTCACCACTA
Source organism: Dicentrarchus labrax (assembly GCF_905237075.1). NCBI lineage: Eukaryota > Metazoa > Chordata > Actinopteri > Moronidae > Dicentrarchus > Dicentrarchus labrax. The sequence continues at coordinate 4,659,240 of NW_026136705.1, read as the reverse complement.
CAGCCAATTACACACTGTTTTACACTGTAATAATCCATAATTACTGCACAAGTTGCTTTGCTAGGTATCAAACAGGTTTGTCAGTGTGAATATGTGATTATCAGGAGTACTGACACCACATAGTTTCAGTATCAACAGTAAAGGGCGTGCTCTGAAACCAATAGTCAAGATATGTCGAACGAGTGATGATTTGAATTTTTAAAAATACGAGAGCTGAGGGAACAGGTAATTCAGTGCAACAGTGTAGTTCACTGATGTGTTTTAAAGATTTTAACAACCTTTTATGTCCCTTAGATCTTAAGGAAGCAGACAGCTTGAGCCAAACATGGTGATGTTGCATTCACAGTAGTTACTATGCTATACACGGATGGAACCGACTTCCTGATGCAAGCAAACTTGCGACCTAATTTATATTTCCTTCATCACTGCCTTTCATTATTTTGACATCCAAACTCTACACCCATATGTGATTGACCACTTTATTTCAAAACTCTTTTGGGAAGGCCAAAAATATAAAAACTAAAAGTACACTTTGTGCAACAGAATGGCCTCTGTCAGGGGTATAATGTAAATGGATTGAATTTTATGCATTATGATGCATAAAAGTGTTTTCTTTAAGAATGTTGTCTGTACCAATACATCGTATTTTGTTTGTAATTTGTATTTACAATCTCAATCTAAAAAGTAAGCTATCAGATAAATGTAACAAAATGTAAATACTCAAGCGAAGTACAAGATAAAAAGCTTAAAGAAAGGGGTGACTTTTGGTCATACTGTGTATATTTCATGTGTATTTTTGCTGTATTTGTTTTTTATGTTATTCTACCTTCATTGATTAAACCTTATGTCTTTATTATATTTCTACATATTCTAACATATTTCTTTGCCTTATGTATAGCACTGTAGGTTGCCTTTGCACTATAACTATAAAGTCAGACAGAGAGAATATGAATCTCAGATATAATCATTGCTCAAATACTGACACCAACACAGTGACTGTTGCCTTTTGCTCATGTCTGGTCTCGTTGTTCAGGAATTAAGAATCTCCGTTTAAACCTGTTACACTTGCGCCACACTCCCACACTTTCCTGCAGAAATACATAGGCATACGTGTATTGTCAAACGGAGGCCTGTGCCAGATAAAACATGTAGTAGGAGTCACCGGTGAGGCTATTTATTAGTCAGTTTGTAATAGTAGGCTCGTGTCAGGACTGGAATGGTTTCATATTTTGGTTACTTTTGGGGAAAAGTGCCCTGTAAATACAGCCTCATAATTCTAAATGTTATAAAGCACACTTTTCAGGTTTGCTTTGTTTGCATTTATATAATGAATTTTTTTTAAAAATCTAACATTTTTATATTTTCTGTTTTTTAAAACCCTTAAAATGTAAACATTCTGAGTCAAACCTTTGAGGAAAATCATTCACCAATATTACCCTTTTGGCAGGTGACAAAAATGGCAGTTAACATATCCTCCGGTGCACTAAATGAGACCATTGTGGATAACCAAACTGCCACCACTATGGGCGCCCTCATCCTGACCCTTGTCTTTCTATTGGGCTTCCCTGGAAACCTCTTCATCATCTGGAGCATCCTGGCACGTGCCCGAAAGCAGTCCGTCACCACCCTTCTCATCCTCAACCTAGCTATCGCTGATGGCTCTCTGATGGCGCTCACCCCATTCTTCATTGTCTACTTGGTTATGAAGAGGTGGGTGTTTGGGAATGTGATGTGTAAGGTCCTCTTCTACCTCTGCCTGGTCAACATGTACGCCTCCATCCAGCTCATCATGCTCATGAGCATCTACAGGCTGGTGGCAGTGCTTTGGCCTCAGCGCCTCAGTCTTATCACTGGCCGGAAGACTGTACTGCGGGTGCTGGCAGTGGTGTGGGTGCTGGTGATGGTGGCTTCTGTTCCTGCAATGATCTTCAGAAGAGTGGAGCCGAAGAAGATCACTGGCGTGCTAGTGTGCGAATCATTCCATGATGGCGACAACGAAGTGAGTGAACCAAGACCTATTATCTTCACATTATTAGTAACTATTATGCACTCTCCCCCAAGGCTGCTAGATCTTCTAAATGTGTTAGATGAATAAAAGAAAAATGTATGAAGGGGTTTTCATTTTGCATCAGAATCTCAGGATTTCAGTCATCCGTAGCCTGTGTTTACTACATTTATTACATCCTAGTTACTAATCTCACACTCTGTTAAATTTGACAGTTAGTCAGGTTGTTCACTGTCATACCAAGTGTTACATGGTGGGTTTATATCAGTAGGGTCTCTCTGTATTCAGTGGACTAGAGGTAGGGGGAGGTGGTTGTTATGAGTCATGGGGTGAGATGGTTTTCAACAGCCTGGGAAGGGTTGTCAGGACGGCATTGTAAATCCCCTTTCAGACACAGAATATGTAACATTGCTAGATTCATGAATCTCTTTAACTAAGTAAGTGGTTCTGATCGGGCATAACCCCGCCGATGCCCACTCCTCATCTCTGTTTGCGGCTACCATCCCAAGACTATATTAGCCACTGCTAGTATAATACATTCATATCTCCAACAGAACTTTCAACAGTAACGTTGAACTGGGGTACCAGATTACCCACAGGGCAAGTTTTGGGGCTCTAAACTAATAATTATTTCAGTTGGCATCCAGATACCAAGCTGGCAACTCTATTACCCCATAAGATGCAACACACAAAACCATCGACACCATTCAATCTGAAAAAAACAAAACAGATTTGCTGAATTCCCTAATCATTCTCTCTTTAATAATCTCCATAAATCAATTTACCAATCACAATCTTCTCTCTTTGAGTTTGAGATTTGAACTTGGCAACATTGTAAGACATCCATCCTATTGGCATCCCTGGGTTTTGAAAAACCTACATCTTGCTGCCTTTTCTTGTGAGTTCACATGATGCAGAATATTCGAATATTAAATTCTAGTTTTGCCTTTTTCTCATCTCATCTCCTCTGCACAGACGGTTCTCCAGTACATGCTAGAGCTCGTGTTGGGTTTTTTAATCCCCTACGGGGTCATTGTAGTCAGCTACATACGCATCTTACGGCGGATCCAAAAGACCAAGTTTGGCCGTCGAATTCGTAGTGAGAAGCTCATCCTGGCCATCGTGTTGACCTTCTGCATCTTTTGGTTGCCCTACCACTTAATCAACGTGGTGCAAGTATGTCACACAAGTAACACATTCTTCCAAGTATACTATGGCTAATAGTCTAATGTATTCCCCATGCATTCAGGTTTAATATTATTTGTCCATTTGTCAATCAATTTTTCACTTTTATTAACTAACCAATTTTGTCTTGTTCTCAGATTACATCGGCTTTGTGTCCAGAAGGTCCAATAAGAAATAAGTAAGCGGTGACACAACAATTTGGACACATCTTATTTAGCTATAGCTAAAACGAAAATTCAACCACAAACCAATCGTCAGCGCTGTCATCCTTTACATGTGTACAGTTGGAAAGAAATTAGTCAAGTGTAGTCAAATTGGGCCATTTAATACCTCACTCAACATTTGGAAAATAGGCTTATTTTCTTTCTGAGAGTTAGATGAGAAGATTAATATACATGGTAACATTTGTTAAGTATGGAGCAAGACCCAGGAGATGATTAGCTTAGCTTAGCTTTGTATAATGAAAGTAGAAACCACTTGCCTGACCTTCTCCAGTATTCAAAATTATGACTATCTCAACCTCTAAAGCTCATTAACATATATCACCTTTTTTTTAAATTGTACCCAAATACCGCAGAAATGCAAAAACAATTTGTGGCTTTGCGGGGAGTTACATTGCTACAGCTATTTCTTGGCAAATGACTTTTACAGAGACTTTGCATAAAACAAAAGTCCTGGGCACATGGATAAACTGTTGCTCATTAAAAAAATAGACAGCTAACAGTGTGTTAATTGGTGAGCACTAGAAATGCTTCCAGTCTATATGCTAAGCTAAGCTAATCACTTTCTGGTTCCTTAAGGTACAGACATGAGAGTGCCTTAATGTACAGATATGAGAGTGGAATTTATCTTTTTACCTTACTCTCAGAAAGAAAGTAAATTATAGTTCTCATATTAAACAATTCCTTTCACACTGAATTTAATATTACAGTATCATAGTAGTATAGTAATATTAAAGAGTATGCAAATGTCTGCGATCCATTTTATGTACATCGTGATAAAAATCAAACATTGTAATTTGTGTCTAATAAAATGCTCTGCTCTCTCCCCCCACCCAACAGGTTGGATAAGATATGGCACAGCAGCCGCGCTGTCACCTCTTCCATAGCCTTCATCAGCAGCTGTGCCAACCCAGTGCTCTACTTCTTTGCAGGAAAGTCTTACATCCGACGAGAGGGACTGGCGTTCATGGCCCGCCTGTTTGAGGGCACAGGGCTGGACTCAGCTAACAGGAAGAGCCGACAGAACAGCCAGAACAGCCGCGACAAAGACAAAGAGGCAGATGCAGTCATGCTTAAGGAGAAAGATCCAGACTCTGTTACCAATTCGAGCACGCATGTCAAACCAGTTAAGAATGGTAAGTAGAGGACACAAGACGCAGAAGGCTTGAAGCTGGTGTTTATCCTCTGTAGGGGAACATTAAACCACTCACGCCTACAAATCTCCATCCAGTAACAAATACTGCTAATATATGGAACACACATTCATCATGCACAGCTGGTTCCTGCCAATCAAGAAAAGATTCAGAAGCACTTCGGATTCAGTTGCTGGATAATGTGAATCTTTCTTCCAAATTATACTGTTACAAACCAGGGATGTAACTGGGATGACTGATCCTGGAACAGCTTGCCGCCTGATGGATTTCAAAGCGATATTGTTGTGCTTAAACCTCACAACACATCAGAACTGTTTATTTGATGATACATGAGCCTCACTCAGCTCTGAACTATTTTATATAAAAAACTCACCACCCCAAAACCCCTGTTTAATTCAATAGACACACGTTAAATAGAGGTGGTGCATTATTCCTGTACATGTTTACTGTTACTGTAATTTATATATTTTTTGCAAGATTTATCTGTGCCATTATGTTTCTACAATGTTTTATTGGTCAAAATGCTTCGTGGAATCACAGAAATATCAAAATGAACTGAAACTGTGGTGTTCTTTAGGAGAACTTGCCATTTTGTTACATAAAAACAATAGCAATACAACAATAGTTTTTTTCAGCAAAAAAAAAAAAAAGAAAAGCTGGCCTGTCCCTCAGTATGAATGTTTTACTTTTACCAAAAAAAAGTTTGTATAAAAACGTATTGACTTAAATTACACAAAACCTTGTGTGTCATTTCTCTTTTATGAACTTGAAGTGTCTGACAGAGGGCAAACTCACTGACAAAAGTATAAGTTAAAAAGTTATTAGTTTGAAATTTAGAATATATAACTACAACTTTTAAGCCTCTTACAAAACATTTTTTTGTTAACCTTCTTACCGTCAACCTTGTTACCATTTTAAGGTTTACTTTCATCAACAGGGTTGATCCAGAGCCTCTATATTTAGAAAAAAGGGGAGGGCAAAATGGAGAAAGGACAGAGACACAGGGATTAAGCTATCAGTTATTGTCAGCTGTTAGAGAAAGGAGAGCCAAGAGGTGCAATTGGAGAACAGCTCAAGGGAAATGCCAAAGCCAAAGCAACAAGTGCAGCAACCATTCATCAGTGCATGACATTAACCTGGCCCCTTAAGGTTACAGCTGGAGGAAAGAGAAGTTATGGTTTATGCTCAGTGTGGTTGCAGTAGTGTGCATGCAAGTTCATAGATATATAAGCGTGAGAATATGAGTGCAAGCATCTCCCTATATACTGATAATAATAACAATCTGATTGCCAGTACAACTATTTGATTATTCAGTGCTTCATTGTGTTGCAGGCAAAGTGAAGCATGGAAAAATAACCACAAGAGAGTTGGATGGAAGTACTTGACTTTGTTTCTACAATATTTAATATGTTTGCTTCTCTTTTACGTTGTTTTTAGTATGTAGTGCTGTCTTTAAAGCGGAATTGAATTCAATCTCCATAAGGCCCCATGTTAAAATGCCCAAATTTTGGGGTTTCAGCAGAAAAAACAGTTTGCGCCACAAATTTACTCATTTGTGACAACTGTACGAGGCATGAATTTTTATGTAACTCACCAGTTTAAATTATATGAAGGCATGAAGTCACCGATATGCGTAATACATTAACAGGCTGGAAATGAGAATGATGAGAGTGATGAGAGTAAATCAAAACACTGAGCTGAAAGACGCTAAAACACTCCATAGAGCTGATGGGTAATTATTCTGTATGGGTTGGTCACAATGAAGGGTCCGTTTCTTGTTACACATATTCATTGTAATTTGTTAAATTTTTAACATGAAAATATGAATTAGTGCGGCTTTAAAGATAAAAACCTTAGTATGGAATGTTTTAATATTTCACTGTGAGCATGCCCCCTGTAAAACAATGAAATACAGAAAATCACAAAATGATGTAAAGCACCTTTACCAGAAAATGTGACACATCGCAAGTTTCAATAACATCTTGTCCCTCATGAAGCATGTAAAGCAGCAACTTGAGAAAGATGGGTGGTGTGGAAAGAGGAGTATGCTGTACATCTGCCAAAATGTCTGATGCAAGAGAACTGACAATATGCAAACAGTAGAGATATGATTTAAAGCTCAAGTATTAACAAGATCCAGACAGTTTACTGGAATATCCACCTCCCCAACCCCCTTGCGTATCCACCTTCATGACGGTCTCCTGCTCTTTTTAAACAATACCAGTTTCACAGCATTTTATGGCTCTCCAATACAATCTCTCTCTCTCTCTCTCGCTCTCTCTCATTGCTATAAGCCTGTGATGATTAATTTGTCAAAATATTTCATGATTCAGCACCAGCTTAAGAGTCATATTCATAATAATGCACTAGCAGAATACAACTTGTAGGAGGAACAATGGCCTCATCGCAAACCTAGTGAGCTCGAGCTGGTTTCCTGTGGTCCTGGGCTTCCCCTCACATGACCTCTTGCTCAATAGATATATTTTTTGTTTCTCATCGCACAAAGTCTTCAAAGCAAAGAGGGAAAGCCATGAGTTAGCAGCACATCAGGCAAGGTGTAAAATTTATGGGAATTGCTAAACGTCTGGCGTGAATTTACCACTGAGCCTTTAAGAAAGGGATCGACAGTTGAAGGTCAGTACGTGAGTTTTATATAACTGGACTTATTCAAATATTGTAAGAGCAAAGTTTTTAATAGTATCTCTCTGGAGAACATAGTGTTAGACTCAGACATTTACATCTCTTGTAACATGCAATTTATATATAGGAGGAGGAACTTAAGTCTCAGCAGTTGGGTTTCCTGATCATAATCAAATAAATAGGGCAAAATTAAAAGTCAAAAAACATTATACATTTAATATTTGAAAAAGGCACTTCATGACCATTTGTGAGACAGAAGTTTGATACATTTACAGTGATCCTGTCTTTTCCATTCCTTAGTCATTTTGTGGTATAAAACACAACTGTTACCTTACTGATCAAATTATTGACCAGATTGGATTTAATTGGCCCAAACCCTAACATTTTTACACAAAATGCAGGAATTTAAACAATCAACATTTTGTATAATGTACAGAATAATAGCTTGCACTGTCAAAAAGAGCGCTGAAAAATTTTACATGCAAACTATTATTCTGTAATTTTCCACTTGTTTGCTGCATGCAAATCTTACACAATGATTATTTCACATGCTTGTCACATGATAAGAAACGTATGAAGTGGCACCGCATCTATAGACCTTTTTCACAGCAGCCATTTTGACATGAAATAGTAGGGTAAACACAGGTGTTACCACTGATATGAATTCCAAAGTTCTATTCCATTCAGGTCAAACAGAGTCAGGGTGCTGTTACTGCACATGATCCAATCCAATCCAATCCAACTTTATTTGTTAAGCACTTTAAAAACAACCAAAATGACTTACTGGAAAGGCTCTGCTACACTAAATGGAACGGAAACCTAATGAGTATCATAGACCTGGGCTGACATTGCTATTTCATGTAGAAATAGCTGCTGCGAACTACCTCCACAGAGGCAGCCCCTGACCTTTGACGTCTTTTATGCATGTTTGATGATGATAGGAAACTCTGCTGTTCATCAAATATGTAATGTATAGATACAATAAAACAGATTTAAAAAATACTCTTGTGCAATATTTCTCAGAACTGACACACATTCTCACACAGCTCACAAGCTGTAATACATAATATCCTGTTTCCTTCCTGCCTGTCTTTTAAAAGTTTCACAGTTGTCAGAGGCAAACTCAGATTCATCAGAGGTCTTTCCGATGGCATCCAATATCATCGCCACCACTTCCCAGAACTCCTCCTCTGCTGCTTTTTCTCTTCCCATGAGCGTCTCAGCCCAGGCCGGCATCGCCATCTTGACCCTGGCGTTTGTGCTCGGCTTTCCCGGGAACCTTTTTGTGGTTTGGTCGGTTCTCTGCCGGGTGAAAAAGCGCTCAGTGACCTGTTTGTTGGTGCTGAATCTGTCTATGGCGGATGCTTTTGTGTTGCTCAGCGCCCCCTTCTTCCTGCGCTACCTGGCTGGAGGCCGAGGCTGGGAGTTTGGCTCGGCAGCATGCAAGCTGGTGCATTACCTGTCAAGTGTGAACATGTACGTGTCGATTTACCTCATCTGCCTGATGAGCATGGACCGCTGGCTGGCTGTGACAAGGCCTTTTCTGTCCCAGAGAATGAGAACCAAGCGCTCCCTGTTGGTTCTCCTGCTGACGGTCTGGGTGTTAGCGTTCATTCTGTCACTGCCGATGCCTTTCTACCGCAGGTAAGACAAAAATTTCCTTTGTACCTTTTAACCTATCACTTTTGTTAAATTTGTAGTTGAGTTTTCAGTGGCTGCCACATGATATGTGATATGTGTGTCTGCCACAACCTGCAAAATTGTTGGTTGTCTTTATTATCTGTTGATGGTGTTGAAGCAACTTGTAACAGATTATACTTTATTATATATTCTTCCCCTCTTCTTCTCTGACAGTAATCTGAAGAAGACAGTTCAAGACAATATCACTCTGAGCTTTTGTGTGCCATACCACTGGGATAAAAATGGTCACAAGATCTTCCAGTACCTGTTTGAGACCATCATGGGCTGCCTGCTGCCTTTCTCCCTCATCAACACCTGCTACTCCTCGGTCATCTGCCGTCTGCAAAACGTCAAGTTCCAGCGCAGAGGACAAGGCAGCCGCCTCATCCTGCTGATCATCTGTGCCTTTACAATATTCTGGCTGCCCTATCACATCGTCAACATCATAGAGGTGAATTTTGATTTAGCTTTGTGTAGATAGGATCAGGGTGTGTCCAAATCATGCTTCCATAACAGGATGTTTCAGAGCAAACTAATTGTTGTGATGAATAAACAGAGCAATAACCTTCAACTATCAGTCATCATTATCAGTCAAACTGCAGACATTTTGCTAAAATATTAAAACAAAAGTGTATGTTCCATCATTTTGATAATGCTTATCTGGACAAGAAGTACAAATATTTGCAATCACATGGATGAATGCACCTTTTTTTAACTAAAAAAGGTGGAAAGATGTGTTTGGGAAGGATGCAACCACACATCTTCACAATTTTTAAGATTAGACATATTTAATATGTATATAGTGTAGTACAAGACAATGTCTCTATCATTACCCATTATCGTTACTAGAATGTAAATGCTTTCCAGGTAGCGGTTTTTATCTTGATTTTCTGTCATTTCTGTGAATTTCTGTCAATTCAGTTGGTTTTACGTAGCTGTTTATTGGTTCCTGTGTCAATGAAACTCAATACCTCTTGCACAGATGTTTCACATTTAAAGATTTCAAGTGACTCAAAGTATATAATTCCTCCCTTTGCTCATATATAATTTTAATGTGAAATAATAAAGTGAGGTGTTGAGTGTTGATGTTATGGACAGTAGCTTGACACTAATTGCAAAAAGGACAACGTAACCTGCTATTCAGTAATTTTATCAGCCTTAATGTTTTTTGACCAGACCTCCTTCCTCTAACCACCTCCTTCTCTCTCCTCCAGGTGGTCGGTCTGTTGCAGGGCAGTGACTCGGTGATCAATGCTGCCAAAACAGCCCGTCCAAATGTCACCGCCTTTGCTTACTTCAGCAGCGCTGTCAACCCCATCCTCTACGTGTTCGCCGGCAGCTCCCACATCCGCCAGGCTGGCTTCAGTTTCATGGGCAAGCTCTTCGAGGGCACTTACTCGGAGAGCAGGACCACGTCTACCTTCGCCCGCAGCGGCCGTAGCAGCTCTTCACCAGATGAGAGCTCTGTCCTGCACGCAATGTCAGTCAAACTGGGGAGGCCTTTCAAAGGCAAGAACAAGGAGAGCAACAGTGTGGCGGGAACAGACGGACCTGAACTCAAGACTCTGGCCAGTATTGAGCAGTTAGAGTAGCTGACTGCTAAACTATGCTATGTTCCAAAGCCAAGCCATTCTCCTTGGACTACTTTTCTTAATTTAAATAATTAGACTATGTTGACTTATTTGCTATTTGCTTCATTTGTTGCCTATGCAGTTATAAAAACACTTCTGTCAACAGAAGCTCCAGCTCATCGCTAGTTGAAGAATAAACTCCTGGAAATGTCATGGCAAGTAGATGGGCTCTTTTTAGTTTGAAAGCTCTTTGGAGTATATATCTATTTAATTGTGTATACAACCTGGCCTCACTCCCAAGTCATCCAAAACTGCAGTTCGTCAGTGGCCCGTCATGTCAAAATATGACTCTGTAGGTAACCCAGCAGCGTCATTCCTGAACACTGCTGTCGCCAAGATAAAGTGTCGTAGTATAAAAATATTATCGGCAATATTTGACGACTTGGGAGTGAGAAGTTTGTGTATATTAAGAAGGAAACGGACTACATATTTATGGAAAGCTAGTGACATGGTCGATGGGTTGGTCCAACACTTTGGTCCAGATGGAAATCTGGAAATATCTCAACAACTACTGGATAGATTGCCGGGAAAGTTGAAAATTCCGATCCCCAGAGGACGAATCCTAATGATCGTGCCACCAGTGGGTCACAGTATTTGAGATATCTCAACATTTATTTGATGGATTGACACAAAATTTTATACAGAGGTTGGCATGCAGTTTTGAATGAAATGCCTCAACAACCTTTGGACGGATTGTTCCCATGAGCCTCAGTTAATCAAGAAATGTTACATGTACATGTAAACACGTTAAGCTAAGATTGTGAACATGGTAAATGTTATAAATTGTGAGTTTGTTTCCATGCTAGCATTAGCATTTTGTTCACTGTGTGTGTTCACCACGCCTCACAGAGTCGCCAGCATAGCTGTCTTGTTCAGAGAAGAAAGGACTGTTCGCACGTAAAACCATCACCCAAAACATTCTTACTTGTGTTTTTCTAATCAAAGCATTGTTGTTCTAGAAATGTAGCATTTTTTACTATCTGTTTGTATATTTTATGACTTCAAACCATTTTTTTGTAATAAGCCACAACGATTTTGACTTTGTATGGCAGTAATCTATCACATGTAAATTATCACATATATTTAAAATGTGTAGGAATGGCTATGTTTTTTTTCATTTAATAGTAATGTGTATGGTCATTTGTAGTCAAAGACAAAAGACACACTTTGTAAACTTAATAAAGCTTTTTTAATATTGAATTTCTGCTGGTCTGCATTATTATTGAGAGCTCCAGACAACTGCATTAAGTATTGTCCTTTACCGACGTATGATGTTGCATTGCTATTACATAATTGTTCTGTCTGAATAGAACATTTTGTAAGCAACATTTCATCAAAGTATCCTTCCTTTCACGCTATTTCATCCACTGTTTCACAAGATCTGACTGAAACGGCCAAGTTACAACATTTCATGTGGTTTATATCCTTCAAAATTCAGAGCTTGCCTCAAATTTGCTGAATATCACTTTGCGCTAGCCAAAAGGAAACATTGTCACACAAAAGATGAGTCATTACATGGATTTCAAAAGATCTTGACTAAGAACATCCTGCATACACAACTATATGATGACCAGTTTAAACTGCACCTAGCAACCAAGAGGCTCGGTCCCATTTATGAATGTTAAAAACCTCCATCTAAAGAGGCCAGGACCCACTATTCACAGACTCATATATTTCTTGTGGTGTCTCTGATGCTTTCAGTCAGTCAGAGAGGTCATAGCAGTCAATAAACCATTTCCAACCATTAACAACTGCGCAAAACTCTGAGAAAGGCAAGTTAAGTTCAGAATACAGGAAGTTCACACTGAATTCAGAAATGTCTACATTTAGTTTTACAAAACAATGCTTTGTTTACATCATTTGCACAATATTGTTTGTCAGATGAAGCCATAGAGAATAGTCAATAAAAATGAATAGAAAGAATGCTTTGAAAGGCCCTGTTTTAATGTCATGCAAGCCTCCTGTTTTCTAAAAGGGAATAAATCCTAGTTTTCAAAGGCCTAAATGAAGTCACTTTACACCATGTTGTAAATGGCATAAAATACCATTTTTATAAGGTCTGGGTTCTCCTGACTGAACCTCAAATAAAACAGTTTTCGCTCACATAAAAGATAAATAACCAAAATAACCTTTGAAGCTAATGTTTGCTGATTTGGGGTGATTCCCCTAAACTCTAAAATAACCTAAATGTCAAAAACTATCTTTTTGATGACTGACTTTAGAGTGTTTACCTTTTGAGGACATTAGTTTTTAATAGAATAGGTAATGCAAGAAGATAAAAAGTCAAAGGGCAGCCAGAAGAGAACATCTTCAATGACAATGGCATATGATCAAAAAATATTAAAAAGACTGAATAATTGTAGTTGCTCATTTCATTATTTCCCACCCTCTCCTATGCAACACACACTCAGTCTTAACCAACGTCAGCATCTATCACTGATGACAGGAAGCTGTTGCTCTGTAGTGTGTAAAAAAGCAGATAAATAGGACAATGCTGCAGAAGATTTGGTGTTGTGGGTTGTGTGACCTCATTTAGCATATTTTTTGTTTGATTGAAGTGGTTGACTAACATTCTGGAGAATTAAAAATGTATGTGTGGAACATCTTGAACTTGAAGAGGTGATGTTCAGTTGATTTAATTTGACTTTGGTTTCTGCTTTGGTGCACACAATAATAAAATGTTTTTATTTTTTAATGACACTTTTATTTTGTAAGAAAAAATCAAAATCTCCCTTTGTTCTGCTGGTGTTAAAATTTAGATAGCTTGACTTCATTTACCATTGACCCACTTGACTATACTCGCCTTTCTTCCCTCAATTTGTTTCAGTCCTTGGCTGGTACAACTATGATGACATAATCATCAAAGGTTATTTCCTACAAGTTAAGAAAGTCCTTCAGACCCACAAAAGCTGCTGACGAGTGCTCCCAATCACATGTAAACTGGCCTTGATGTATTCCGTCAGTGGAGTTTCCCTTTTGGGGCTATCTGACAGAAAGCAGAAGTTATTCTTTTTAATTAACTGATGTAAATTAGGAGGGATAAAAGCGGGGAACTACATGCAACAACTGTACCTTGTTCGACATCCACATGACAACTGTGTGGTTATGTCCTGATTTTACCCTAACCATGGTTTTTCCCTGAATCTAAACCTAATCAAAGTAGTTTTGTGCCTTAATTTAATTAACCATTACCATAGAGTGTACATATAAGTGTACACTTATATGTGTCATACTACTACTACTACTACTACAACTACTACTACTATTACTACTAATGATAATAATAATAATAATAATAATAATAATAATAATAAACTATATTTATATAGCACTTTTTTAAACAAGGTTACAAAGAGCCTTACTGAAAAACAGCAGATAAAACCCTAATCACACTTTTAGCAAATCTCGTGGTTCCTTGACGATTCTCTCTCCAGCCAAGCACATCTAAAGAACACTTACCTGTGCCCTATAACCTAGGTATCAGATGAGTTTCTATATTATACATTCGCTTGTTAAACGTTATGTTAGTGCCTGCTTACAGGTCCAGTGTGTTGGATTTAGTGGCATCTGGCAGTGTAGTTGCTGATTAAAATGCCTCATCCTCTTAGTCTAAGCGTGTCTGAGACCAGTTTTTAGGGGACACTGGTGGTATTCGAGTCTGGGTTCAAGAGCCTTGCCCGGATTAACATAACATTTAACAGCAACTTCAATTCAAGACAAATAGTTTACATCTAAGCAATAAAACAACTTAAATTCAAATTCACCCTTAACAATTCAAATGCAATTCAAGACAAATCAACTCAATTTACCATTAGCATCTAAATAATTAAATGATTAAAATCAAAATGTTTTTTTTTTTTTAGTATCAGGTAGTAAAAAAAACCTGATACTGATATAATACTGATACTGAACCTGATAAATTGGGAACATTCAGTCCCGCATTTAGCAGTTTAGCATCCAGTTAGCAATGTTAAGATCAAAAGGCACACACATGACATTTGTTAAAACCTGACTCATCTACATCAAATATGAAACACACAATACGTACGATATACAACAAACTATTGCTTAGCAAGCTATTGCTATTTTCTGGTGCCTATATCATATGTGTCAAAAAAGCATAGCTGTAAACCCACTGGCATATAACACAGGATGTTTTTGACAAGAAATGCATAAGACAACCGTTAACTTAAATGCTGAGGTTGTGGTCATGAGCTGCAGCCGCTGTAGCAACAGTCACTTTCTGCTAGAGGTGTTAACAGAGTTATTTTTCTTATTTCTATCTTCCTTTTCTTGTTTGTTCATTGTCTTTTTTGTGTATCAGAGCCTGAATCAAATGCCTAAATTTCTATTCCTTAAGGAACACAGGTCTAGCAGCTATAATGGATATTTTCATAACAATATATCAAATGACAATGTGGAACAATGGGAACCTACAGAGAATTAACCGCCTAATCGTCAGTTTCCTTTAGTTTTAGCTCGTTGTTTAGCTGTCCAGTCCACAACTTTAATGTTAAAGTCTTGCCGTTCTCTTTGTTTTTTTTAGCCACAGTAGGCAGCTGTTCAATGAAAAGGCTCCTAAAACCCACTGTACACTACTTGCTCAACACCAAACAACACTCACTAGCTGGTGAGTATAGTAGAGAATTTACAACCTGAGAATTTAGCCGCTCGAAATTCCTCTCAGGACTTGCTAGAGACCAAAAACAGAGCTAGAAGAGAATGAACACTGAACTTACATTTGCCAAGTGGCCAGAAACAAGACTCCAAATGAATGATAATGTTGCTCGATAACTGCTACATGTTTGCTCACAAGTTGGCTATATGAACTTAAAAGGTGATGATACTGTATGTCAGTGTTGTGTCCACAACAAAGGGGCCAAAAAACAATTCATGCAGCTTTAAAAACATAATAAAACTTTAAGAGAGATGCACGCATAGTGAACATATCAGTGTGAATATTGTACATTTAAATCTGTTAATATCTGCTCTGCACACAGTCCTTGATTAACCTACACCACGCGTTTCCTGTTTCCTGTCACATCTATATATCCTGAGGACAGCATCTGAGTAATAGAAGTTATCACAGTAAGACAACAGAATGAACAATATTAAATTGTGTTTTCTCTATTTGGGTTCTGTCTTGACTCCTGAAACCTGCTCAAACCTGGTCATGTTGCAGACTGTTCTAAAGTGGTCTCATTGAGGCAGGCCCAGTCCTGGTTGTCCTTTAGCACCTACAAGTTATACTCACATTAAATCAATTGGTGCCCAATCTTAGTACATGCAAGTGCATCTGGGTGTAGGGAGTAGTATAGACAAAAAGAGAGAGTATAAGACCAACATTACATTGACCGCTACTGCTTATTTAAGTCACAGTGAATCAGGTTATGCAGACTGTGTACTGCAGCAGTGAGAAGTTGAATCCTCCATGCCGACGAAACTGAGACATCGCTAGTTGGATAAGTTGTTCTTGGAGATAACTGGGCTGGTTGAGGTTACCTACATATTTTCGCCAACCCTCACACTCTGCACTGTAGACAGGCGGTGACAGGCAGACAGGTTTGGAAGGGGAGAGGGAGGGAAGGGTTTTATTTTGTGTGTTCCGAATAAATGACAAAATGTTATAATTTAGTACCAAAGTACCGAAAAAAGGTATGGTATCCAACCATAGAGTTCCTGGTAACGCTTTATTTGAAGGGGTGTGCATTAGACTAACATGCCACCATCGTAACCATGAAGCCGTCTTTCTGAATTATTTATTTAATGACTGTTGTCATTTGGTCAATATTTGGTCGATATTTGGTCAACATTTGGTCAATTATGTCACTTAACTTGACATTGTTTAAGATGTCTTTCTTATGACAACTAGACATTAAGCGAGACAGTCAATGTCTTTTTTTTTATGACAACTTGCCATCACATTAAATTGTCACATATGGTTGGTTTTGACATTATCATGTTCATGACAGGTGTCATGTCAGACCCCTTCAAACAAAGTGTTACTTAGTTTCGTCAACAGAATTACATTTCTCACATTCTACTTTTTTAAAAGATATATCTCGATTGGGATTTTCATGTGCCAGAAAAATAAAATCTTCAATGCACATCAAGCAGGCCAGGAAGGGGTAAGGAACAAGCTGCCAGATCTGTGTATGGGTGTGGCATATCCCCCAGGTTTTCCCAGCACCCCTCCATGGGGTCATATCGATGCACCCGATTGGTATTCCCTTCTGTGCTTGCTGAAGACCCTCCCAACACATATAACTGTCCATCAAGCACAGTTGCCCCTGGTGACAGATGAGGTCGAGGCAGGGCGGGGATGGAGGACCAGGAGTTATTTGTGGGGTCGTACAGCTCGCAGAGGAGTTGGTCTCCAAAGCCCATCCAGAGCGGCTGCAGCCCCCCAGCTACCACTAACCCCTTCCCCAAAGCTAACATGGCATGGCCTGCACGTCCCGCTCCCACAGTCATGGGCGCTCTGGTGGAACAGCCACGGGAAGGATGGTAGTGCCACATAGAAGGAAGGCAGCGCTGATGGGGGTCACAGCCTCCAGAGATGTAAATCTGCCCATCCAGAACAGCCGCAGCATGGCCGCAGACAGCTGTGTCCAGAGGGTGAGCCCGCCTGCAGGGAAGGAGACCAAAGGTTTACGCGCAGAGCAAAGCTACTGCTCTACTACTAACTGTTTATTTGTACAAAATGGCTTTTTGACACATTGTTTTAAACATATTCTCCTTGAGATTCCTAGATGTTATTTTTTAATGGCATTTGTAATTTATGGTAAAATAATTATTATATTCCTTAACTTGAGATCTGGCCTCAAAGTTAAGCTCAGACATGCTTGCTTCTAGTATTTTCTGTGCAGCCTGTCTAACGTGACAGTATACTGACCTCCAGGTGTTGTCCTCAGGAGTGTAGTACTCCACAGCATCCAGGTATTGGCTGTCATCACAGTTACCACCCATAACGAATACTTTACCGTCCAGAGACACAGCAGAAAAGTAGTCTCTTTGACTCATCATGTCAGGTAGTCGTTGCCATTTGCACTGAGACAGGTCAAATCTACAGGGAGGGGCAGAGGCAGACTGAGAGCAGATAGTAGGACACTAAATAGAAAATAAAACTTTATTGCAAGAAAAATGTCATTGCAGTTTTTCCAGACAGTTTAACTGTAACTGTGACTAGAGAGGAATCATCATTAAACGGACAGTGACTAATGACTTTGTCAGAGATTAATACTCAACAGCTCCCTCAAATGTCGAGTTTTGAAACTGTGATCTGCCCTTTCAAAATATCAAGCAGGAGGTTGCATAAGGAAGACTAGTTTTGGCATAGCAGGCATGTCAGACCATGTCTTAAAAGTACAAATGAAGTTCTAGTTCATTGTACTGACAATTTGGGAAATTTGACATCTTTCCTTTACCCATAAGATAAAACCTGAACCGCATGTATCAAAAGAACAGTAGCTTTGCAGAAGGATGTTGCATCACATGTGTTACAGACTCCAGTCCTGCTGCTGTATGGGTGAGTCAACCTTCCTCCCTCCCCCAGGCCAGGGAAAGAACAGAACAGTCAACGTCATACTTGCAGGGCCGGGCTCCCAAGCTGCCGGCATGTTTGATAGAACGTACACCAAATCCCCTGCAGTGTCCTAATCTTTTCATGGAGCAACAGTCTTGGCAGATATGGAATATAATATTCATAGATATGTTTTCTTAAGTGTATAAACACCAGAAAATAAGAATCATATGTGTATTCATTACCTTAGAATGAGCTGCTTTTATCTGCTGAAGTCTTCTGTTATATTCAACTGAAATTGATTTGAGGTTTTGACTGTTGCTCAAAGTATTTCACTCATGCTTTACTAACAACTTCTCAGCTGCTGAAAGGTGCACTTAGGTGATTTATCTGGTTAAAGGGTTTCCTTCACACACACACACACACACACACACACACACACACACACACACACACACACACAACCTACCTCAAGGCAGTCTTGAGGATATCTAGCACTCCGTAGTACTTGCGTCCTCCCAGGACATACAGTTTGTTGTTGAGGAGACAGACGCAGTGTCTGAACCGGGCCGGTTTAGGGAGCTTGGCGAATGGCCTCCAATCTATGCTTCTGATTAGACCAGGTCCGCGATGGAACTGCTGAGCAAACCACAAGTTCTGGCTGGGAACCCTCCTCATGAACTCCTCATCGATAGCATCCCCACAGACCAGAACCAGCACCTAAAACCAAGTATAAGTATTGAGAAATATATTTGAATATATAGAAGAAACACTGGAAGAAGTAGGGGATTTTTAAAAGATTTATCTGGTTTTCCTTTTAAGTTACCTAAGTCTCCACATCTATGTACAATAATAGGATTTTATAAAAAATAAAAAACGATGTTAAAGGTAATTATTGTGTGTACGTGGTTTGGAGTGCGAGATCGGCATTCAGGCCCCCTGTAATCCCCCTCCAGGAGGCTTCGGAGTACCTCCAGAGATCCTCTGGCCCTAGTACTCCTGCGAAGGAGGCGGCAGTTTAGGGCCTCGTTGAGCTCAGAGATGCTGAGGAGCGGGAAACGAACGTGGTGGAGCAGGCCTGGCAGAACTGGTAGTCTCTCTTTAGGGTTGTCCTCCACCCAGCTCACCACTGCCCTGAACACCACTATCTGAGAATGAGGAAGGGAAATGTATGCAACTTAAGAGATTTTTAAAAAATGGCATCAAGGATCCAATAACCACAATTACAGTATAATAGTTACGTCTGATTAAAATCCTGGCTCTCAAATTTTTGTAGGGATTCCCAGGGGCCAGATAAATGTGTTTTAATGATATGCAGATTTTTTATTTTTTTAATGAATTAATTTTAAATTCAAAGCCAGTTCTTTTTATTTTTTCTCATTTACAATGTTATGAAATGGAAGGAGATCCTCTAATTTAATTACTGGAATCAACAATTGTTCTCTGTGTAATTCTTGTATATACCGCCAGATAGAGCCAAAGCAAAATATTTTCAAATCCTATGCACAATGGCCAGCAGGAGTAACTTAGTCACATTAGAGATCTGCAATTAATGGCTGCTTTCTGCTTTTTTAACATAAAAAATAAACCATTCAAACAAAAGTAAACCACTCTTGAAATCTTGGCAAATAATAATAAGTCAATTCAGGTCAACAGACAAAAAACTGAAACAAAAAGAACTACTTCATTTCTAAGTGAATATATTGTGTGACTGTGGCAGAAAATAAAACACATCACATTCAAAATGTTCACAAAAAGTGTCTGGTTCTTGAGAAAATTTTCTCCCAGAACTGATATAATATTATATCATATTACTCTTCAAAGGGTCACACGATAAATCTGATGGGAGAAGAAAGAAGAAAAAAACAAAACAATTATGTGATACACAAATCTATATTTTATATACATAGATATTACTTTTATTTTGGGCTTTTCTGATTTTTGCTATTTTGTGAAATATTAGATACCTCTATCTTTTTTAGTTGTGAGCGATTACTTCAATGAGAACAGGGTTGGCAGAACAAGCAGTTTGTAGAAAGATCTCTTTTGTGTAAATGATAAGAAACTCACGGACATCTAAAACAATGACAACAGACCCCAGCTGCTTTTTTTTGGTCAAGGGTCACAAAAAGGTTGGGAACCATTAATTTAATCTTAAACAATACAACCCTAACCCTGTAAGCTTACCATACGTGTTTAATGAATCTGTAGCAGTATCAGTAACTACAGCTAGAGCAATATTTGCATCTGAAATGTAGTCGAGTAGAAGTATAAAACAGCATATAATGAAAGTACTCAAGTACCTACATTTTTTTTTTTTAAAGTTCAGTACATGAGTACTTTGAGTACCACTGAACTCTGGGCTGGATTAAAGATAGACAGAAATAAAAGGAACATTACCTCACTCTCTACAGACAATGAATCCTTATCAAGCAACTTGTCCAGGAGGTAACAGGGGATATCTTTGAACTTCTCTCCGGCAGAGATGCACTGGAAGTGGGCTTGGATGTACTCCTCTGCACCCTGCCCCAGCTGGACCAGCCCATAGGTCTCAGCCAGGACCAGCACATCCAGACAGGTGCTTTCATCCATTCTTGCCAACAGGAAATCAATGCACAGTGAGAGTGCCCCCAGCAGCTGGAACTGAAACAGTGCATCTGCGAGCTCCCATATCTGGCCCCATCCCAGACTGAGCTGGCCCGTGTAGATGAAGCCTAGTATGGATTCAATGACCCAGGCTTCCACACCTCGCAGGCACACAACGTCCTCAGTGCACTCCCGTAACCCTCCACAGAACAATGCCCGGAAATAGTCGCCACCTGCAGCTAACACCACACGGTGTGCTGAGAGGTTAGGGAAGGACACAGACAGATAAGGGATACACAGTGAACAAACTGGTAAAGGATAAGAAAAAGATAAACAAAGAGGGATACACAGGTAGGAGTTTTTTTTTTTTTTTTTTTTACCAAAACTACAGTATGTCTAAAAAAATTTCTAAAAGGTCTAAAAATGTATGATGTCTTATGAGTCTTTCTGTAGGACCAGACAAAGGCACAAACTGTGACTTCACCTAGTGACAGCCCTCTTACTCAACAGCATATCTCATACTGCAGACATTCATTTTCCATTTCAGACAAAACCGCTTACATTTCTTTTATGATGAACTGTTCAATAATTTGAATTTTTTTTGCTGTTACAATGTTGGGTCAGCATGTGTCATGGAGAAGTAATAGTGGGCCTGCAACAACAGGAGTGACTCAGTATTTATGGAAAAACTCAATTTGTTTTGCTTTCAATCACTGACACCACTTTCTCCTCCTACCTGCATAACAAACAGTTGATAGCAACAAGTTTATGAACCATTCTGGGAAGGAGGTGAATAAAAAAAGATTAATATTAATACATTAAACAGAAAAAAATACAAAACTGGCTGACAGTGGTAGATTGTCATGTTTTGGTTCAGTGTTGCACTCCTGTTGTCAGACTCTAAATGGACACTTTAAATAAGAATAGATACAATTAGAGATTTTCTATTATTATTCCAAACATTAAAACATTAGTCAAAAACCTGGGGCTACATTACCCAACTTGACTGCCAACAGTTAAGTATGAGATTCATGAGCGTTAATGTCTAGCAGGGTTCAGACTTTTGTGGAGCCCTATTTGTTGGGGTTAAGAGGTTACTGTACACATGCGCACTGCAAATGCGCCCATCTACATGCAAAAATATACTATCAAATTTTTTTCAAGTAGCATTAATGTCTTAACAGCCTTACACTTCGAGCATACTGCATCATCCTTTGTCATTTTAGTCATTTGAACAAACCGACAAACTCAGTTGTTTTTCTGGTGAGGACCACCAAAGGACGTCTTTGGTCTTCGGCCTCTTACCTGAGTATCTCTCTCCACTCTCTGCTTGTATTGTGACATCACAGCCGACACCTCTCTCCCACAATTCCTTGATGATCGTCAAGCTCTTCTCACTCTCTGTCGCTGCAGAGGTTTCTACCATTGATGTGCACCTTTGCCTCAGTCTCTCCATCTCAAGACACCTGCAAGCATTCAGCACATCCTCCATTACACCCTCTCTACTCAAGTCCACGACTACATCTCCACAGTACGCAAAGTCCAGAACAACTCTTAGACCAACTGGGGTCAAATGATTGGCTATTTCCTCCACCCCAAGCCCAGACTTTTGTTTTGAGAAAAAAAAATCATCTGGGGTTTGACTGGCTGCTGCCAGCACAAGTCTGTGAGCTTGGAAGGAGTTGCATTGGGGAGGAAAAATGCAGTCCAAGAGTAGTTCTTCCTCTTGAAGGCTACGTAAGTGGGTGAAGAGAGTGTTTGAGTGTGAGGGAAGGATGTAAGTGAATAGACCTGAATCCACGGCGTGAGATGATTGGAGATGGTGTGGAGGGTGAAAGGCCATAGACTCTGCCGTGTGCTTTAATTCTGTATTTGTAGCACATTTTTGGTTTTGGAGGTGCGTTCTTGGTGCTCCTTTTCGCTCAGCATCATCCATATCTGTTCTATTTGGTCTTCTTTCTCTAACTCGACCTCTTCTTATTCCTCCATCTTATTGTTTCTCTTCACAATTTATTGATGTGTCACCAGATCCACTTGCTTGTTACGATGCAGATGACCAGTCATTTCCTGTCAGAGTGCACTGTACAACGAAGGACAAAATGGGAGAGGCAAGATAAGGAAAGAGCAGGGGACAAAAAGGAGGAACAGTGTGAAAGCTGCATTCCTGGAATGTCACATACATAGTCATTGTACGTATTTACTTGAACACTGAGAGACACGCATTGATTGCCCTCATGACCCCTGAGGTGTCTTTTACGCCTTCTAAATGTAACCTCACCTACAAAATGATCTGTAAACAATGTCATTATGGCGGACGCTCCCAAGTTCACGTGAGGTTACAAGCATGTCAGTCGCTCTGTTTAGCAAATGTACAAGTTGAATGTGACAATACACAAACATTACACTGTTGCGCAATCCTGATGATCTAAAGTGTCTTATACTCCACAGAGGTTAATACATGAAGAAGAGTTATGTCCAATTTGGAAAACAGAAATATTTGAAAAGCACTATTTCTACAATTTCCTTACTTGCAAGTGAAGTCTTCACTTTTTACAAATGGTTAATATCTCATTTGGAGCAAACCTCTGCGTAGACACCTACCTTAGTGATTCCTCTACCAGTGTGGGTGTAATAAGTGACTTTGACCAAGGCACAATGGCATTGTGAGCATGTAGGGTGCAGGAGGCAATAGAGAAGGTTTAATAATAGCTGGGTACTGGCACTATGAATAATACACTGCAAGAAGTTTCCACATTTAAAGAAGTCACTCAGTATAAAGTTTAAAAAGCCAATTTTCAAACTTATTTTTTAAGGCTACCCAATTTTTGTAAAAGGAGAGGGGGTTGACTTTGACTTTGTCTTTTTTTATTGCAAGTTTTCAAAACAGAAGATACTACATTTTGTTGAAACAGGAGTAATCAGCTAGATTTCAAGATATTTTATTTTCAAGAAACCTACCTAAGTATATTTCAGATATGAGAATACCTAACTACCTACCTAACCTAACCTCCCCTTTTTGTGGGCAATTGTAAATTGATAAAATCTTATTGAACATTTTTTTTTGCAGTGTGTACGTGTCAACATCAACAACAACACTACTACTGTTCTTTCTTAATAGTACAATATTCTGTTTGGTTATATGTGGTAAAATACAACATTTTCTGTCACATATTTTAAAGTATAAAAACTGTGTTTATGTGTGTGGATATTGGGAGCCAAATTCTTATTGTACTTCACTATCTGTTGTGTACACAATATGTTAAAAAATAGACAATTATTAGCTTCTTTTTGAATAGATATTGATTGACATTGTTTGGTGTCTTTAGACAGACATTTGACCAATGAAATGGTCTTTTAGAGTGACTGGAATCCATTCTGAAGAACTGGCCAAGGTAAGACATAGAATAGAATATAATTGGGGAGCCCCTATTCTATCTCAATTTTTAGAGTGTATCTTGTGAAAGCATAGGAGGATCTGGAGCTTCTTCATGTGCATTATTGACGTAGTAAACATTAGTTCATGTACAGTCAACAATTCAGCTCAGCTGTTGCTTCATCTCTGAACATTTGAAAATATGCAGTCATTTATCTTTTTCTTACAGTCATCAATTGTCAATATTTTTGTGCCAAACAAACATTTTTGGAATGTGCTTCCAAGAAAATCAAAGCAAAAATAATGACAGTGTGTGTTGTTCTTTGAGTTTAAAGTACATACATGTTTTTACTTTTTAAAGTCTGTTCGGCTATGGTGGCTATCACTAACCGCCCGCTTGTTCCTCTGTTTACTACAAACTATGTGGCGGCTGAAACTTCCTGTTGTGTGACAAAGATTTTCTCAGAGAACAACTAGCAGTAACTCAATATGGAAAACAGAAAATATAAGGGGTTAACTGGGAATATGTTGGAAAAAATATTGTCAACAGACACTTTAGGTGGGTTCAAATGTAAAATTTGAATGTGAAACTAATAAAAAGTTAAAGATAAGTGTGTGTGTGTGTGTGTGTGTGTGTGTGTGTGTGTGTGTGTCAACGTTTACTTAAAGGTTACAAAAAAGGTTATATTACAATTATTTTTTATCATATAAAAATCAAATTGTGGAATGTTCTGGCATACATCATAGGGGCCTCAGAAAGAAGCACATTTATCTATGAAATTATCTTTCTTATCTCTTTTTTTAGTGTGCATAATAGTAAAGTGTCTGTGTGAGGGGGAGGGAGGCAGATGAGGAAGATGGGAGGGACATCACCTACCTCACTGAAGGTATAAATATAAAGAGTTGCAGAGTGAAATGAAAGAAGGGACACATTTCACCTGTTGACAACAATTTATTCATCTGGAATAGAAAAACCTGTGTGAGTACTGTTTTGGCTACATTTCCTAACAAATATTATAGTATCTAATGTACTTAAAGTAACGTTTTCATATGTCAGAATGATTAAAAGCTTTACTCACATTTAAATTGTTTTATTATGATTGGATACATTTTAGGATATTGTGAGTTTTTTAGGACTGTTGTAAGACATTTAATGTCGAACTCATCGATACATGCGCAGAAATGTATTTATAGACACCAAATGCCGACTTATACTGTTAGTTTGTAAGAGGGTATTACAGTATTATGACCAGTAAATTAGGTTAAATACATTTACATATTACGTATTTTGGTCTCACTGGAAAGAAATAATGTATTTACAAGAAAATCTCACATAATGAATGAATAATGATAAAACGCTAACAATTTTATGTTCTTTTGGTATGCTTAAGGTTGTCTAGCATAAGAGAAAAGACTCAAACCTTCTTATGGAGGTGCATCATAGACGAGCTCAGTATCAAAGAAGACTCCCACACATTGCTCCCCATTCAAGACTTACTGAATCAGTAATTAGTCAAACAAGAGTTCCTTTTAACTGTACGAATCAATGTCAGTGAAGTTAAACATTTACCAGCTATAATTGACAAAAATGGTTACAGTGGAGAATATTTATGGTTAATTCATTGGATATTTTTTAAATAAAAGGGGATTCCACTGACTCTAGTTATCAAAGTCTGTTTACAATTCTTGGGGAATACAACTGCATATGTAAAAATAGCTGTAGGAAGCCTTTTGTGGCTCCAGAGGGAGCTGTGCAAAATCTGATGAATTCATCATAATTCATCATAAAAGAAAATATATTTGCATTGATCGGTATGCTTTTTTTAACCGTCCAAACAATGTTGTGCAATGCTAAATTGCTCAAGCTCTTAACAATCAAATGGTCGCAGTATGTGTAATGTGAAGGGAGCTGCTCATAATGACAGACCTATAGAAAATGACCAACCATCATGCAGAGCAGCTTTAAAAACTTTGTAACAAATGTATTCAAAGTAAAAATATGTCATATGTTGTGTTTTAAGCTTGTACCCTTCTGTATTATCAAGCGTTCTGTTTAAATACATTTTTTCATAGCAAACTAGTGCTAACAGTTCTTAAACTGACCTTTTTCGTCCCCATACTGTTGCACAGGAATCAGTAGGACGTGCCGATGGGGCAGTTCACGTCAAAGCGTGGAGGTTTGGGCACTCTCCATCGTGTCCGCTTCTCAACCAACGAGGAAGGACCTCCCAGGTATTCTCCAAACCATTTTGATGCGAGCAGGCAGCAACAAGATGGTAACCTCCAAATTCCTCCAACCATTGTTGTCTCGGACATGGATTCAAGGTTTGTGATGTTCACTAGTGACCACTTTCACTTTCCAAATCAGGTTTTTCTTTCAATTAGGGCCCAATTTGGCAAAACTGGAAAACCTTTATTCCATATTTAAGATAATTTAAAATAACTTTAAGTGAACATTAATTTCAGGAAATCATGGTCATCTTACACTACGGACTGATTCAAATGAAACCAACAAAACTGAATGACTCAAGAAGGAATGAATGATTGACACCTATATTTTTTTTGCTGTGCTGAGAAAGTTAATCCAAAATGGTATTGTACTTCATGAGAAAAGTTTTGATGGTAGTTTTTTCAGCAGGCAGCAGTATCTAGTGGCCATTATAGGAACTGCGGATACAATTACAAATTAGCTTCAGCATTTACTTCAATAAACACAAAATAAATTATAAGTTATTTTATTTTATTTATGTTATGTATTTATAATAACTTTTGCTTGGACCTCCTGCAAAACAGTGCATTAGAGCGCCGGGGTTCGAGGGCAGAGCTGAGGAGATCTTCCCTCTACAGCACATTAGACCTAGTGCCACAGCTGGAGCATTATGCCGGCACACTGCCACGCAAACAAGCGAGGAGCCGGCCCTCTCTTGAGGCTCTCCGCAGGGCATTTGAGGTAAGTTTTAGACCTCTGGAAACCACATCACGCAGTAACTTCCATCATCTAGCAGACCCTTGGGAATCAAACCTTGAAAGTACATTAATCTAGTCTTCAACTTATATCTTACCTTATTACCTTGTAGAAAGTGGGAGCTATTATTTGCAAGAAAGCAGTTAGTACAGATCACTGTAAAAATTGTATGTGAAATTGAATTTGTACAATTTTAAGTCACCAGTACTTGAGTATTTTAATATTATTCTACTTTATACTTCTACTGCATTTCAAAGGGAAATGTGGTACTTTTAACTACACTCCATTTATTAGGTACCTGTAGTTCTTACTTACTTTGCATATAATGAAAATATAAAATACAATGTATTGTCATACAATAGATTAAACTATACCAACTGCAAATTATTTAGCTCTCCTGCAGCCAGATACAACACTAAAAGGCATCTTACATGATTAATTATAATAATCTAATAATAATAATATATGATAATGTAACCACAGCAGAGCCCATTTTGGCTGCATAATGAGCTTCTTTTATACTTTAAGAACACTTTCTTGAATGTAATTTAAAAAATGTAAAATTTGGTATTCCTATTTTTACTTATCCAATCTAATAGCCAATCTTCTTGCTGATGGTCTACTACTCCTTGTATTAGGTTACTTACTACTTCTTTCACCACTGAATATAGCACTGAATATTCAGGGTCAAAGGTCATTAGCTGTTGCATTAAAAACACCCCGGGTGACGTCATCGTGTAATCATATCAATTGCTTAACTATACACACCAATGTGTCAAGTTTTAAGTGATTTGTAGTAGTGTAACTCCATTTTGGGATGCTAATAATATTATAGGATTCAGAGGTTACAATCGCTCATCTATGCTACCCTAGCTAATAACTGACAAAGACATGTACAGAGTATCCGTTAATTTATCAAACTAAATGTATCCCTACATGATTGTCTATCTCTCCCTCTTTGTATAAAATGTTATACTCAGGATGTGGAAGGGACAAGCACCACCGACTCAGGTGTCAACAGTCTGCCAACGACAGACAACGGGAATGAAGAATCACAAGGTCCACAGGAGAAAGCTCCTACTAGATTTGGCTGGATAATTGGTGTCATGGTAAGCGAAGCAAAGACCTGCAAAACATGGACAAAAGCTTCATGCACTGCTTATTTCAAGTGTTATAACACTTGATGTATGAAACAATCTTTCAAACATCACAATAAAAAACTTTCTGAGCTGTTTTTATTTAACTTTTGTCACAGGTTCGTTGCATGCTAAACATTTGGGGGGTCATCCTGTTTCTCCGGCTATCGTTGATCACTTCTCAGGCAGGCATTTGTGAGTTATCACTTCATTCATCCCTCTATGTTTTAGTCCCTTCCATTCCTCTGTGGCTTCTTGTGGCTGTAATATGCATTTTCTTCACCCTCACTCTCTTATCTCTGACTTGATTTAACTTTTACACATTTTGTTGCATGAGAATAGTGTGTGCACATTGCTGGTAGAGCTTTATCTCAGGTGCAGGGCAAAACTTAAAGTTGAGGAAAAGAAAAGGAAACTCCTTGAAAAACATAATGATAATTGAAACATAACACAATCAAACCTAATGAAAAAACAAAGGAATTTGACCCTTTTTTCAATATTGCCAATTTAAGTCAATTCAACCAAACTTTGTTCCATACGATGATCAAAAACTGATTATATATGGGTTTAAAGGTATGTGGAATTTAAAGAGGTCCAGTCCATTCTCTAGATAAGATGAAGAAGCCAGGTACTGAGGCCTAAAAATAAATACCCAACAATATTGATAAGGTATTGTAGTAATGATGAATACTTTCATTTGTCTATCTCAGTGTTGACCTGGCTTATTATCCTGATGTCTGTGATTGTTACCTCAGTAACTGCCCTCTCCATCTCTGCCATTGCCACCAACGGGAGAGTGGTCTCAGGTCAGTCACTTCCTGTGTCTCAAAATATGTGCAGTCATGCATTCGGAGATTCAAAGTAAGGTCTGAAAACATCACACACAAAAATGGCTAGAATAATGTACTGATATTATCTAGAGTATCAAAACTATTTAATGCATTGGACATGTGATAGACTTTTTATACTCACCTTATAAAGATATAGATATATAGATTCTTCAGTTATTGCCTAGTAATTTTATCAACTCATCAACAGCGTTCTATGATAAGAACCATGTCTTTTGTCACTCATTTGTGGTTGAACATCATTTTCAGGTGGGGCATATTTTATGATCTCCCGCTCTCTGGGTCCTGAAATTGGTGGACCAATTGGGATGGTTTTTTCCTTTGCCAACGCTCTGGCCTGTGCCCTCAACACCGTTGGCTTTGCAGAAGTGGTCCGTGATCTAATGATGGTATTTATGCTTCAACTCTCTTAAAAGAAATGTATAATAGTTTATTTTACATAACCCATGAGATTATAGATACTTGACAAGGCAGGAATCTCTCATAGCACATGTTTGTTATGTTTGCAGTTCTCCACTGACTTTTTCAGATTTTTTGGTTCTTATTTATGTGTAAATAATTTGGTTGTATTACTGTAGGAGTTCAATGTCTACATGGTCGATGAAATCAATGACGTCCGTATTGTGGGCGTAATCACTGTGACTGTTCTTCTGCTCATCTCATTGGCTGGAATGGAGTGGGAGTCCAAGGTGAGCACATCCTGACACATCTCACTTTATTTGCTGGATTTGGCCCATATGTCTCCTTATACTTACTTTTAAAACTCTTAATCATATTTTTTCTTCTCTCTCATTTGTCTCTCAGACCCAGATTTTGTTCTTTTTAGTTCTCTTGATCTCATTTTCTAACTACATTGTGGGCACATTCATCCCTCCCACTACAGAGAAACAAGCTGTGGGCATCTTTGGATACCGCAGTGAGTTCAGGATTCTCAGGACAAACTACCGCCTTTTATTACAGCAACTGTGTGAATAATTCACTTTAATTTACTTAATGCACTGGGGCCAGAGGAGGGACCCTGAAATCTGTTTTGCATACAGTATTTTGCATGTGGTATAAATATGTTATTTTTGCCAAGTGTGTATTTGACTATTTCTGCATACTGGGGACCATAAACAGTATTGGAATTGCATAAATTGGGAATGACTGGAAAGCTGAGACACATACTTCATGCCACCCCTGCATAAGTCAGTGGCCCATTTGTGCCACCCCAGTCAAAAGTGTCTGGAAACGCCCCTGTCAGAGTAGGAATAATTATACGTCATTATTACTTTGAAATGTTTGTTAAAATTTTTTTTTGCACTTATTAATATTAATTTTATAACCACAGAAATCTGCAAAAATTGACAAATTCAAAAATAAGGGCAAAATTGGATTATATGAAATATAAATTGCAGCTCAAATGTTCTATAGTTTCCCTTTTTTGAATGGCTTTTTTATTTGGAGGACTTGTTAGATTATATAACTGTTTTTGCCACCAAAAAAACTCTCTCTCTCTCTCTGTCTGTCTCTCTCTCTCTCTCTCTCTCTCTCTCTGTCACTAGGTGATATCTTTGTAGAAAACCTGACACCAGACTGGAGAGGCCCTGATGGCAGCTTTTTCCAGATGTTTGCCATTTTCTTCCCCTCCGCCATTGGCATCCTTTCTGGAGCCAATATCTCTGGAGACCTCAAAGTATGAAAAGAAAGAGAGCAGAGAGATACTTATTACATCACAGCCACCAAAAAGGACAACATGAATGTTGACTTGTGTATTATTTGCTTTTGCAGGACCCTGCTACTGCTATCCCCAAAGGCACCCTCATGGCCATTTTCTGGACTACAATCAGCTATCTAGTTATTTCTGTAACTGTTGGTAAGATACTCATTTAACAAGCTCGTATTTATTTATTTTTTAAAATTGCTTCTCATTTGATTGAATTTTTTGAGGTGCTACGTAGTTTTGGAGAAGCAACAGGAGGCATGGGAGCTGAGGGTTTATCACTTATATTAAGGGCAGTGTCATTAGCGTATTGCATGAGCATGAGAGAGTTGATGGGCTTTGTCATAATTCATCACGGCACTGAAAGTCCCCATGACCAGGACAAATGCCTTCAAAAATCAGTAATTCCAGCTGTTATTAAATTTATAAACAAGCAGGTAACATTTTGCGCATGAACATTGCAGATATTTGCACTTTCAATCTAAAAAGTCCATATCAAAAATGTACCTAAACTCGACATGCTTAAATACAGATCTAGAGATCTAACTGAAGAGACTCAAATCAGACCCAAACCAAGTAGACCAAATATGTTGTCTGATCAAATAAACACAGGAAAGACCCCCACACTTGCAGCAGCAGGAAGCAGCATTGTTTAAAGTGCAGTTGTGGTTGAAAAGAGCAGCAATACATTTTCCCTGCACTACACTTTACGCTCTCCATCTTGCATCTAAATAATTACAGCACAGTATGGCACACAATCAGAGCTGAGAATGAATCCTCTCAAGGAGGGGCTATTAGACATTTTGACACACTCAGGTCCATTCAGCTATGTTAAGAGAATCAAATTTAAAAAAAATCTGTAACTGTAATATTTACATGTTTGTTCTCCTCAAGGGGCTTGTGTGGTGCGTGACGCCTCTGGTAACCTAACCAACATTCTGACTGGAAACATCACTGATGGCTGTGTGGGTCTGGCATGTAAAATGGGCTGGAACTTCACAGAGTGCATCCAGTCAAAAAATTGTACTTATGGTCTGGCCAACAGTTCAAAGGTACCATTTAATCCAGAAGGCCTTCTGTCTACAATGGAATAAAAATATAACGTAAATACTCATTCTTAATGATGACTATTCCAACCAGGTACTGGGCCAAGTTTCAGGTTTATCCTATCTCATCACTGCTGGTGTCTTTGCAGCCAGCTTGTCATCTGCCCTTGGTTTCCTTGTCTCTGCCCCTAAAGTCTTTCAGGTGAGACGCACTCTGATAATAAAGTTTAACTTCTTCCTCTATTAAAAGCTGGTATATTTTTAAACATGATAAATACATCATCATGTAATTTAGAGTATCTTCTATACATATTATTTGTGTATAGAACAGAACCTTCTTTTTTAATATGGCCACAATGAGATCTACCGTAGTAAAGTTTCTACATAGTGCTAGTACTTTTACAATGACTGAGAGTGAGAGTGTTACAAAGTTACAAAATTAAAAAAGCACAGACATTAAGTAAGTAAGCACATTGACTAAAGCAGTGGTTCTCAAGTCACGATCCCCCAGAGTAATCAGGATGTTGTTCCTGACCCTGCACCCCCAATGTGTAACAAATTAAAGCTACCAAAGTTACAGGAAGACCATTGCTTTTCCCACCTACAAAACAACAACTAATTCATGTTTTAAGATTTATTAAAATAACTGCACCTTCAGAGTCAACGTGTCTGCTTTAGGCCTAAAAGCACAATAACAGATAGAAATATATTCTCATATTACTGAGGTAGATGTAGTGAAGTCTAACATGATACACATTTTTGGTTTATAAACTTATTTTTTCTGCCTTATCTGCCAGTGTCTTTGCAGAGACAAAATATACCCATACATCGGATTCTTTGCAAAGGGTTATGGGAAAAATGATGAGCCTCTTCGAGCCTATTTACTCTGCTATGTCATTGCTGTGGCCTTCATTCTCATTGGTGGGTGTGATCTAATACTGTTTCCCTTTTGTTATTGTAATTATTGATTCACATATGTTTTTGTATGCTAATCTCGTCACAAAAAGGTGTTTTTTGTTCTTGTAGTTCTTGATTACCTTTATCTAGCTCTGGAGTTGTAACGTGTTTATGATTTTTCTCTCCCGTATTGTTATAGCTGAGCTGAACACCATCGCAGCCTTGATCTCCAACTTCTTCCTGTGTTCCTACAGCCTCATCAACTTCAGCTGCTTTCACGCTTCAATCACCAACTCCCCTGGTGAGTTAACTGCTAACACACAACACCACACACAACGCCAGACCAAATGAAAAAAATGTTTGTTGTTTGTCATCCAAAACGATATGAGCTTTCGAGTCTGACTACTGCTATGGCTAAGGTTTATGGCAGTGGCTCACTAAAGCTAACAATTTGGATTAAATTTGAGCTGATTATTTCTTATTATTATTTCTTGTGAATATTGCATCAGAGATGAGTTTTCCTGAAGTTTTTAGGGTAATTTTTATACAATTATGTATATGTTTTTATTTTTTTAACAATCACACATTCTTATTAGGCTTGTTTTTGACTAATTCAGTGGGTTTTTTTTCTCCCTGACTACCATTGTTCAATTAGCTCATTGGTCGTTTAACTTGTGTGGACATTACAAGTTACACGTCATGCCACCTAAAAGCTGTCTATTTCTCATTGTTGCCCTCTCTAGGTTGGAGGCCGTCATTTCACTACTACAGTAAATGGACTGCTTTGTTTGGAGCAGTGATATCTGTGGTGCTGATGTTCCTGTTCACCTGGTGGGCTGCTCTCATCACCTTTTGTGTCATTTTCTTCCTGTTTGGATACGTCAACTACAACAAGCCAAGTAAGTCCAACACAGATAATACTGTATATTTTTTAATGCAACCATGTTCTGATAAAACTGGCCTTGATTAAGAGTGGAATAAGTCAGAACTGTGCGATTTGTCTCCCTTATTTATATTTGTCTCTCAGTTCTTTCATTGTCACCTCACGTTTTTGACACCCACAGAGGTAAATTGGGGTTCGTCGGTCCAGGCAGGTACATACAACATGGCTTTGTCATACTCCGTCTCTCTGTCCGGTGTCGAGGATCATGTCAAGAATTTTAGGTGAGTGAATGTTATAGTATGCATCAATAATCATTTTATCACATCAACTGATGTTTGTGCCAATAATACCTTAATTAACAATGAATGCAGCATTGGTGAATATAAACCTTCCTCTTCCTCTTCCTTTTTTTTATTTAATCTCATTTTTAATCTCTAAATTCTCATTTAGTAGAATAGCACTGTATGTGCATTTTATATTTTAGTGTTCATCAATGGTAATTATATTTATTTATACAAATGACATAGACCCTCATATGTGTTTTCTGATTTGTTTGTTCAGACCACAATGTCTCGTACTGACTGGGCCACCAAACCAGCGACCAGCCCTGGTGGACTTTGTCGGCTCTTTCACCAAACATATAAGCCTCATGGTCTGTGGAGACATAATCATGGTCAGTCATTCAGTCTCAACATTTTACTAATAAAAATAATGCTGTGTTTTTTGATTTGTTGTTGTGATCTGCACTTTACCACCACCCTCAAAGACAGGTGGTTTAATATTAAAGAAGCTATCCAATCCTCAGCATCCCTTCAGTAGCTTTTCATCAGACATGATGAAGACATGTTAAATGGTTTTAGTTTGCTTGCTTGTCTTTCATTGAATCCTCCTTGTTGTTTAAAGATATTAATGAATTCTTCCAGGAGCAGGACAGGCAGACTCGGCCGCAGGATACCACTGATGGCTTGGTGAAGTGGATGAACAGGAGGAAGGTGCGCTCCTTTTATACTCCTTTCACTGCGGACAGCCTCAGAGCCGGAGCACGACACTTGCTACAGGTAAAACATATTTTAGTTGAGAAGCTGCATGTGTTGATCTGTGGGGAATAACTAAGCTTTAGTCATCCAAATCATATTTAGTTAAGGTAAACATTACTTTCAATGAAACATTTGATCATCCTAGGACCACCCATATTGTGTATTTACTCAACAATGTGTATTTAGTTGTATTTTATTAACCTAAAACTTTAAATCTAATTTTTGTTCTCATTTGACTATTTTGAAAGGCTTCTGGTCTCGGCAAGCTGAAGCCCAACACTCTGGTCCTGGGCTTCAAGGCAAACTGGAGGGACAGTTCTCCTGAAAGCATTGAAGATTATACCAACACCATATAGTAAGAGTAGTTAAAGAAAAGAAAAACTATGTTTTTTTGCCAACGCAGCTTTATATTGTGTGATGAAATTAAAAGTAAGAAAAAGTAAGGTTGTGAACTAATACCATTTGTGATGTCCAGACTCTGATCATAAACATGTAAGTGCTGCCATGGAAACATACAACTTCCCTGCAATAAATCCTGCCTTCATGAATGTTCAGATTCAGATAGTTTAAACAGTTTTGGTGCCACCTACTGCTTAACTCGATGTTCCAACTCCTAATAACCACATGATGGTAGTAGATGGAAACAAGCACTGCTTTACCAAATCACTCCAAATTTGGTTAAAATTTGCAAAAAAAAATAAAAACACTAATTTCCAAAACTGGTCTCTAGTTACAGGCGCAGAAAGAATAACTATTCCACTTTAAAACTCAAATCTTACCTTCTTGTCTTGCTTTTCTTTTCTCTAGTGATACCTTTGACTCCAATTACTGTTTGTGTATCTTGAGGATGATGGACGGGCTGGATATCACTGACCAGTTTGACTTTGAAGGTTAGACATCCAGATTTCAGAATTTTTTAGAATTTTCTATGTGTGTCTGTGCCTAAAACATGACATATTTGCATAACATTAAACACAAAAAACAATGGTGACGGATGTAATGTCTGTGCTCCAGTGAACCAGGGCTTTGAGCCAGATGAATCTGTTGAAAATGACAACCAGCAATCTCCTGAGAGGGAATCCGGTGAGCTTTTACTTTATGCACTCTCACACATTAGACTACAGTATTTTGAAGACATTGTATTGACTTGCATTCACTCCTGGAGGATTGGGAGTGTTGAGGCAGGAGCACTGTAATCTGCAACAACACTGTTAGATACCACTCAATCTTACACACTGATCCTTTAAACTGCAATTAGGCACTTCTGGGTTAAAGATAATAGAATAGACCCAATGGCCTTCTATGCTACCACCTCATCCAAATATAATTATTTTCCCCAGACCTCACTCCTTCTCCTTTAGCTGTTAGAGCTGACGACATCTCAGATAAAGGCGACAGCGATCAGATCAAGACAGTGTTTCAGAATGACCAAGGGAAGAAGACCATCGACGTCTACTGGATAGCTGACGATGGAGGTGAGCCCAAAGAGATCTGTCAAAACAAGCACAATACACTAGTTGTATTTTGACTTGTTAATATCTGTAAAATATCAGATATGTTTAAGAGGATGGGATCATAATCAGTATAATAGTTATCCCATCATTTATTACAATAATGGTTAGTGGACACAAGGGACAGTGGCCCCTATGTCTTACATTGCCGACTGCACACAAAGCCATGCGCTTTTATCATGGCTCCTCTTTCTGAGCTGCAATATTTCTCTTCCTCTCTTTTAAGGTCTGACTCTGTTGGTGCCTTACCTGCTCACCAGGAGGAAACGCTGGCACCGCAGTAAGGTCAGGGTCTTCATCGTAGGAGATGAACAAAACATGGAGGAAGGCCGCAACGAGTAGGTTTTTTCTGTTTTACTTTCTGGTAAAATGAGTTGATGATCAGTTTAATTTTGACTTGTAATGATCTGCATTTATACAAGTGTATTTTTGTTTTAAATAACTAGTTTTATATTAAATCATGCATTTATTCATACAGGTTAATTGGAACCTAAGCGGGTAGATGTATTCTGGACTATTTTGGGCAATACATTAGAATTTCTTATTTCTTTCTCCAGTTCATGGACATTTTCCATTGCAGTACATAACAGAGTGCATGATGGTTTGTGAGAACTGTTGTGCTTAGACTTTGATTGTTGTTTCTTGTAGGATGATTGCTCTGTTGAAGAGGTTTCGGTTGGATTTTAACGATGTTATAGTTATGACAGACAGTGAGAGGCGTCCACTTGCTAAGAAGTAAGTTTCCAAAGACATTTCACCTAAGCTTGTCCATCATAAATAACCCTAACTTTGTAACATTTGCATTTTTAAATATTTAAATTTAAGAAAGTGCTTTACAGATGTTAAGAGGTTATTGAGCCTCCAAATACCAAGACTGGATTTCTGTAGTCCTTTGTCATTTCAGTTGATTTTTTTTTTGTACTTCACCGCATGCTGACTTCTGTTCTTTTGTTCTTGCTGCTTCTCAGCCTGAGTAGGTTTGTGGACAGTGTCGCCCCCTTCAGACTATACGATGAACAGCAGGAAGGTGTCTCAGTTCAGGAACTGAGACAAAGCACCCCATGGAAAATATCAGACAAAGAGTTTGAGGCATTCAAACTTAAGGTGAGTGCACTTATTTGTACTGTCCATTTTGATCCAGTGTGAAATAACTAGTGTCAAATATCAAATGCCCATTAGTTGTAAGTTTACTTACTTTTATTCCTTCCCTTCACAGTCTGAGAGAAAAGTGAGGTTGAATGAAATCATCCGGAAGAATTCACAACACGCTTCACTTGTGCTTGTGTGAGTACACATGATCCTATATCCACCCTCATATCCCTACCTTCTGTCTCAATATTCAGTCAATTTTACTTTAACCCCCCAATTCAGCATTTATAAGCACTACATAAACATTTATTAAATGGTTTATAGAGCACTATAGTGTAGCTGTAAGCAGACAAAAGGACATTTTAACTCTCCTATGAGGGCCTATTTTATAGTTTGTATTTTATGTATACAGTGCTGCTGAATACAGGGAGTTACAATGTTAAAAAAGTATTACAGTACTAGTACATATTAAGTGGTAAATACCATTTTTTAAGTAGGACAAAATAGCCTAATTTACTTTTTAGGAAGTTCTATAAAATTGCTGTAAACAGTGAAATTACACCACATGGTCAAAAGTATGTTGACAAGGAAACAAAGTATGTGAAGCTCATTCCAAAACCATGCGCATTAATTTGCTCCAGCCAGCCTCCACTCTTTCTGATTTCTTTTTGGATTTCAGCCACAAGAGCATTAGTGAAGTCAGCCACTGATGTCTGGATACAAAGCCTAGCACACAATTAGTTCAAGTTCATACCAAAGGAGCTGGATTGGGTTGAGGTCAGGTCTCTGTGCAGGCCGGTCAAGTTCTTCCACACCTTTGTGCACAGTGTCATTATTATGTTGAAACAGGGAAGGGGCATTCTCTAAACTGGTATCAAAATTTCTCTTGATTGGAACAACAGTCAGTGGCCAAACTATGTATTATAATGATCTTTTAACCTATTTAAAGAAAATTATAATGTGATGTAATATAGGTGAAACATGTAACAGGCCATCAGTATAGAAAAAAATACATTGTCTGATGCACACAGAGATGCAAAATTATACACAAAGAGCCACCTGATGATGGCTATTTCCATGGAAGTGTGAGTCGGACAAAAGAAAGAGATGGAAGAGATAAGATTTTTTGGGCCGCTGCAAACCACAACATGCACTAATTTGACTTGTGTAATATTCCCATAATAGGTCAAGTAAGGGCAGTGTTTGTTCCTCTGTGCTGTTTTGTTCATGTAAATGTGATGGTTTTTCCAGGAGCCTACCTGTGCCACACAGTGACTGCCCCAGTGTTCTGTACATGGCCTGGCTGGATACTCTGACCTGTGGCCTCCACTGCCCAGTGGTGCTTATACGAGGAAACCAGCAGAACGTCCTCACCTACTACTGCCAGTAAAAAATACCCCAGGAACAAAGGGAAAATACAACATAAACCCAATAAGTGAAATAACTTAAAAAGAATGTGTGCAACTGGTGCCAACTGAGGGTTAACAAACTTGATAGAGTAAGAGCTCTTATAGACAGTAATAGGAAGATAACACCATTGTAGTTGAAAGAAAAGATAGAGGAAGAGTCGAGGACTCCCTTGATGCTGCTCTGCCTGAGCCACAACTTGAAACAAAAAGTGATAGATGACGCACCAGAAACCCGAAGTGAGTGAGTTTTTTTCAGGTTTTAAGGTAGTCTGAGATGCTGAGTGGTTATACAGACTGCTGTCCTGGATTGTTCATAGGTTCCATGAATGAACACAGAAATACACAAAATCACTCCCTATCTCTCTATTTACTATATTGTGTGTATATGTAATAGACCACTAGTTCAGCCTCAGCCTCACTATCTCTATAGAACTCAGGCAGTATGTTCCAATGGTTCCAAATCAAGTGCTATTAAGGTTAGTATGTCCAACAAGGGTATGTTCTTGGTCCTCTTTGTTTTAAGATTGTTTTTTGTAAGATTTGTGCCATTTACTAAGAGAGATACTTAATATAATTTCAATATAAATATTGTACAGTTAATATGAAGATGGAGTTAGTGAATTTTAGAGTTTCATCATTTAATGTATTTATTTAAAAACAGCAAATTATGTGTGAACATTAAAAATGAACAGTATTTATTAATAAATAACTGGGAGAAATATAACATAGAAATGTAACATAGGTAAAAAGTATAATAACTAATTTAGCTATTAGTAGTTACTGAACCATTTTCATATATGACATAACTTGATAATTGTTCCTGCTGGGAGCAGAGCCTAATGACTGAGTACCTTCGACCTTGGGGAATGTTATTTGTGCATACAAGGATTTCAACTTTCAACAAGTCTTTTGGATTAAATTTGCTCTGCATAGGCAATAACAACTTTCATCATTCATTCTTAATTAATCTGCATTATTTGTACAGGCTGCATTTTGTGTAATGTATTTGTATTTATCTGCTGCATCTGTGATTGTTGGTTTTCTATAATTAATTAAATTACAACTATGCTAAAGGTTATGGACTTCTATTCTTGTCAACAATGGATAGTAGTTCCTGGTGATGATAAAGATCAGAATCCTCCATATATTTTAATATTCAAATGCTGATGTCAGTGTGGCAACCTGAGTGTATTAACAGGACTAATATACTGTTACAATCAGTCTGCATCAGCACAGAGGGGAGAGACATCAGAGCAGAGTGAAGCTGAGGAGGGCAGGAAGCAGAAGATGTAAGTTAAGATTCTGCTGTATTATTTTAGATCTAATGTTTGTATAGAGGTGGGCTGTTTCTTAATCAGTTTTTCTAATACTTCCAGTAAAATTTAACTTTAAAATAAAAAAAATAAAATCTAACTTTTTCGACAGCATGTTTGCATTTTTAAACACAATAACAAACAAAATGCAATATATTGCAATCAAATAAAGTGGGGTTGTTTTTTACCTGTAGAGAGGCTTCTGTTGTGCCATATGTAACAGTTTTTTATTACCCAAAAAATTATTCCCATCAAAATGCTGTGTGATTATATCCCACATAAAATGGGCTCATTGCTTCTGAAAAGACATCTTTAAAAATATAATTTTAATTTAAATTGAATATAGTTTTAGTATGATTGAACATCAGCACCTTTTATAAACTTTGGCATAATCAATGCTATTTTCAAGGTGTGAACAACAGGCAGTCACCTGTATCACCACCAATCCAATATTAACCTTGTAATTATGAAATGATCCAACAAAATGTTAAGAGTGCATTATGATGTGTTAAGTAAACCTGCTTCTTTTCACAATAACTTCATCAAAATTATTTTAAATTAAATATTTGCATTTAATTCCAAAAGTTTTTATATTTCAAAATGTGTATATACAAAGTTTTTAAACATTTTATTTATTTCAGAACATAATTTTTCACTATTATTTTACATAATTTTTGTTTTTGTCAGTCAAGACCAGCCAAACAAGGCAGAGCCATCATTGCAATTGACTGTTCACTCATTTAGATAAGCAGTTTAAAGAATAACTGGATTATTTCACAATTTCATGCTGTTTATCTGTATTTATTCAGTATTATTTTTAGTTTTAGCTTTTTTAGAAAAGTGTTCACTGTTCAATGTATTATTTGTGATTTTTGAAATACAGAATCAGACTTATGGCTTACAGTGTGGTATGGAAAAAAACACCCATATAGTAAAAGGTGCAACAAGGTGCTTTGTTTTAGGTTTAATTTGGGCAATGTCATGAGAAGCAGGTAAATCGATAAAAGTTCACTTCCTTAAACTTCCTTTAACCCAGTAACACATATAACAGCTCTGTAATGGCTGTTTATTGAGCTACATTTTCAGTTTTATTGTCTGAGGTTCCCTAAATAAAGTGGGTACGTTTCTAACATTTAAGTGTGAATTCCTTCCTTTTGTTACTACCCCTTTACTCAATAAAACACTGTCCATGGAAAATTTCATACTAAAAAGACAAACTTTAGCAAGATTCCCACTTGATTTGACCTATTTTATTGTACAGGTTGTGCATGTGAGTATTGTATTAAGATAGACATAAGAAAAATCTATCTAGAACCTATTTGCTAAATCACTGCATGGCTTCCAAACATGGAAATATACCAAATTACTTTAAAAAAGGTCTTATCACCCTCACCATCCCAGACAGAGAAGAAAAAAAAGCAAACAGCCATCTTGGTGCATTTTCTCCAAAGATGGACACGCCATTTAAAAAATATGACATATATATGTTAGGGCCCAGAACATTCAAGCAAAATTAAACCATTGCAAGGCAGTTGTAGCCTACTGTATTACACTAATACCCCCATGTTTTTAATATTGTCCCCAATCTTTATCACTCACATTACACATTTTCATTGGCTAAAGTTGCACTTCGTAATATGAACAAGTGATGAATCGATTTGCATGCTTTCTACTTAACCAGACTCCTGCCTAAACTTTGTGTCCTGAGGGAGTTGGAAACATTTTTGTTTTTTTGAAACTGCACATATAAGAATTTTACTGTATTTCCCTGAACCTAAAGAAAATCTGTTAAAATGATTGTGTTCTCATCAACATATTTAACAGAGCAATGATGCAGTGGAGTCTGTTTCTGCTCATTCTGATGGGTAAGTGGATCATGTTACCAGCTCTACTGTAGTACTAGCTGCATTTTTTTAGGTGAAATTACTGAGTCAGCTCACTCTTCTTATCAATACAAAGTAAAATAAGTGGACTCAGAGCCCTATTTAAATTAAGAGGATGGTGTAAGTAGAAGGTGTGACCTAGGTACTTTTTGATTTAATAGATGCTTGTCATATTACTGGCTCCAACACTGCAGTATTTTCTCTGCTTTTAGGTCAATGTTTCTTCTTCACCTGTCAACTCTATAAGTACGACTTTATTAAAGAGAAGAAGACCTGGGATGAAGCCCAGAAATATTGTAGAGAGAAGTATACTGACCTGGCCACAGTGTATGACATGACAGACATGAAGAGACTCCGTGCCTCTACAGAGAAACAAGAGACAGGCTGGATTGGGCTGCGCAGCAACCCAGAAACAGACAACAGGATGTGGCACTGGTCTCTGCCAGGGGTGGAGTTCAATGACAGTGACACAAAGACAGAGTGGGCTAAAGATGAACCGAATGATAAACTACAGTCTGAGAACTGTGTGAAGATGGACGGGTTCAAATGGAGCGATGTTCACTGTAATGAACGCAACAACTTTATCTGCTACAATGGTGAGACTATATTACTAAAGATGCTATTGTGTGTATTCAGCATATAATCCTGTCTAATGATTGATTTCTATGTACAGCGGAATCATGCTCATTTACATCCCAATATTGTTTCATCTGAAGAAAATAGGATTTTATGAGACTAAATAACTGTGTATTTCTTATGGTGCAAGTTTGTTTGTTTATTCCACAGAAAAACAGGAACCCAATAAAACTTTCCATGTGATTACCAATGCACTGTGCTGGCCCGAAGCTCAGAACTACTGCAGAGAACATCACACCGACCTGGTCAGTGGACTCAATCAGTTACATGACACCGATCTCATGAATGAAATTCAGTCTCATACTGTGTGGATCGGCCTGTTCAGAGACACCTGGAGGTGGTCAGATGGGAGTAATTCCTCTTTCAGAAGCTGGAATCTGGAGTTATTTAAAGATGACAACAGCAAGAAATGTGCCAAATGTGCCATGTTAAATGGAAAATGGGACTCTGATGATTGTAATACAAAAAGATCCTTCTTCTGCTATAAAGGTGAGTTTTACAAGTCTGCCTCAACTGTTTTCTCCTATAAGAGCAGCACTGGAATCAGTCGGAAGATTTGTTTGTTTAAAAAAAAATTTAATACTTTAATATATATTTTTGTTTTGTCTTTAATTATTTAAAATAGTTTGTTAATCCCATTTAATTTAGTGACTGTTACAGACG
This sequence comes from Dicentrarchus labrax, assembly GCF_905237075.1. Lineage (NCBI taxonomy): Eukaryota > Metazoa > Chordata > Actinopteri > Moronidae > Dicentrarchus > Dicentrarchus labrax. Next base: position 4,616,225 of record NW_026136705.1, on the reverse strand, counting down.
CTGTTACATCTGAAATACAATGTTACTTCCTAAAAGCAGAGAATTAAACTGTGATTATTTTTCATATGAGTATATACAATTCATATTGGATCCCAGTGTGTTCAACAATTAACTGAACAAAGCTGCTGGTATGATCCTGTGTTTGTTCTAATGGTTTTCAATGACAGATAGATTTGTCCTGATCAAGAAGGAGAAGACTTGGGAGGACGCCTTATATTACTGCAGAGAGAACTACAATGACCTGGCCTCCATCACTAACCTTAAGGAGCAGAGATGGATCCAACAGAAAGCCAAGAACGCCTCAACTCCTTTTGTCTGGCTGGGACTGCGCTACACCTGCACCCTGGAATTCTGGTTCTGGGTCAGTGACGAGGTCGTCGGCTATAAGAACTGGGCCTCAGGTGGAAGGAATGATGACTGTGACATGTCTGGAGGCATGGAAAGCGGAGGAGAACATAAGTGGTCCAGTCGGCCTGATAATAACACGTATAATTTCATCTGTTCTACGTTTTAAAACATTTCTGTTTTTTGGTGGTGTGTTTCTCTTGAACAAGCTTGTCTGTTCTTTGGGTTTATTCAGTTTGTAACTAACTTTAGTGTATATGTAGTCCTTTGTGTCAAAGTAGTGCATGATTGCTGAAGATATTAATGATCCGAAGTGTGAAAATTATCTTGTAGAAAAATAGTTTTGTTGTCTAAAATGAGAAACATCTGAAAGAATCTCTTTACTGCTGGATGACATCAGTTGAAGTTGTTTTATTTTCCTGTTAAAGTTCCAGTGTGTGTTATATTTAGGACGATCTACAGTTTGAAATGCAATATAATATGCACAACTATGTTTTTATTCATGTATAATCACCTGAATATAGAAATTGTTACTTCTTTTTACCTTAGAATCAGTCGTTTATATGTCTACATTTGTCACGGGTCAACTTCTATGGAATCCACCACGCAAGTATCAAACGCAAAACGCAAGTAGCTTTGTGGGCAGATCTCGGGCGCTGTTGCTATTATGCCGGCGGGATAAATGACCCTTGCGCCCGGCGCAAATCTAAAATGGGTTGGTCTGAAGTAGCTACATTAGTCATAGGTGTGGTTTGGGCGTAAAGTGCAATAAACCAATCAGAGCGTCATCTCACATTCACTTTAAAAGCAGGCGCGCTTGTTCCATGGCGGATTGCTATTATAACGGCGGATTGGCCAGGCGCACGCCAGGAGCGGTTCACAGCCGAGGAGACCGACGTTCTCGTCAGGGCCGTGAAATACCGAGAAGTGACATTATTGACATGAAATAAATGTAACACAGCCATACAATAAATCTAAACAATGTAACGCAGCTTCGCAGGAAGAAGACCCTGGCCTCGGGAGCAGTGCGCACGGGCCGAGCAGTGCGCAAGGGCCAGCTGAGGAGGGAGCAGCGCAAACACCAAGGTGCAGAGGATCCAGACCCACTACACGCCGGAGGACCACCCGTTCCTGCAGCAAACCGGGTTTGACATGCTGGAGCAGGAGTATTATATGCCCGTCTTGACCGGGTGGCGATGTTGCTGCTGCCTCTCAGGCGCATCCCCTCAAGTCTGCGCCCTTAAAATAGCATCTGAATAAGCGCCACTGACTTTAGACTAGGTTTTTCCTGGTCTGTGGCGGAATTGTTTTCTGAAACAGCAAAATAGCACCAGGGAACGTTTGCGCCGGAAAACGCCTCCTCTTTTCGCTGAACCGCCCCCCGGAGCGCAAGTTCATTCCCTAATTTAAGGACGTGCGTCGGTGGAGGGAAAATTCCAATGTGCGTCAAGTGCAAAATAGGAATTATACAAGCGCCAGTGTACAAAGTCAATTGTGCTGAGTGCAAGATAGAGCCCCTTGTGTGTTTCATGGTAACCATAGTTTTGTAGTTTCGCGCTTGGAAAGGGAGGGTGAACGTAGTTGTGATCTGCAAGTGTATTCTTCTGCTATGATTTGTAGCTATAAACTGAATTGAATCATCTTATTTTAACAAAATATACACAGTTTCTATAACATAGGCCTTTTTCACAGCAGATATTTGACTTGTCATAAAAGCAACACCAGTGTATTTTTATAACAGAACTTGTGATTGGTCTTAATCCTGTCCTTTAAGATTGCCTTGTGGACATAATAAACATAAAACATGTTTAAATTTCTCTGTATCAGTATCAGAAGATGAAAATAATACATTCCCCATGTCCACAGGCGAATCCTCTATCCTCCTGTCCTCTAAGTATATTAGCCATCAGCTGTCCTAATCCTACAAGTGTTATGTAACTCAGATTTTTTGATTACTGCAGAGAGGATATGATGCTCGAAATACCTGCTATGGTAATTTAAGTTAATGTAGCCGCATTTTAAATGATGAATGATGAGAAATAAGGTTTAGCAGCATATCAGTCTTATTGTAGTTATGAGTTAACTTGTGTTACCTTGGCTTTGGGTTATGTTTAAGCAGGATGCTGCAGAATAACATCTTTAGTGAAATATATTTTAAGGTATCCTGAATGAGAGCACATGTCTTTGTTTGAAAGTTAAGGCATTTGCAACATTTAAGCGAGGCAGACTGAAAATAAAAAACAAAAGAATTTGTTCTTGCGCACTTTGGGATTATATCGACCTCCTTGTTTCTTCTTATTGACAGAATAAGGAAGAGCAGGAAATGTTTTGTTGTTTATATCGTGATTGAAATGTTTGTTTTCACTGGTGAGCTTCTGAAATAAAGATATCAAAATCAATAGGTCCTTATGCAATTTAATTTCTTGCAAGAAAGGTCAGTCAATCCAACAAAAGCATCACACAAGTGCTGGATGGAAAAGACAAAGATTCACAGAGTAGCAGCTCATTTATAGCTAACTCTAGGGTGGGGAAGAGCAAGGTCAGGTCTCCACATAACTCTAACAAAGTGTGTCTGTTCTTTATAAGTTGGCTCCTGTGAGTCTCCAATTAACTATGGTTCCAGGAGTTCCACCGGGTACGGGAGAGATAAATCTACGGCTCTTGTGACTTAAATATGGAAGATACATTTCTTACTACCTAAAAAGGAATCTCTGCTAGGGTACAAACAACCTAAAGAACTATAAAAGGAGGCAGTGTAACTCACTCAGGTTATATGTTGCATGAACATGATTAATGTTAAGGTTACATTACATGAGGCACACATTGTAAAAGGCACTCTATATAAGGCAATATAATAATTTTCCATTGCAATATCGAGCCATGATATTAGTTGGGATATGAAAATGCACCTGCTGCTGTCCTGATTATTAATTAATAAATTTTTTTTGTAAGCTCCGAACATTAAAGATGTAACTGCGCCTATGTTTCTGATGAATAAACATTAGTTCCTTTCATTCTCATAAGTGGATATAGCATTTTGGAGTTACACATTTCCCTTTCCTTGTTGGAAAGTCAACTCTGTTACAGTAAATGATTTCCAAAATTATATGGACTTATTCTTGTCATCAATAGGTCAGTTCGTGGTCATAAAAAAAATACATTTTCATATTCAAATGCCGAAGTGGCTGTCAGCAGAGCAACGGGTAGTTTATTGGTAGCACTCTGCATCAGCACATCAAGGAGAGACATCAAAGGGAAGAGAAGACAAGAAATCACCAGACGTAAGTTTAAACTCTGTTTTTTTACTTGAGATTTCATGTTGTGGGTTTAAAGGTGGACAGTAGAGGGAAATTCAATATATAAATATATCCAATATGTTTTGGAGCAATTTGTCCGTCAGTACTTCTATTTAAAATTAAAGAATTAAATTAATATAGTGAATTTAACATTTTCATCCATTTAATTATCTTATTTTTTAACTTATACAAATGGACACAATAACAGAAACACCTGACAATATAATGAAACCAATTAAAATACATCTGCAATAAACACAACTTTTGTTAGGCTCTCAGAAAGTTTAGTTTTTGGTGACATTGTGTCTTGATGAAAAATATTTTAAGATGTTCCTCTAATTTTGTGCATCACCTATTTTTTATTTGTATTTTACGCAAATATGTAGCTTTCATTGTCTAAAAAAAGCATTTATGAATGTGTACTGTTTGTTCTGGTTTGACTACGATTTGCATATTTACAACATATCCTATATTCATCTTCCTTATTGGAGTAACCGTTGTATAGTTGAGGGAGTGCTGGAGTTTTTTTAACCCAGACAAACAGTAAGTGACAAACTGTATTGTTCACTGCACATTAAAATACTAGTTTCATCTAACAGAGCAAAGATGCAGTGGAGTCTGTTTCTGCTCATTCTGATGGGTAAGTGGATCATCTTACCATCTCTACTGCAGTCCTACTGCAATACTACTGCAGTACTGTTACAATACTAATGCAGTACTACTACTGCACTAATATGTAGGTGTGGCCTGATTTTGATTTAAGAATGAGATTCTTGCTATAAGAAATAATACAGAATATTTTTTCTGTTTTCAGGTCAATGTTTCTTCTTCACCTGTCACCTCTATAAGTACAAATTTATTCAAAAGAACAAGACCTGGGATGAAGCCCAGAAATATTGCAGAGAGAAGCATACTGACCTGGCCACAGTGTATGACATGACAGACATGAAGAGACTCCGTGACTCTACAGAGAAACAAGAGGCAGTCTGGATTGGGCTGCGCAGCAACCCAGAAACAGACAATAGGACGTGGCACTGGTCTATGCCAGGGGTGGAGTTCAATGACAGTGAGACAAAGTGGGCTAGTCATGAACCGAATGATAAACTACAGCCTGAGAACTGTGTGCGGATGGACGGGTTTAAATGGAAGGATGTTCGCTGTAATGAACGCAACAAATTTATCTGCTACAATGGTGAGACTATATTACTAAAGATGCTATTGTGTGTATTCAGCACATAATCCTGTCTAATAATTGATTTCTATGTACAGTGGAATCATGCTCATTTACATCCAAATATTGTAGGGATGCACGATATATCAGCATTAATATCGGTATCGGCCGATGTTTGTCATTTTTTAACATATCGGCATCGGTCCGATGAGTAAAATTGGGCCGATATCCATAACCGATATATATCCTCTAGTTGCTGTTTGTGTGTCGGGAGAGGGAGAAGGAGGGGGAGGGGGATTTGGCCATGTGTATTTGTTTGGGCACGCGACAGTGGCAGCACAGGATTGTGGGATGTTAAACTGAAGAGGAGAAAAAATGTCAGCGGTGTGGGCGTTTTTCACGGTGTCAAAAGAAGACACTCGAAAAGCAGTATGCAACACCTGCAAAGTCGAGGTAATGCGAGGAGGATGCCACGTCAAGTCATTCAACACCACAAATTTAATATGTCATTTGAAAAACCGCCACCCAGAACTACACGAACAATTACAGGAAGCAAATGCTGCTAACGTTAGCCAGCAGGCAAAAACAAAAGCAGGTGCTTGACCAGACCAAGGAATTTGCCAAGGACAGCGCAAAAGCCAGGTCAATAACCAACAAGGTAATGGAAATGATTGCTCTTGACAACCAGCCATTTTCCATAGTGGAGGACCGAGGATTTCGGCGGTTGATAGAGCATATTGAACCCCGCTACAGCCTGCCAAGTCGGCGCTACTTTTCCGACGTCTCCCTCCCTGCTTTGTACGAAATCGTGGCCACGCATATCCACAAATTGTTGGACAGTGTGACTGCCATTAGCTTCACTACGGATATATGGAGTTCGGACGTAAGTCAGATGAGTATGTTGAGCCTTACTGCTCAGTGGATTGATGGAAACTTTGAAATGAAGAGAGCTGTTTTACACACGCAAGAGTTTGCAGGATCGCATACGGGGGTCGCCATCGCTGGCGCATTTGACTGCATGTTTGCTACGTGGAAAATTACAGTGCAAGTTGAAAAAATTTGGAATCATGGTCATTTATGCATCCCTGTAAATATTGTTTCATCTGAAATGAAAATAAGGACAAAATTAGTTTGCTGATTTTCGCTGTACTAAATTTTTTTCTCTCAAAAACTTTTTTTAAAAAAAATATTTAAATTTAAAAAAATATTTTTTTTCCACCAAAACAAAAAAAAAAAAATTATTATCACAAAAAATATATATATTAAAACCCCAAAAAAAAAATTTTTTTAATTAAAAAAAAAAAAAAATTTTATGAGACTAAATAACTGTGTATTTCTTATGGTGCAAGTTTGTTTGTTTATTCCACAGAAAAACAGGAACCCAGTAAAACTTTCCATTTGATTACCAATAAACTGAGCTGGCCCGAAGCTCAGAACTACTGCAGAGAAAATCACACTGACCTGGTCAGTGGACTCAATCAGTTAAATGACCCGGATCTCAAGGAACAAATTAATTCTTATGATGTGTGGATCGGCCTGTTCAGAGACACCTGGAGGTGGTCAGATGGGAGTCATTTCTCTTTCAGAAACTGGGATGTGGAGTTATTTCCAGATGACGACAGCAAGAAATGTGCCATGACTATGTTAAATGGAACTGGAAAATGGGACTCTGATGATTGTAATACAACAAAATCCTTCTTCTGCTATGAAGGTGAGTTTTACAAAGGTCTGCCTCAACTGTTTTCTCCTATAAGAGCAGCACTGGAATCAGTCGGAAGATCCAGCTGAACTTACAGTGTTTATTTATTATTTATTATTTATGCATGTATGTTATGATAATATGTGGATTCTGTCTGGATTCTTACTTCAAGGAATATATATAAAATATATATTTTTTTAATATTTGGATATAATTTGGTTAAGTTACAGCTACATGTGGTTGTTAGAATTTGTTTGTTTAAAATATTATGACAATTTTGATATTTTTAAGTATTTTAAGATACTACTGAGAGAAAATCAACATTAGTACAAAACCTAAAAGCAGAGAATTAAACCTTGATTATTTATTAACTGAACAAAGCTGCTGGTATGATCCTGTATGTGTTTTAATGTTTTTCAATGACAGATAGATTTGTCCTGATCGAGGAGAACAAGACTTGGGAGGACGCCTTATATTACTGCAGAGAGAACTACAATGACCTGGCCTCCATCACTAACCTTAAGGAGCAGAGATGGATCCAACAGAAAGCGAAGAACGCCTCAACTCCTTTTGTCTGGCTGGGACTGCGCTACACCTGCACCCTGGAATTCTGGTTCTGGGTCAGTGACGAGGTCGTCGGCTATAAGAACTGGGCCTCAGGTGGAAGTAATGATGAGTGTGACATGTCTGGAGGCATGGAAAGAGGAGGAGAACATAAGTGGTCCAGTCAGCCTGATAATAACACGTATAATTTCATCTGTTCTGCGTTTTAATACATTTCTGTTTTTTGGTGGTGTGTTTCTCTTGAACAAGCTTGTCTGTTCTTTGGGTTTATTCAGTTTGAGACAAAGGACTACATATACACTAAAGTTAGTTACAAAGTAGTGCATGATTGCTGAAGATATTAATGATCCAAAGTGTGAAAATTATCTTGTAAAAAAATAGTTTTGTTGTCTAAAATGAGAAACATCTGAAAGAATCTCTTTACTGCTGGATGACCTCAGTTGAAGTTGTTTTATTTTTCTGTTTTCTATGTGCAGCAGCAGCGTGTTAATTTACCTCTCATTTTAGTTTTACATGTTTTAAATGAGAACATTTTATTTTATGAGACTAACTAACTTGTAAAGATGTTTATTTCTTAGTGTGCCAATTTGTTTTCTCCACAGAAACAAAGCAACTCAATACTGATTGAGGCAGAATGTAACTCGTTTAATTCTGAATCTGATTTTTGTTAAATTTGTTTTATATTAACTGGAGAAATTGAACACGATACCGGTGACCTGTTCGAATCATTTCAGTTAATGGGGGTAATCTAATCAGCTCTTAGCCAAAATATGAATCTTCTGAACTGCCACTGAGACACACACAGTCTGTGATCTATGAATCAAGTGCAAATTATTTCAAATTTCAGCTTTCTCCAAAAATGTAATTTTCTACATCTATTGTATTGTTATAAATTTGCCTGGTTACTTGTATTTGTATTAACAATTCAATAATTTCATTAATAAAATAAAATAAAGACTATTTTTGACTTTGGTAACATCATTCTGGTTCACTATGTCTTTTGGTAATTTATCTACAACCACTGATGGTTCAATGTCTATGCAGGCTTTTTAGACGGACAGAGATTTATTGAATGGCATTTTAGGAGTAAATCAGTCTAATAAGGGCAACTGTTTACGTTGCTTTCAAAGCAGTTGGAATTATTAGCGTTTTGTTCACAGGAATACATTTACATATATTTACCTCATTATTTGACACGTTTAATATCAAGTTTAATAAGAACATCCAAAATTGTAACATTATAACATTGCAAGAGGAACTTAAAAAAAGCATGATAGGTCCCTTTAAGTATAGCATCACATCATGATGATGATTTGTAACGATTTAGATGGCAATGACAAATTATGTCGTCATGCAGATAAGGGCATCAGATCAGAACAGGGAAGAGTATATATATATATATAGATATGTATAAACACACATATATGTATATACATACACACCAATCAGCCTTATGACATATGACCACCTGGGCACCCTGGTGGTCATAATGTCCTTCCTTGGACTACTTTTGATAGGTACTGACCTCTGCAGACCGGGAACACCCCACAAGAGCTGCAGGTTTGGAGATGCTCTGACCCAGTCGTCTAGCCATCACAATGTGGCCCTTTTCAAAGTCACTCAAATCCTCTCGCTGCCCATTTTTCCTGCTTCTAACACATCAACTAAGAAGACAAAATGTTTACTTACTGCCTAATATATCCCATCCACTGACAAGTGCCATGATAACCAGATAATCAGTGTTATTCACTTCATCTGTCAGTGCTCATAATGTTATGGCTGATTGGTGTACATATATATGTAACAAACATTATATTATATTTAGTAATATTTGTTAAAGGGAATGTTTAAGAGATTAATACTATTGTCCTAGAATCTATTTTCTTTTAACTGATTATCTAATTACAAGTTGACAAAAAATAGAGGTGTATTGACTACTTAAAAATATTTTCCTGCTTGGTTGACAACTATTGAAATATTGATATCTCACTTAGATAAAATTAGCAGGATTATTGCTGTCAGGATGCATTTTCAGATTTACACCAGTGTCTGTATACACCACAGCTACACTGTGACCTGACTGACTGGTCAGTTGCTGGTCTGTTGACTTGTATAAATAGCTCTCTTTCTCTGTCAGGATGAATGAAACACACTTCCTGAAGGGAAAAATAGAGAAGTGCAGGTTTAGTGGGAATGGACGGGACTTTCTCCACAAAATGTTTTTGAGGAAGTGACAGACTCACTTCATCCCCCAACCCCCATCATAAACAAAACAAAAATACAAACTGGCTTTATTCTCTGCTCATTTCACCTGCACAGAAAATGTTACCTGCAATTAGAAACTATGTGACTGGACTCATAATGAGGACAGTCTCCACAATTACAACATTAGGGGAGATAGTAGAAACAAGACATTTGTTTTAGGTGTATAAGACATGGTAAAAAGAAATTTACATTTTAAGGTAAACAGTTAGTGAGCCATTTAAACACTGAGTTTGAGTACTTTGGATTAAACTTTATTTTACAGGAAACGAGTAAATTTCACATAACTTCATGGGATTGTTTACATTGCCTCTGAGTATGAGTATCTGTATTTGGAGTTCATTCTCTGATAGTGAATATTTTGGAATGACAACATGTCTTTCTGCTTGGTGGACTGTCTACAGGGAAGTGTCTGTTTGTTTCCTCTTACATTATGTAAATGATGGATCATTTCCTGACTGTGATACAAAGCTTAAACGTCTGTATTTCAATATTCAAATGTTTCCATCAAGGTAGCTACAAGAGAGCACCCAGTCAATATTTGAGAGCAGTCTTCATCAGCACATCAGGAGAGACACCAGAGTGAAGCCGCTGAGAGACTCAGAAGATGTAAGTTGATTCTGTTGTGTCATTTTGATATTTCCTTTATGTGGACAGAAGTGGACAGTACAATATTGTCTTTCATCAGTATATATTTCACATAATCTAAAATTAAATTGTCTTTTTTATTTGCCTGATTTACCAAACAAATCACAACTGATCATTTTCAATCTTAACTAGATGTACTGTTCAGTATATTTTACAGAGGATGGACACAGTAACAGGAACATCTGACATTATAAAGCAAAAAAATACTATAACCCTCCAATACCTGCGGCACTTGTGCACACATTACTCAGGGCTGATAAACCATCTGTTTTTTATGCATGCTTTTGAAAAACTAAATGTCTAATCTCTTATATGTGTCACTGTTACAACAAGATTCAAGGGTAAAACATCAGGTAAACTTACGACAACAAAAGTGAGCAGTTTGTTTTATTTTTATGGGTTTTGTGGTGTAAACACAGCTGACTGAGGCTGAGTTGGGTCAGTGCACTCATATTACAGAAAGTAATATAATTATTTTTTGTTTTATAGAAGGCAAAATTAACAATGTGTGTTATTCTCTAGATTTTGTTTTTAGTTAAAGAACCCATACGTTCACTGTGTCATAGAGTCTGTCATAGTGACAGACTCACTTCATCCCCCAACCCCCATCATAAACAAAACAAAAAAACAAACTAAACTGGCAAACTGTCAGATGTTCCAGTAGCAGATACATATTTTGTGGGTTTTGTGATGTACACAAAGCTGATCTGAGTCTCAGTTGAGTCAGTGCGCTCATAATACAGAAGTTAATATAAGTATTTTGTCAGGTTTATAGAAGGAAAAATTAACAATGTGTGTTATTCTCTAGGTTCAGTTTTTAGTTAAAGAACCCATAAATGCACTGTGTTACACCCACTCCTGATGCATAATATGTGATAGTAGTAGTAGTAAAATTACAACAGCAAAATCTGAATATTCAAATCTCCAGACAGAAACAATATGTCAGGGTTACTGTATTGCACTAATACTCTACATGTGATTTGGCCATTGACCCATCCTGATGCATTGTATTTACTGCATATAAAGAGTCCTGGAGGAAGTTTCTTTTTTTTCTTGCACTTTTAACTGGACATACAGTTAAAAAGTTTAAATGTATTTTCTTTAAACTGAAATATTTTGTGAAATCATTGTGTTTGGTTCACTGCACACTAAAATACCAGTTTCATCTAACAGAGCAAAGATGCAGTGGAGTCTGTTTCTGCTCATTCTGATGGGTAAGTGGATCATCTTACCGTCTCTACTGCAGTCCTACTGCAATACTACTGCAGTACTGTTACAATATAACTGCACTAATATGTAGGTGTGGCCTGATTTTGATTTAAGAATGAGATTCTTGCTATAAGAAATAATACAGGATATTTTTTCTGTTTTCAGGTCAATGTTTCTTCTTCACCTGTCACCCCTATAAGTACCACTTTATTAAAGAGAACAAGACCTGGGATGAAGCCCAGAAATATTGCAGAGAGAAGCATACTGACCTGGCCACAGTGTATGACATGACAGACATGGAGAGACTCCGTTACTCTAAAGAGAAACAAGAAGCAGTCTGGATTGGGCTGCGCAGCAACCCAGAAACAGACAATAGGACGTGGCACTGGTCTCTGCCAGGGGTGGAGTTCAATGACAGTGAGACAAAGACAAAGTGGGATACTACTGAACCCAATGATTGTCAAGGAAATACTGAGAACTGTGTGCGGATGGACAAGCCTGATTGGAAATGGAAGGATGATCAATGTGATAACCATCACAACTTTATCTGCTACAATGGTGAGACTATATTACTAAAAATGCTATTGTGTGTATTCAGCACATAATCCTGTCTAATAATTGATTTCTATGTACAGTGGAATCATGCTCATTTACATCCCAATATTGTTTCATCTGAAGAAAATAGGATTTTATGAGACTAAATAACTGTGTATTTCTTATGGTGCAAGTTTGTCTGTTTATTCCACAGAAACACAGGAACCCAGTAAAACTTTCCATGTGATTACCAATGCACTGTGCTGGCCCGAAGCTCAGAACTACTGCAGAGAACATCACACCGACCTGGTCAGTGGACTCAATCAGTTACATGACACCGATCTCAAGAATAAAATTCAGTCTCAGTCCATGCTGTGGATCGGCCTGTTCAGAGACACTTGGAGGTGGTCAGATGGGAGTAATTCCTCTTTCAGAAACTGGAATCTGGAGTTATTTAAAGATGACGACAGCAAGAAATGTGCCAAATGTGCCATGTTAAATGGAAAATGGGACTCTGATGATTGTAATACAAAAAGATCCTTCTTCTGCTATAAAGGTGAGTTTTACAAGTCTGCCTCAACTGTTTTCTCCTATAAGAGCAGCACTGGAATCAGTCGGAAGATTTGTTTGTTCAAAATAATTTGAATACTTTAATATATATTTTTGTTTTGTCTTTAATTATTTAATATAATTTGTTAATCCCATTTAATTTAGTGACTGTTACAGACGCTGTTACATCTGAAATACAATGTTACTGCCTAAAAGCAGCGAATCAAACTGTGATTATTTTTCATATGAGTATATACAATTCATATTGGATCCCAGTGTGTTCAACAATTAACTGAACAAGGCTGCTGGTATGATCCTGTGTTTGTTTTAATGGTTTTCAATGACAGATAGATTTGTCCTGATCAAGAAGAAGAAGACTTGGGAGGACGCCTTATATTACTGCAGAGAGAACTACAATGACCTGGCCTCCATCACTAACCTTAAGGAGCAGAGATGGATCCAACAGAAAGCCAAGAACGCCTCAACTGCTTTTGTCTGGCTGGGACTGCGCTACACCTGCACCCTGGAATTCTGGTTCTGGGTCAGTGACGAGGTCGTCGGCTATAAGAACTGGGCATCAGGTGGAAGGAATGACGAGTGTGACATGTCTGGAGGCATGGAAAGAGGAGGAGAACATAAGTGGTCCAGTCAGCCTGATAATAACACGTATAATTTCATCTGTTCTACGTTTTAAAACATTTCTGTTTTTTGGTGGTGTGTTTCTCTTGAACAAGCTTGTCTGTTCTTTGGGTTTATTCAGTTTGAGACAAAGGACTACATATACACTAAAGTTAGTTACAAAGTAGTGCATGATTGCTGAAGATATTAATGATCCGAAGTGGGAAAATTATCTTGTAAAAAAATAGTTTTGTTGTCTAAAATGAGAAACATCTGAAAGAATCTCTTTACTGCTGGATGACATCAGTTGAAGTTGTTTTATTTTTCTGTTTTGTATGTGCAGCAGCAGCGTGCCAATTTGTTTTCTCCACAGAAACAAAGCAACTCAATACTGATTGAGGCAGAATGTAACTCGTTTAATTCTGAATCTGATTTTTGTTAAATTTGTTTTATATTAACTGGAGAAATTGAACACGATACCGGTGACCTGTTCGAATTAATTCAGTTAATGGGGGTAATCTAATCAGCTCTTAGCCAAAATATGAATCTTCTGAACTGCCACTGAGACACACAGTCTGTGATCTATGAATCAAGTGCAAATTATTTCGAATTTCAGCTTTCTCCAAAAATTTAATTTTCTACATCTATTGTATTGTTATAAATTTGCCTGGTTACTTGTATTTGTATTAACAATTCAATAATTTCATTAATAAAATAAAATAAAGAGTATTTTTGACTTCGGTAACATCATTCTGGTTCACCATGTCTTTTGGTCATTTATCTACAACCACTGATGGTTCAATGTCTATGCAGACAAAATCAGATCAGAACACTAGAGTATTGCATTTCAAAGTTATCAGCAGAGGGCAGCATTTTTCCCAATATCATATATACCCATGCCAAAAAAATGTCCAATCATAGGTTGGGGGTGTAACCATAGGTGGAGCTTATTAGGGATGACATGAGCTGACTGCAGCCATGAGTGACAGCCTCATAGATTCAAACACTTTCCTATGGGACACTGTGACTGCTAGGTTAAGCAGTTTCCCCCAAATAACTTGATGAGGAAGTTGAGAACAAAATGGTGTTGTTTATGTTTGTCAGCAAGAAATTTCTTGGAACCAACTCCACAACAGAGCCATTAGCAATAACTCTTACTCTTATTCTTATCCTTTTTCAAATTCTTATTCTTATTCTTTTTCTTTTTCTTTCTCTAACCGCACCCTCTATCCCCTTTGGAAAACGTTCCTGTTCCATGTGCCTTTTAGTTCATATGAGAGAACTAACTGCAACACAAGATTGGTGTGGATATGGGAGTATATACTGCACATATATATATATATATATATATAGAACAAACTTCCTACTTTAAATGCAACCAACCTTTTAACGGCTGACTGGCACCCCTCCCTGCTTCACATGAACTCCAATAAAGTGAATGGCAGAAGGAGTGCTGTGTGGGAAGCGATGTCAGCCAAATGTTCTGAATAAAGTTTGACTACCTAAACCACAAAGAGTTCATCTGCACAGCAGCGTCCTAAAGAAAATTCAGCAGTAAATCCTGCAACTAAAGCTATTAGCTATTAGTTTCAGGAGCAAGACTACACCTCAGTTATGTCCCTTTTGGGATTTCCAATACCCTCTTTTTTATTCTCCTTCCTACTCTCTACAGGGTCCTAGTGCCTGGGTGATTTGGTAAATTACTCAATGTGTAGCACTCAAATGCAAAGGGAAAAAAAGGATGGAAACAGTCTTTTTAGAAACATGTTTTAAAGTTATTTTTTAAGAAGAGGAATCTGGTCTAAGCCCCTAATGGTTAACAGTCCAGTGTTTACTTGTCACCAGTCCAGCGTTTTCTATTTCTGATTGTTTTCCATCGAAGTATGGAAATTACCTCTTTCATAACTGATATGGACTTCCTCTTGTGATCAATAGATCATTCTTGGAGTGATAGAGATCTGAAAATTTTGCATTGAAATATTCAAATGCTGACATCAAGGTGGCAACAAGAGATCACTGTATACACAGCTATTTTATTTCATGTGTGTTTAATAGTGGGTGAGCCATTTGTCCTTCAGTACTTTTTTATACAGAATCAAATTATCATTGTGAATTCAGCTTTTACATTTTCTACACTTAATTTTATCATGTGTAATTGCAGCTTTGCATTTTATTATGTTATTTCATTTTCTAGCTTCTACAATGGTGGACACAATAACAGAAACACCTGATAATATAGTTCAATTAAATAAAACACACCTGGAATATATACAACCTTCCTTAGTCCCACAGAATAATGTTTAGTGTTTGATGACCTTGTGTCAGCACGTTGGGTTCACCGCACACTAAACTATCAGTTTCATCTAACTTTGGTAAAACTGTTAAGACTACACAAACCACAATGTTCATGTGACCTGATTCTGATTTAATCATGAGATTCTTGCCATCAGCACCGACAGTGAACAATATTTTTTCTGTTTTTAGGTCAGTGTTCCTTCTTCACATGTCACCTTTCTGAGTACCACTTTGTTAAAGAGCAAAAGACCTGGGATGAAGCCCAGACATATTGCAGAGAGAAGCAAACTGACAATGGACAAATATATATTCTTATTTACAACAAACAACAAAACCCTTCTTCCGCTATGAAGGTGAGTTTTACAAAGGTCTGCCTCAACTGTTTTCTCCAATAAGAGCAGCACTGGAATCAGTCGGAAGATTCAGCCGGAATTTACAATATGTATTTATTATTACTTATTTCTGCACGTATGTTGGATTTTTGGATTCTGTCTGTTCTGATTCAGTTCACTGTTGGATTGGCCGCTGCTGTATGTCACCCTCATGCATCTGCAAGTTTGGGAGGTCAAGATCATTTTTTCCAAACGTGCAGCAGAATCGTGCTAATCACATCGTGCTAACATTTTATTTTGTGAGACTAAATAACTTATGTTTCTCATGGTGCCAGTTTGTTTGTTCCACAGAAACAAAACAACTCAATAATGAGTAAAGCAGACTGTAACTCATTCAATTCTGAACCAGATTTTTGTTAAATTTGTTTTGTTATAAACGTGAGAAATTGAACACGATTACTTGTTGGAATTAATTTGGATAATGGGGGCAGATCTAATCAGCTCTATGCCAAAATATAAATCTTCTGAACTGCCAACTACTATTAGCAATTAAAGAATTTCATTGATAAAACAAAAAAAGACTATTTTAGTCAGCACCACTTTTGTCAAAACAACTTCCAAATGCAGAATGTTATAATTGGCGGTATGGCTCTGTTCTGGGACCTCCATAGCGCTTCTACATGCATACATGGAAAGCTTACGACAAGGAGAGCAGCAGCAAAGACCCCCAGGGTACAGAACAGAGCAAGCATCAATGGCAACAGAAATGACAATGATTAAATCAGATATAGCATAAAAGGTGGAGCTGGGATGGAGGTGGGTTGCAAAGCGGCTTGCAGAAGACGCAGCAAAGACAGGCAGGCTAAAGCAGCTTAACATTGTTACAATTTCTATACGTATGACAGAAACTAAAAAATAGTACGATAGGTCCCTTTTAAGTATAGCATTACATCATAAAGTGATTTATTTTTCAATTTGTAATGGACAGTACTGACCAATGATGCCGTCCTGCAGATAAGGGCATACAATCAGAACAGGGAAGAATTTGTGGCTAGAGTCTCCTGTCCTGCTCAATTTGGCCAATTCAACAACATGCTGGGGGGTAATTGTTGCCTGTGAAGTGGCTGCTTACTGTTTTTCTTTCCACCTTGAAGGGTGTCAGGGATTTGTGTCAAGTGTCATGCTGCTTCTTCCCCCGGCAAGTAAGATGTTACCTGCATTAGAAACTATGTGACTGGACTTATAATAAGGACAGTCTACTCACTTACAACATCAGGGGATACACTAGAGTCAGAATATGAATATATGTTTTAAGTTTGTGAAACATGGTAAAAAGGCAGAAAATTAGTTAAAAATCTGTATGTAGAGAGTAGTAAACATGAATTAAATTAATTCTCCTGTAGTAAATATTTTGGAATGACACCATGTCTTTCTGCTTGGTGAACTGTCTACAGGGAAGTGTCTGTTTGTCTCCTGTTACATCATGCAAATGATGTTTTTGTCATCAATGAATCCTTTCCTGACTATGAAAGCTTACATTTCTGTATTTCAATATTCAAATGTTTCCATCAAGGTAGCTACAAGAGAGCACCCAGTCAATATTTGAGAGCAGTTTTTATGCATGCTTTTGAAAAACTAAATGTCTAATCTCTTATATGTGTCACTGTTACAACAAGATGCAAGAGTAAAACATCAGTTAAACTTACGACAACAAAAGTGAGCAGTTTGTTTTATTTTTATGGGTTTTGTGGTGTACACACAGCTGACTGAGGCTGAGTTGGGTCAGTGCGCTCATATTACAGAAAGTAATATAATTATTTTGTTCGGTTTATAGAAAGAACAATGAATAATGTGTGTTATTCTCTAGGTTTAGTTTTTAGTTAAAGAACCCATAAGTTCACTGTGTCACATCCACTCCTGATGCATTTTATGTGATAGTAGTAGTATTGTATATAGTAAGGTACTGTAGAGGGAAAATAACAAGAATATTCAAAGTAATTCTGTCAGTGCTCATAATGTTATGGCTGATTGGTGTACATATGCATACAAACATGATATTTTATTTAGTAATATTTATTGAAGGGAATGTTTAAGAGATGAAGAATCTATTTCTTTTAACTGATTATCTAATAAAAAAAAATAGAGGTGTATTGACTACTTAAAAATATTTTCCTGCTTGGTTGACAACTATTAAAATATTGATATCTCACTTAGATAAAATTAGCAGGATTATTGCTGTCAGGATGCATTTTCAGATTTACACCAGTGTCTGTATACAACACAGCTACACTGTGACCTGACAACCCCCATCATAGACAAAACAAAAATACAAACTGGCTTTATTCTCTGCTCATTTCACCTGCACAGAAAATGTTACCTGCAATTAGGAACTATGTGACTGGACTCATAATGAGGACAGTCTCCACAATTACAACATTAGGGGAGATAGTAGAAGGTGTATAAGACATGGTAAAAAGAAATTTACATTTAAATGTTAACAGTTACTGAGCCATTTAAACACTGAGTTTGAGTACTTTGGATTAAACTTTATTTTACAGGAAACGAGTAAATTTCACATAAATTGATGGGATTGTTTACATTGCTTCTGAGTATGAGTATCTGTATTTAGAGAGTAGTGAAAAGGAATTTAATTCATTCTCCTGTAGTGAATATTTTGGAACAACAACATGTCTTACCGCTTGGTGGACTGTCTACAGGGAAGTGTCTGTTTGTTTCCTCTTACATTATGTAAATGATGGATAATTTCCTGACTATGATAGAAAGCTTAAACTTCTGTATTTCAATATTCAAATGTTTCCATCAAGGTAGCTACAAGAGAGCACCCAGACAATATTTGAGAGCAGTCTTTATCAGCACATCAGGAGAGACACCAGAGTGAAGCCGCTGAGAGACTCAGAAGATGTAAGTTGATTCTGTTGTGTCATTTTGATATTTCCTTTATGTGGACAGAAGTGGACAGTACAATATTGTCTTTCATCAGTATATATTTCACATAATCTAAAATTAAATTATTTTGCAGTTTGTCTTTCTTATTTGCCAGATTTACCAAACAAATCACAACTGATCATTTTCAATCTTAATTGTATGTACTGTATGCATTTTCAGATTTACACCAGTGTCTGTATAAAACACAGCTACACTGTGACCTTTGACAAGACATTTGTTTTAGGTGTATAAGACAGTATAGTACTGTATATAGTAAGGTACGGTAGAGGGAAAATAACTCAAATTACAGCAAAATCTGAATATTCAAATCTCCAGACAGAAACAATATGTCAGGGTTACTGTATTGCACTAATACTCTACATGTGATTTGGCCATTGACCCATCCTGATGCATTGTATTTACTACATATAAAGAGTCCTGGAGGAAGTTTTTTTTTTCTTGCACTTTTAACTGGACATACAGTTAAAAAGTTTAAATGTATTTTCTTTAAACTGACACATTTTGTGAAATCATTGTGTTTGGTTCACTGCATACTAAAATACTATTTCATCTAACAGAGCAAAGATGCAGTGGAGTCTGTTTCTGCTCATTCTGATGGGTAAGTGGATCATCTTACCATCTCTACTGCAGTCCTACTGCAATACTACTGCAGTACTGTTACAATACTAATGCAGTACTACTACTGCACTAATATGTAGGTGTGGCCTGATTTTGATTTAAGAATGAGATTCTTGCTATAAGAAAGAATACAGAATATTTTTTCTGTTTTCAGGTCAATGTTTCTTCTTCACCTGTCACCTCTATAAGTACAAATTTATTCAAAAGAACAAGACCTGGGATGAAGCCCAGAAATATTGCAGAGAGAAGCATACTGACCTGGCCACAGTGTATGACATGACAGACATGAAGAGACTCCGTGACTCTACAGAGAAACAAGAGGCAGTCTGGATTGGGCTGCGCAGCAACCCAGAAACAGACAATAGGACGTGGCACTGGTCTCTGCCAGGGGTGGAGTTCAATAACAGTGAGACAAAGTGGGCTGGTGGTGAACCAGATGATCATCAAGGAAGAACTGAGAACTGTGTGCGGATGGACAGGTTTAAATGGAAGGATGTTCACTGTAATAAATGCAACAAATTTATCTGCTACAATGGTGAGACTATATTACTAACGATGCTATTGTGTGTATTCAGCACATAATCCTGTCTAATGACATGTACAGTGGAATCATGCTAATTTACATCCCAATAATGTTTCATCTGAAGAAAATAGGATTTTATGAGACTAAATAACTGTGTGTATTTCTTATGGTGCAAGTTTGTTTGTTTATTCCACAGAAAAACAGGAACCCAATAAAAATTTCCATTTGATTACCAATGCACTGTGCTGGCCCGAAGCTCAGAACTACTGCAGAGAACATCACACCGACCTGGTCAGTGGACTCAATCAGTTAAATGACCCGGATCTCAAGGAACAAATTCATTCTTATGATGTGTGGATCGGCCTGTTCAGAGACACCTGGAGGTGGTCAGATGGGAGTCATTTCTCTTTCAGAAACTGGCATGTGGAGTTATTTCCAGATGACGACAGCAAGAAATGTGCCAAATGTGCCATGACTATGTTAAATGGAACTGGAAAATGGAACTCTGATGATTGTAATATAAAAAGATCCTTCTTCTGCTATAAAGGTGAGTTTTACAAAGGTCTGCCTCAACTGTTTTCTCCTATAAGAGCAGCACTGGAATCAGTCGGAATATCCAGCTGAATTTAGAGTATTTATTTATTATTTATTATTTATACATGTATGTTATGATAATATGTGGATTCTGTGTAGAGTCTTACTTCAAGGAATATATATTAAATTTTTTTTTAAACTATTTGAATATCATTTGGTTAAGTTACAGCTACATGTGGTTGTTAGCATTTGTTTGTTTAAAATATTATGACAATTTCAATATTTAAATATATATTTTTGTTTTGTCTTTAATTATTTATTATATTTTGTTAATCCCATTTAATTTAGTGACTGTTACAGACGCTGCTAGATCTGAAATACAATGTTACTGCTTAAGATAGTACTGAAAGAAAATCAACATTAATACAAAACCTAAAAGCAGAGAATTAAACTGTGATTATTTTTAATATGAGTATATACAATTCATAATGGATCGCAGTGTGTTCAACAATTAACTGAACAAAGCTGCTGGTATGATCCTGTGTTTGTTTAATGGTTTTCAATGACAGATAGATTTGTCCTGATCGAGGAGAACAAGACTTGGGAGGACGCCTTATATTACTGCAGAGAGAACTACAATGACCTGGCCTCCATCACTAACCTTAAGGAGCAGAGATGGATCCAACAGAAAGCCAAGAACGCCTCAACTCCTTTTGTCTGGCTGGGACTGCGCTACACCTGCACCCTGGAATTCTGGTTCTGGGTCAGTGACGAGGTCGTCGGCTATAAGAACTGGGCCTCAGGTGTAAGGAATGATGAGTGTGACATGTCTGGAGGCATGGAAAGAGGAGGAGAACATAAGTGGTCCAGTCGGCCTGATAATAACATGTATAATTTCATCTGTTCTACGTTTTAAAACATTTCTGTTTTTTGGTGGTGTGTTTCTCTTGAACAGTCAACAGGCTGAAATATAATGTAACATGTATAACGATGTATTCATTAACGTATAATCACCTGAATAGAGAAATCCTTATGATTTTTTTACCTTAGAATGAGCCGTTTATATATATATATATATATATATATATATATACACAGATATGTATGGACTTCACGACTAATTGTGATCTGCTCTTCTGTTATGATTTGTAGCTATAAACTGAATTGAATTATCCTATTTTGACACAGTACAACAGGTTTTTTACAGCAGATATTTGACTTGTCAAAAAAGCAACAGCAGTGTCTTTTTTATAACAGAACTTGTGATTGGTCTTAATCCTGTCCTTTAGAATTGCCTTGTGGATATAATAAACATAAAAGACGTGTACATGCCTCTGTATCAGTATCAGAAGATGTCCACAGGTGACTCCTCTATCCACCTGTTCTCTATGTTATGACAGATTTAATATAATTTGGTCATGTCACAGTTATATGTACTGTAGCTGCATTTGTATTTTGTTTTTTGTTGTATTCAACATTGTCCAGAGAGTAAGACCGGGGAGGACGCCTTGAATTTCTGTACCACCACCGTGATCTGGTGTCCATCACTAACCCTCATCAGCAGAGATGAGACTCTTCTAATGTTTTTTTGTTTTGTTTTGTTTATCCTAATCACATTTATGATTTATTTATGAGAGACTAACTATAAAAATAATAAATTTACACTGTTTTGCTTCTTACACTCACAAGATTTTCTTCTTGGTCAAGATCAGGTGATGGTTATAATATAGAAAACCATATATTTGGTCATGACATTAAATTGTTGGAGTTTTATGTAAATTGAAGTGTGACGTCAGCCTCTCTTTCACTGCCTGATTGAAATGTAAAGTAAAGTAATAAGTGGTGCCGCATTCAAGAGTGAAAAACACAGACTACCATAGTAATGTGTTAAAGAACCATTCAAAGAAAAATAAAATATGTTTTACAAGTCAGTGGAAATGGAAATGTTTACGTTGGTGATATCCATTAACACTAGAGGGCGCACTTGAAAAAGCTGTCGGCTGCCTGCTGCCACTGGAAACAGGGTTGATGTGCTCACAATGATGGTCATCAATGAGTTTATATTTTCCAGTTTCCCTAATGACTTAAAAAATAAGTGATAGGGACCCCAATTAATATAATGAATAGAATTAAACCCCATTACATACATTTTACCGTCCATATGTGTTTAATTGTGTAATTTGTGTACACACATGTAATACTTTACTCTTATGATATTTAATTCAACAACTCTGAGTCAATTTTGTACTTAAGGATTTTAACTGGGAATATGTGCTGAGAGGACATTTTACAGTTTAAAAATAAACTTTTCTTGCTCTCTACCTATGTACTTATCTGACAACACCAATACAATACGTTTCGTCTGCTGTGAATCTACCTTTTGCCTAAAGGATAACAAGTTATTCTTGTCAAAAATGGACAGTTTCCTGGCAGCGATAAAGACCTTAGACTTAGAATTCTTACCTAAATGTTGCAGAGCTTATGAACAGGATTAATATACTTTTGTGAGCAGTCTTCATCAGCACAGAAGGGAGAGACATCGGAGCAGAGTGAAGCTGAGGAGAGCAGGAAGCAGGAAGGGAAGTTAAGACTGTATCATGCAAAAAGTTAAGTGTTATTCAGATTTTAGTGTTCTCAGGTGATTTGGAACAAGTTTTTCTTCAGTTTTCAGTATTGTACACTCAAAAACAAAAACACCAAAGTACTTCTGTGGAGCTTGCTGTAGAGTTATTGTTGGTGGTGGTTTAATGCATTGAATCACTGTTATATCTGCACTGAACTACAGTTACATCTGCATTGAACCACTATCATATTTGCATTGAACCACAGTTATATCTGGTTTGATTATGATTTGCATATTTCCCCTATAGTCCTTTACCTTGGATTACAGTGTGATGTGTATTTACTCGCATTTAGACTAGCAAATCATTGTGTTTGGTTCACTGTAATATCGGTTTCATCTCAAAGAGCAAAGGTGCAGTGGAGTCTGTTTCTGCTCGTTCTGATGGGTACGTGGATCAGTGTACTGCTGTACAAGTGGGCAGCTTATTTCTGTTCTGTTTACACCCTGAATTTGTGGTTCTGGGTCAGTGACGAGCTGGTCTGCCATGAGAACAGAGCCTCAGATGGAAGAAATGATCACTGTGTCATGTCTGGAGCCATGAACTTGTTACTTTGAATTGCTGTTGTGGCATATGTAGAAACCGTAGTTTAAAGAGAAGAACAATCTGATTACAGATTATATGCTTAGAGAGAGTGGCTGCAACAAAGTCAATTATAAAAGACTACATGATTACTAAGGCTGTTTACATTTCAGTAGCAAGACAATTAAGTCTGAGGTAACCCAGAAAACTTCTGTTTGTGTCTCCTTAAACTGATTTGGGATTATGGCTGGATGACAACTTCAGACAACAACAAGCAGTCACTTTGGAATATTTTGTTTTGGTTAAGCTTTTCTGACGTTTAAAATATGTTAAATCATATTTCTGTCATTATCATATTACTGAGTTGTACAAGTAATATCTAATTTGAGAGACTACTATGTATGAAATCCATGTAAAAAGTACAATAGTAGCCTATTATCAGAAAAATGTATATGGCTGTGGATTTATATTATTAGTCATTTTATTTGTTAATACTGATGCATCAGTGCATAAGCAGCATTTTACTATTGTAGCTGCAGTAGAGGAGGAGGCATTTTTAAAAAGAAAAAGCATGTTTTTGTCAAGTATTTTACAGTCATATGTTTAGTAAGATACTGTATAATACTGTACAATTATGTGAAGCTGTATAGGCCTAAATGGAATACTTCACTTGCACAAACATAGCCTATATACTCGTAGTAAGCTATTGCACATACATGCATATGCATACATGAAGTAGCCTATATTATTCATACTATGATTTTATGTAAAACTTAGATGCATCGCCTAATACTACAATACTGTTATTGAAAATCATTATTAATACTGCCATGAACCTGCCCTAGGATAATGACAAAGGAGGGAGACTACACAGATAATTTAAAGGTTTTAAACAAAAGCAAATTTAATTAAACAATATTAACAATCACAATTCATAAAATGTATATGTACGTCAGTGTGGTCAGTAGTGTAGTGAGTGTGTGTGTGTGTGTGTGTGTGTGTGTGTGTGTGTGTGTGTGTGTGTGGAAAAGGTAATGCATATATCCATATACCAAAGACTATCAAAAACCAAAGACAGCAACAAACCAAGAACCTGCTGACTGGAAGGAGAGAGAGAGAGAGAGAATGATCACTGATCAGCAATCAGGACACACCAGGTGTAGCCCATCTAATTGCCACACCCTCTGCCACTCTGTCTCCTGTGACGAAGGAAAAAAGACCCAGCCCAACCAAAGGGGGAAGGGGTCATCACAATACTATAATTGGAATTACAGTAATAAGTTCCTGTAAACACTTTTACAGTAACTTTTGGCATCCAGCTACTTTTTTACAGCGTCCCAAGCTACTGGTTTAATATGTTATTGTTTTTTGTTCTGCAAAAGTTTAATCTAAAGAGTACAATAGTTCCTTTTGCAGGTACAAGTAGCCTGGAACGTATTCGAAAATGAAACTAAACCTTGCTTGAAATTGAACAGTATGTACTGTTCCAGCACTCCTGTTAAAGGTCGCTGAATCAGTAACTTCTGCAGTGTGAGGTGGGGAATCTGGGTGTTTCCTGGCTGTCAGATGTTTTTGTTGGTGGCGTCTTCTGTCACAGAGCGCGCACCCGACGCAGTACGCAGATCAGTGCCTGCTGATCAAACCGGTTGCCCAAGGCGGAGGTCGCTCTAAGAAGTGTCTACACATTTGATTATTAATTCTGTCTAGTGTTTACACTATGGGCGATACTTACCAGTATCCCGTTTACTTCGAGTGTCCAAGTTTGAACGGAGAACAAAGGAAGAGGACAGAAAACTACTTCCAAATTCGCCGCAGATCAGGAGGAGGAGACTGCGGCTTCATAACAAACATAAACGATAAAGTTTATAGCATTGCTTTTAAAGATCGGGATGGTAAGACGCGTCACTTCAAATATCTATGTGTTGAATTTGGTTCTTGACGTTGATTTCCTAATGTTGTATAAAATGTTTTGTTCTGGTGAAAGTGAAAGTAAGGAATCGTGCATTAGAAAAAACGGGTTGATCTCATTCGATTATGTATTTTCCTATATGAAATAAACCAATTTTACTGTTCGCAGACACACATCCAAAGTGTTTGACTGCCAATGTTACTTTTTCACATACTGTACATGTACAAGCGATCTATAGCCCATTTCAGTTAATATTTTAGTTTCACTTTCACATTTGCTGTAGTTCAGAGTCAGACTGTCACAAGCTAAATCTTAGACTCCGCCTTTTCGATACAGCATGTGTCATATATCCGCTCAAGCTGAGCTAAATAGGTTTGCAAATCCTTAATAACGATTATAACTATAACAATTATCTGTTACAAAAGTGTAAGTCATAATCACAAGCCACATAACAGTCTGTCGACTCCATCATTTCTGGTGTTGTGAGAAAGTTTATAAAACTAATTTGAACAGTTTTTCAACAAACAACAACAATGAAAAAAGAGAGAAAGAAATCTTTCATTCCGGGAAATCCCCACAGCACCTTGTGATTACATGTGACACCTTCACCTCCACTGATGAGGGTGTGGCAGTGATAAAATATGTCTCCATGTTTGTTTAGTTGAACTGCACACTGATTGAATGCACGGGTGGCTTATGACACAATGTTCTGCATCTGATTCAGACATTTTGGGTCTGTGTGGAATTCTTGTGCATCTCTGAGATTGTTTTCCCTATCTTTGGAATTGTATTTTTTCTAGTTTTTATATTTTTGTGGTCGTTTTGTGATTCTTTGTGGATTTTTTGGGGGTCTCTTTGTAGCAGAAGCTTCCTCACACAGCATATCTACACCAACACTCATCAGCACATATATTATTTTAAATTGCACATTATACAGAATATAGCCCCGTTCAGTAATCTATTCATTTATTTAGCATCCGTTGAAAAGACAGCAGACTCAGGTTTACTGATAACTCAGCTTTCAGCACAAAGCAGGCGCACAGTAAGGGAAGAATTCAGGATTCAACATTTTATACATACCTTATTTTATTTAATTGAGGCAGGGAGAGTCGGAGGGACAACACAGCTGAAATACAAAAGCTGAAATAAGTCATGTCCTCTTTTCTGTCTCAGCTCAGCAAAGAGTCCTGCAGAAATCTGAACATGTGTTGGAGTTTGCAAGTGGCCCTCTGGTGCTGACTGTGCGAGGCAGCCCGGGACCTACAAGCAAACCAGTTAGCCCAAAACTGGACTTAACTTCGTCACAGGTCAGCATGGAAAGTCTACTACAATAGTGTCTCATCTCTTAATACATATATAGTCTAAAACACGTCCTGGTATTATCATTATGAACACTTCCTGTTTTCAGTTTTAATTGGAACAACTGTGAATGATTTGAATCAGGGTATGTGTCCAGTTCATTGTTGTGTCAAGTGAAGCATTAGGAAACTTAAGGTTGAAATCAACATTAAAAACCTAGAAAAGATAACTTAAATTAATCAAAGTTATTGAGAGTAAAAAGCAGTTTTTTCACACTTTAAATGTAGATGTATGTATTTTCTTCATCTGTATCTTTTAAACACTATTTTGGATTTAATATCAATAACTATTTAAAACTGCTTTCATGCACTGAAAATCAAAATGTATATCTTTTCAACAGCAAAGACAGCAGGCCAGTCTTACTTCAAGCCTAACAAGTGGTGAAGAATATAAACTACAACTTGATTCTTACCTCCTTCGATACCTAAAGGAATGCCCTAAGGCAGAGAAAGAACTAGAGGAAGAACTCACCTCTGTGGCCTGCTCAGCCCAGCTTTACCCAGAAGAAGAGAGGGTTTTAGTCAGGAGTTTAGCTCATCCTGGTGCTGTAGATGAAAATAGAAATTGGAAAGCTGAGGTAGACAAACTCTTCGCTGGCTACCTGTGCCACTATGAGATGGACTCAAACAAAATTAAAGCTTTGCTTCAGTCCTGCAGCTCTCCTCAGACCACAGATGAGGTGAAGGTGTATAGCGAGGTTGGCATGGCTGTTGTGGTTGGGAAATGTTCTGAGGTGAAGGCTAGGTTGATCAATGTAGAGGACTCACATGTTAAACGAGGGTCACGTTTAGGTGAGAAGACAACCACTATTCGTCGACTGGGAGAAGCCAAACTCCGTCTTCTCTGGAAAGAGATTGAGCACAGTTTGGGACGGGATTTTCCAGGTGTGAAGGTCATGCAGGGAGATTCAGGTCAGTTAGTTTTGGAAGGTTCTGTGGAGGAGATTCTAAAGGCTGGAGAGTGGATCACAGGTGAGGAAAATTTGGTGTTAGAAAAGAAAGCTTCTGACTTGAGTCCACATTTTTTGACGTTCCTAAGGCAGGCTTATGGCGCACCAGGGGTGCTATGTGACTTTTTAGGGGTTGGTGACAAGGTGGAAGTAGAGTTAAGAGACACAGAGCTACGTTTCTTTTCCCTCACTACTGATAAACTGAATGACACAGAAAAAAAACTGCAAGAAAAATTCAAGGAAGTAAAGTTTGATGTTCCTAACTTCTCGGCTGTGTCATCTGAGCTTCGGGAAAAGCTTAAGTCCAAGACAAATGAGCTCAACCAAAGGCAATACAGGGCTCAGGTTGTGTTTGGGTCAAACAGCACAGTGTTCTTACTGGGCCACACCAAAGAGGTTGAAGAGCTGAGTGAAGCTGTCACACAGTTTATTTTGGACCAGGCAAGCATAGAAGGCAAAGTTGTTCTCCCTTTCCCAGAGTTGGAACAACTCTTACCAGAATTGCTGCAGCTGAATGGTTTTGATTATTCAGGGGTTACCTTCCATCCCTTAACATCTTCTTCTGGGCCCATGGTGGTGCTGGAAGGTCCATCAAGCAAAGTGACTGAGGTCAGGAACAGGCTGGGTCCATTTCTGGACTCCCTTGTTAAGGACACCGTCACCATTGACTTGCCTGGGGCAGTTAGGTATTTTGTAAGTCCCTCTGGACGAGAAAACATTTTAAGTGTTTCTCATTCTCAGAAGTGTCTCCTAAAGGTTAAAGAACAACCTCACTTTACTAGACAGAATTTGGCATCTGGTGGCACAATGGTTTCCAGCTACAGCCTTTGTGATGGGCTCCAGGTGCTAGTGTGTCAGGGTGACATCACCAAACAGGATGCTGACGCTTTGGTGAATGCTGCCAATGAAGATCTGGACCATGGTGGAGGTGTTGCTGCTGCACTGAGTAAAGCAGGTGGACCTCAGGTGCAGAAGGAGAGCAGGGCTCTAGTAAAGCAGACTGGGAAAATTCCTACAGGTGATGTGGTAGTGACCACAGGGGGTAACTTAAACTGCAAGAAACTGCTGCATGCTGTTGGGCCTGTAGGTGGAAAATCAGGTGGCAATGAAAGGGTATTGCTGGAAAAAACTGTCCAGTCTGCTCTGAATTTAGCAGAAATGATGGAGTTCAAATCTATAGCCATGCCCTGTATCAGCTCAGGTTTGTTTGGTGTTCCTGTCAATGTGTGCTCTGAGGCTATTGTAACTGCTGTCAAGAAGTTTGGCAGTGAGGGAGGGCGAAGTCTGAGCAGAATCATCCTGATTGATAACAGAGGAGAGGTGGTGAGGGCCATGCAGGAAGCATGTGATCGGCTACTCCAAAGGATCACTAGAGGAAACGTTACAGGTGATTTGGGGTTCCAGAGGGGTGTTGCTGCTGAAGACTCTGCAAGAGGAGCCACTGCTGGACCTCCTGGAGATGGCGTCCATGTAGAGATCATTCAGGGAACCCTCGAGACCCAGCAGGTGAGAAACGATGTTGAAGCTGCATTAATGTAATTCAGATGTTTCAGAAGCTCTGCCTTAGTTGGTGGGCACTGGTGTATTTGCATGCAGGGCAGATGCTACAGAATCTACTTTTGAGATAAACATGGTGATCATGATCATGGATGAAATTAGATTGTTATATTCTCATAGGTGGATGGCCTGGTATCCCCTATGGCTAGCCATGATCCTCTTTCTACTCGTGTTGGAAACGCTTTGTCCAGCATGGTTGGACCTCAGCTGACTGCAAAATTTCATAAGGAAGCAGGAGGAGCAACACTGCCTGGTGACACAATCCTAGTGGAGGGCTTGTCTGGGCTTCCATCTAAAGGAGTGTTCTTCCTCAATCTCTTACCCTGGGATAATAAACAACAAGGAACTGCAGTCCAGGTGACACGTTTTGCATCACATTGGGAAATGTGTTTTGTTTTTTCCGCTCTCTTAAAAATCTAAGAGGTGTAGTAACCTTTATAATCTTTGAATCTTCCAGGTTCTGAGACAGGGCATCAAGAAACTTTTGGCTAGCTGTAGGATCAGGGGATATAGTTCAGTCGCTCTCCCTGTTCTTGGGACCGGTGCTGTTCTTCGTTTTCCACACAGTGTGGTGTCCAAGGTTGTTCTGGAGGAGATTTGTGGATTTGAACAGAACTATGCCAGCAGAACACCTTTCTTGGTCCGTATTGTCGTCCACCCAAGTGACAAAGAATCTAGCAAGGTAAAGGAAATGCAGTAGCAGTGCCTTGTAACCAAAGAGTCCAAAATTGACCGCATCCTAAAGAGTGTGTCCAAGTTCATTAATTGTAGGCTATGCCCTTTGTAACCTCTTATGTAAGTGCTAATTTGATATCTACTACTGTTGTCATTTATATTATTTTTCTTAAGAATTTTGCACAATGAAATTACCATTATTGTCTACAAAAAAGGAAACTAAACTTGCAAATAAGAGCCAGTTCACATGATTTCTTTTTGTATTTTCATGTTACTACAGGCCTTCCAGTCTGCCCAGGGAACTTTGCATCTCAGAGGATTCACAAATGATGTAAACCCAGACCAAGGTTAATGTGTATATTTTCTTTTGCTTATTTGTTTGCTGCGCTGGTAGTGTACAGAGGTTGTTTGCTACAAGTAGGTCCCCACTGCTGTCATACAATAATGCATGTGTAAAACCAAGCTGAATTAAGCAAAAAATGTATGTTCTCTGTCAGCTCAATTGTAGTTCATTTTCTCTGTGCCATAATTTAATTCAATGTAAATATAAAAATATTAATGATTTAATTGAAAAGAGTAAACCATAATTACGTATTTTTTTACTGTCATGACTTCAGCTTCCTTTTACCGCCATGTCTCTGTCACTAATGATGAGATCACAGCCAAGCTGGGGGGAGTCAAGCTTCAAATAGTCCTTTCTGACATCATTCATGAGAACACTGATGTCATTGTCAATACAACTGACTTCTCCAACAACCAACAATCTGGTATGATTGATACATTTTCTAAATGTTTTGATTGACTGTAAATATGAACCATAGAATGAAATATAGAACCACATTATTTTTTGAGAATTTTGTATAAATTATATTAACCTAGGTTAGATCCTAACTGCGTGTTCACAAACTCTACAGGTGTGTCCAAAGCCATTCTGACCGCAGCAGGGGCTGCTCTCCAAGCAGAGTTTGCACAAGGTAAGCCTTAAGAGTGGACTGAAAAATACTGTAAAAATACTTTTTAGAGGTTTTCAGGTGGTGTACATTATTTTTACAACACTAGTGGGTGGAACTGTGTATTAATTCAGGTTTTCACCACCCAACATCTTATACACAAATAATAAAATAACAGTATTTGTTTTATTACTGTCATATCTGCTTTTATTGTTTTCGTCAGTGGGAATTCCAGCAGACTACATGTGCACCACAGGACCTGGGTTGCTTGGCTGCAGGGAAATCATTCATGCTAGTTTTAAGTCTGACGCTCAGTTGATTCAGAAAAATTGCAAAAAGATACTGCAGCAGTGTGAGAGCAAAGGCTACCACTCAGCAGCTTTCCCAGCTATCAATACTGGTTTGTACTGTGTGCATGTGGATGTGTGTGTGTGTGTGTTTATGAGTGTTTAAGTGTACTTGTGCAGAAAAATAGTTTTAATCACCTTAAATGTAGGAAGAATTTCTGGTTTACATATAGTTAAGTTTAAAGTGAGTGAAAAACTTCACATTTAAATAAATTTAAAAACACATGACAACAAGTAAAAGTAAAACTTGTTCTAGTAGAAAGCAGTGTACTAATAGATCCATAAATCTATAGATTCATTTCAGCTGGCCTTAAGTAGTAGGCCAATATTTATTATTTTATTATGGTATAGTATAGGGTCTGATAATAGTGTAAATTTAGGACACATTACAACATTTGACACATTACAAGTAATGGCATATGAGCGAATAGAAACAAAATTAAGGTCACAACCAGTCACTGTAGCAATGTAAATGCCCTTACTGGTAGAACATGTGTATCTATAACCATAACCTTTATATCCCATCAGGTGTGGCTGGTATGGACTCTGTCAAAGCTTGTAAAGCCATGCTGGATGGCATGACCTCAGCTATTACAGACTTGAAACCAAAGTCCCTCTCACTCATCCGCATTGTCATCTTGCAACAACCAGTCTTCCAGGTTTTCAGGTCAGATGTAAATCTGACAAACATAGAGATAAATGTGTCATTTATGCATGGATTGGATTGTTTGACGAGTCAGAATGGTTTGTTTTAAACTTCCCCTGATATGTATGTTTGCAGATCAGTGTTGGAGAACCGCTTTGGACTACCAGCAACACGCCGCCTCAACTTGAAAGGTTTGCTTTTAGTTATTATCACATAATATTTAATAAGTTCATCATATTAGTTAAGCTTGTTAGCGGGCTAAGATTTCACGCAAATTAGCACTGAACACATACACAAGTATAGCTGAGGATGTTTGCAATGTCATTCTATAAAATATTGAACATGAAGAAAAGTGCTGTCTAAAATGTTAGGGGATTACTAAAGAGAATACCCTTGAGGACTTTGAATATCTGTTGCAACTTTCTTGTCAGTCCATCTAATAGTTGTTGAGATGTTACACTAAAATAAAGAACCACAAATGTCAGCCTCATGGTGACACATGGTTTCCTCCACAAAAACTTTTTATAATGTCCCTTTTTTCTTTTCTTTTTTTAGAAAGAGCCAAACAAATACTCAAGAAGTGCCAAGACAAATGTTCAAGGACCTCTACAACTTCAGCACCTCAAGGCAGAGCCCTCATCTCCTTAAAGCCACTGCCAGCTGTGATAAGTGTGATTGGTCGTGGTCCAGACGTCATCAGTACTATCAAGAGAGATTTGGAGGGGATCCTGCAGAAGCAGCTAGTAGAGAGAGAGGTGGATGTGCTTGATTTCTCCAAGCTTGATTCCATGGAGCTGGAGGCAGTACAGGCAAAAGTGAATGCCTTCGAAATAAGCTTGGAGCATAGGAGACGTCAAAGTACAGAAGGTGTGAATGGCAACAGAGCAGGAAACACAGCTAGACCTGAAGCTAGAGATCGGTCAGGGTCAAGAGGAGATGTCTATGTGCTGAAAGGCCTGAAGGAGGATGTTTTGAGCGTCATTGAGCTTCTAAACAGAGCATTCCAAAAAGCACTTTGTGAAGACTTCCAAAATAAAGAAGAAGCAATGTTGGCTCTTAATGTCCAGTGGTCGATTCAGGATGTAAATGGAGTCTGGCATGAGGTGAGCCTGCATGACAACTACTTGCTGGAGGAGGCTCACATGAGAAAAGAGGTGTCTGTCGATATTAAAGCACAAGACGGCACGATGGTGAAAGTGAACTTGAGGGCACGAGAAGCCACAAATTGGCAAACAGGCATCACATACAAAATAAAAAGGAATGACTCTGCTGCAAGTATGTCACATTTTTTAGTTTCCACTTCATTCCATTTTACTTCAGATTAAGCAACTTGTGTTAAAACCCATCCTCTAAACCACAACATTAATTTGTGTGACTTCTACTTTAGCCATAGAGTTGCCACCACAATGGGAACCTATGCACGAAGAAGTCTTTAAAAAGGTTGAGCTGCAACCTACCTCACCAGAATATCAGGCTGTAGCCCAGGGTTTCCTCAAAACGGCTAAATACACCATTCATAAAGTGAGTATGCTAAGACAAAAACCCATATTTCTCATCGTGTCATTCATAAGTAATTGATTGATTATTTTCTGATCTCAGATTGAGCGAGTGCAAAACCTCTACCTGTGGAATGCCTATGCTGTGTGTAGGCAGCGAATACTTGCCAAGAACGGTCCAGCAGACCTTGGGGAGAAGTCTCTCTACCATGGCACATCTGTAGAGTCATGCGACTGTATTGAAAGAGACAGATTTGACAGGAGCTTCGCAGGAGCCCATGGTAAGGAATGTTATCAAAGGTTGTTATATTTAATCGCCAATTTTTCTGAAACAATAAAATGGAAATAAAAGTTAGGTATTATTTATTAAAAGTGTATCACTCAAAACTCAGCTAATCCGCTTTCTCAAGGGTGTGGTTTGATCAGATTGAATTCTCAGTGGCCCTTGCATTTAAAGTTACATCCTGTTTTCATTTTTGCTTAAAAATGAACACAGTGTTTGCAGTGTTGTACAATTAATTAAAAATACTGTGTTGTCCAGCCTGTTTAAGTTCGGGAATTACACTTACTTGCTTTCTTGCCAACCGTTATAACCACTCACACGTCTGTATGTTAAATATTAAGCTAAGCTAAGCTATTTCCCAATGTTGAACAATTCCTTTAAGCTGACATGTGTTTTTATGTAATTCTATCACAGCTGCTGCGTATGGAAAGGGAGTTTACTTCGCAGTCAATGCAGCCTATTCAGCCAATGGCTTTTCCCCAGCAGACGCTGCAGGCCTGAAGCGGCTGTATGTTGCACTTGTCCTGACCGGCCGATACACAGTCGGTAATTCTTCCATGAAAGCACCCCCTCCTCGAGGCTCAGACCGCACTGACTGCTTCGACAGTGTGGTGGACAACAAGCAACCGCCCTCCATGTTCGTGATCTTCCACGACGACCAGGCCTACCCTGAATACCTCATCACCTTCAACTGAAGAAGCCTGAGAAAAGAAATGGTTCAGTACTGTGCACTTCTTAAACACTGGTGATAACTTAGAACGTGCCTTAAATTTAGACTTTGGGTCAAGGTTGAGTTTCAGGAGCAGGACCACACCTTAATTATCTCTCTTCTGGCACTCTCATAAATACCCTCTCCTCCCCTTTTGCTCTCACATTCTATGCCCCTCCCCCCACCCATTTTCTATGGGTTATGTCTTACTCTCTCGAAGGCGCCTAGGGGGTCCATCGTGCCCAGGGTGCCCACCGAAGCTTCTCCACACCGCATCAACATCCCAGAAACAGATTCAAGTATCATACATATTTTTCGTCCGGTTAATAATATTTTGTTATGGTGTGGTCCTTGCTAGTGAATCACTCCTTGAAATTACATATATATTTTGTTCTGACTTCTGTAATTCTTGTGATATAAAAAAAAAGCTGAAAAGCAGTCGGTGTAAATGTTACTCCTATTGAGCAGTTTAATTTCGCAAAGATTGTTCTTGTAGGCTTATTTTCATGTATTTTATCTCATTGGTTAATAGTCTTTTACACTGGTCTATTTGTTTTGTTTAAAAATCATTTAGATTTTTCATGTTAGGCATGATATTTTAAGACCTAGTTATAAGTTTACATATTTAGCAGTGTGACTTCAGTATACTGATTTGAATATCTGTCTCTCGGTTTTGGGCTTTATTCATCCTGTTAACATGTGTGAAATAGTGACATTCTGTATTATGTAAAATATTACGTATATAGGTGACACACAATGTATTCAAAAGTAAAATCACCTTGTTTCCCTTATTTCTGATATTTAATATCTAGGGGTGAAACCATCTGTGCCATGGTAATTGATTTATCAGAAGTGGTCACACATTATTTTGGAAGTACAATTATGATACTAGACTTCCGTAACAGAGTATATGGCTAAACAATCTGCTTTAAGTGAGTTTCAATTGAAAAATGAAGAATTTATTTAACTATACCATGAATATTTTGTAACTCCAAAGTGAAGATATGTTGGACATTAAAATACATTACACAAGAGTCATTGTTACATTACAATTGATACACCTTTAATAATGTAATAAAATCTAATAAAAAATAATGATTTGTGATCTGTGATGTGATATTATGTGATACTAATGAATCATGATTAAGAAGCATAAAATATACACATTTCAACACAACATATCTAGTGTTTATAAAAAAATAAAATAAACAATATTCAAATAATTTCTAAGGTTTTAAAATTTAAAAGGTACTGTTAACACATTTTCAAATATACATATTCTTTTAAAAGAACATGAACAAGAACATTAACATTAGGTTTTTACAGCTGCAGAATGTCACATCACATTTTGTAATCTGTTGACAATCATTAAGAAGAGTTTTTGTGTAAACTGTTTGAATATAAAATATTTTCATACACTTCACACAGCGAAAAGCAAAAATCCACTGAATGTTGAGTACTTATTTACATTATCACTGATCACCCGATTATGCCAAAGACGAACATTGACATAGTCTCCAACTTGAAGCTGCAAGATAGCGCTGTTAGATCCAGAGGATGGGTGATTTTGATTAACATTATACCATGACACTATTTTGTTTTCATTTCTGTACAAACTGCCACCACAGCTTGCAGTTACAAAATGTAACCATAATCATTATTAAATAAACCAGTTACCAGGCAGTTATGGAGAGAATTTTGTTCCTTTATTATTCAATCAAATAGAATAGATTTGAAACCAAAAAAGCAAAAAAGAGTAAGTGGCAATCAAAAAAATTTTTTTTTTTGAGATCGAAACAGAACAGGTTGCAATTGAAAAAAAAATATGAGAGAACATATTTCTTCAACTTCAATCAAAACTAATGTTTGTAAGTAAAAACATACAGCCATTTTGCTTATAAAATCAGTCCTCTTTGCTTGCGAGTTCTAAAGTTTTGCTTGCGAATTCAACTGCACTTGATGGGCCGGGCCTACGCAGGTGGATGAGAGAAGAGTTTCTATTGGTTGGTTTGACCTGGCTACGTCTTCCGCATTACACCCACTTCGCCCTTGTGCTGTGCAGCTCGGAGAAGCCTGTTGCTCTTGAAACGTTTCCCATAAGTAATGAATTGCGCTATATATCGTTGGCTACAGCCTGCCGTACATTCACAACAACAACACAAGTAATGAATTATAATGAAAATGCAACTTGAGGCTGTCGTGAGAGATATAAACATGAAAATATATTATGAAAATATATTGTATATAGCAATTCTTGGCATATCTTGCTCAGATGTATTTGACTTATAGAAAATTCAATGAAGTCATGAGATTATGTGTTTGTGTAATTTGTGTACACAAATGTAATACTTTAGTTATATTTAATTCAACAACTCTGAGTCATTTTTGTACTTAAGGGTTTTAACTGAGAATATGTGCTGAGAGGACATTTTAGTTTAAAAATAAACTTTTCTTGCTCTCTGCCTATGTACTTATCTGACAGCACCAATATAATACGTTTCGTCTGCTGTGAATCTACCTTTTGCCTAAAGGATAACAAGTTATTCTTGTCAAAAATGGACAGTTTCAGGGCAGTGATAAAGACCTATTTTTTTTCTTACCTAAATGTTGCAGAGCTTATGAACAGGATTAATATACTTTTGTGAGCAGTCTTCATCAGCACAGAAGGGAGGGACATCGGAGCAGAGTGAAGCTGAGGAGAGCAGGAAGCAGGAAGGGAAGTTAAGACTGTATCACGCAAAATCAGTTAAGTGTTATTCAGATTTTAGTGTTCTCAGGTGATTTGGAACAAGTCTTCAGTCTGCAGTAGTGTACACTCAAAAACAAAAACACCAAAGTACTTTTGTGTAGCTTGTTGTAAAGTTATTGTTGATACAGTTAAAACTGTAATCCTATATAAGAAATATGGAGTCTGAAATGTGGCAGTTGAATGGTTATACACATTTAAGTTTAAATATAATCAATATGACCTATTTTAAAAATCCATTATAAGGAATTAATCAAATTTGAATTAAAATGAGCAATGGAAGGAATAGAGCTCCGATTGGTCAGTTGCTATGTGATGGCAGGAGTTTGGTCAATAACAGCTTCAAATACTGCTCTGTGAATTGCATTGAATCACTGTGTAGCAAGTCTTGCTACAATCAGGGGTTCTCCCAACACACAAACTCTCAAACCAGGTGGTTGGAACACGCAACTATTATTTGAGTCTCTCAGATACCAACACCAACTACACTTCTCTTCCGCTACTCAGTGGCTCTCACTCTCAGTGGCATCTCTCCTCCCTAGTCCAGCACACTACTGCAACATAAAGGGTTAGAGTGATTAGGCAATGATCAGCAGCTGAGGGAATCAACTCACCTGGTGCTGCTCTCACAAGCCTTCCCCACACCTCTCTCTCCTGCAGCTGAGCGCAAACCACACCCACCTCCACACACTGTTATATCTGCACTGAACCACAGTTATATCTGGTTTGATTATGATTTGCATATTTCCCCTATATTCCTTTACCTTGGATTACAGAGTGATGTGTATTTACTCGCATTTAGACTAGCAAATCATTGTGTTTGGTTCACTGTAATATTGGTTTCATCTAAAAGAGCAAAGCTGCAGTGGAGTCTGTTTCTGCTCATTCTGATGGGTACGTGGATCAGTGTACTGCTGCACAACTGGGCAGCTTATTTCTGTTCTGTTTACATCAGAGACTCTGATTTATGCATTTTTTAGATTAAAATGGTCAGATTAAAATATCTTTAACTTCGCTACCCGACATATAAACAGTGACTACAGACTAGAACTAACCTCAAAGCGGTTTG
Organism: Dicentrarchus labrax; assembly: GCF_905237075.1. Classification (NCBI taxonomy): domain Eukaryota; kingdom Metazoa; phylum Chordata; class Actinopteri; family Moronidae; genus Dicentrarchus; species Dicentrarchus labrax. The sequence goes on along the minus strand of NW_026136705.1, from coordinate 4,578,223 downwards.
GAGGCTTGTTTGTACCATCAGCCATCAGACTCCACAACGCCACAGCACCCAGTACCTCCAACCCCTGCAGACTAAGACAAATTTAAACTCCAATCTACAACGCACTACTATTTATATTTAATTTCTACATGTACAGTTTAGTTTTAGTCAAGCTGCTAAAATATTTGCACACCATTCGTATTTGAATATTGCATAGTGTATATTCTTTCATTTATAGTCATATTTTCTATTATATTTTGTAATATTTTATTTTGTGATATCTTGTTGTACCTCCACTTCTGTACTCTTTCTTTTGCACTACTTTGCCCTATACTGTTGTGTCAATTGTGAATTTCTCCTACACTGAAAAAAGTGTAACATGCAGTTGTTTATTCAAACTAATAACTGCCATTTAAAACAGGATAAAATTATTGATTTGATTGTGAAACTCATTCTTTTTGCATTTAGAGACATCAAGTTTGATTTATACTGAACTAAATATACGTCCAAAGGACCCAAAACAAAGTTTTTGATTTCTCTCAATTTTATTTTCTTTTCTTCATGACCTGCAGGTAATATTTTTAGTTTGAGTCGAATGTGAATTGCGCACCGCACAGTCAGAGCACATGTTAAGTCCCGTATCTCTCTCGGCATACCTCCTGGGTGGATTTCGTCCAAAAATAAACGTAAGTAGCAAAGTAGTTGCTGATAATTAAAGTTTCAGTGTTTTGTGTTGTCAAAATTGCAAAGAATAGCCCAATTTAAGTACTTAAATGGGGCGATAGCTGGCTAGCGAGCAAGCATTTACCGGTAACGTTATGACCATGAATAATAATAAATGTATTTGTGCCGCGCTTTTACAAGTATCGGTAACGTAAGCTAGCCAAAAGCCATCGCTAGTCCAATTGGGCTACATTCAGGGTTAAACAGATATTGCGCCTGGAGATTTGTTCATTGCAGTTTGTAAACAAAACATTCAGACTGGGCCCGTCCTCTCGGGCTCAACTGTGTAGCCTCCTGCCCCTGACAGCAACAGTTTAGGACCGGAAAGAAAAGGAAATACAGTCCGAGTGAAGCGCTGGAGACGTGGGCCGATAACAACGGGAGCCTCTTGGTTCTGTATTATGTGGTCTTCAGAGAGTAGTAATTGTTTATTTTATTTTATTTTGTATGCTTTCATAAACCACAAGGCCGCTCTCTTCAGTTCCCTGGCTGTAGCCTGTAGCTTCATCCAACCTGAACAGGTGACATATTGCATCTACACTGCACATCGCCTTTTTAACCATTTCAGAAATCACCCTGAATATTAGACCCTCACTCATCTATACATTTTCATAGCAGCAAATGGACTACTGTATTTTTTTTAGCTCTGTTTATTGAGCCAACACAGATCAGTGTATCAAATGTAAGGGAATTCACTATTTCTTCCTTTGTTTTCTCAGTTATCGGATGTGGAAATGCAAAGACTGCAGCCTGTCATTTTCAGAACGATCTGAGCTACTAAAACAAAAAAAGGCCGATTGCCTAATGTTAATATGTTGCATATGGTTCATATGTTAAAGATTAATAAATACATTTAACGTAATCTGTTGGCCAAGCGTCTTTTTTTATAGAGTTTATAAGGTGGCAAACACATTATTTTTTAAGTTAAGTCAAATAAAATGTGAAAAATATAGTTTGGATATATGTAAATTAATTAACTGGTGTCAATTCAAACATTAATTCATGTTAATTCAGTTAAAAGTGAATACATTAGGTTGGTTCAATTTCAATTTATTAGTTTGGTTCAATAACTAAAATGTTAAGAAAATAATTTGGATCAAGGCAAGGAATTAAGGTTGAGTCAAGTGCATCATTATTGTTTACATCAACATAAAATAATCAGGTCATAAGAAGTTACTCAATTTAGATTCTGTGAAGTCAAATATTTTAGATGTGATATCTGGACATAATTTTTTTTTTTAGCTTGAGCAAGGTTATACTTTTTTCAGTGTAAGGGGGATCAATAAAGGAACATTTTATCTTATCTTATCACTAACTTTGAGGAGCAGAGATGGGTCCAAGCTAGAGCCAAGATGACGACATTTTCGTGACATTCCTACGTCTGGCTGGGACTGCACTACACCTGCACCCTGGATTTGTGGTTCTGGGTCAGCTGGTCTGCCATGAGAACAGAGCCTCAGATGGAAGAAATGATCACTGTGTCATGTCTGGAGCCATGAACTTCTTACTTTGAATTGCTGTTGTGGCATATGTAAAAATCGTAGCTTAAAGAGAAGAACAATCTAATTACAGATTATATGCTTGGAGAGAGTGGCTGCAACAAAGTAAATTATAAAAGACTACATGATTACTAAGGCTGTTTACATTTCAGTAGCAAGACAATTAAGTCTGAGGTAACCCAGAAAACTTCTGTTTGTGTCTCCTTAAACTGATTTGGGATCATGGCTAGATGACAACTTCAGACAACAACAAGCAGTCACTTTGGAATATTTTGTTTTGGTTAAGCTTTTCTGACGTTTAAAATATATTAAATCATATTTCTGTCATTATCAAATTACTGAGTTGTATACAAACTAATAAAAATAGATTTTTCGATTGTATTTTTTAAAAAAGCATGTGGAGTGATTCTCTTTATGTTCATTCATAAGTAATATCTAATTTGAGAGACTACTATGTATGAAATCCATGTAAAAAGTACAATAGTAGCCTATTATCAGAAATCAAAATGTATATGGCTGTGGATTTATATTATTAGTCATTTTATTTGTTAATACTGATGCATCAGTGCATAAGCAGCATTTTACTATTGTAGCTGCAGTAGAGGAGGAGGCAAAGAAAAAGCATGTTTTTGTCAAGTATTTTACAGTCATATGTTTAGTAAGATACTGTATAATACTGTACAATTATGTGAAGCTGTATAGGCCTAAATGGAATACTTCACTTGCACATACATAGCCTATATACTCGTAGTAAGCTATTGCACATACATGCATATGCATACATGAAGTAGCCTATATTATTAATACTATGATTTTATGTAAAACTTAGATGCATCGCCTAATACTACAATACTGTTATTGAAATTCATGATTAATACTGCCATGAACCTGCCCTAGGATAATGACAAAGGAGGGAGACTACACAGATAATGTAAAGGTTTAAAACAAAAAGAAGTTTAATTAAACAATATTAACAATCACAATTCATAATATGTATATGTACGTCAGTGTGGTCAGTAGTGTAGTGTATCACGCATCAGGCATGCATGTGGAGTATATTTTAGAAGAAATTATCCAAGTGGAGAGAAGAAATGGAAACATGGAATGAGACAGATGTACACAGAGAGACTCAGAGAGTTTGAGATCATGTCAGCTATTAGTTTACAATGAGATAGGGGAGAGGGTGGATATTAATACCAGTGTGTAATATGATCAGCCTTCTCCCCCTACTAGCATGGTGGGTCAGACAGTGTGTGTGTGTGTGTGTGTGTGTGTGTGTGTGTGTGTGTGTGTGTGTGAACATGGGTGAAGTGTGTGTGGAAAAAGGTAATGCATATATCCATATACCAAAGACTATCAAAAACTAAAGACAGCAACAAACCAAGAACCTGCTGACTGGAAGGAGAGAGAGAGAGAGAGAGAGAATGGCCACACCCTCTGCCACTCTGTCTCCTGTGACGAAGGAAAAAAGACCCAGCCCAACCAAAGGGGGGAGGGGTCATCACAATACTATAATTGGAATTACAATAATAAGTTCCCAAGGTCCCAAGCTACTGGTTTAATATGTTATTGTTTTTTGTTATGCAAAAGTTTAATCCAAAGAGTAACAAGTAACCTCAGCTGTCAGGTTAATGTGATGAAATAAAAAGTACAATAGTTCCTTTCGCAGGTACAAGTAGCCTGGAACGTTTTCGAAAATGAAACTAAACCTTGCTTGAAATTGAACAGTATGTACTGTTCCAGCACTCCTGTAAAAGGTCGCTGACAGATAATTCCAGTGACTCAGTGACTTCTGCAGTGTGAGGTGGGGAATCTGGGTGTTTCCTGGCAGTCAGATGTTTTTGTTGGTGGCGTCTTCTGTCACAGAGCGCGCACCCGACACAGTACACAGATCATCAGTGCCTGCTGATCAAACCGGTTGCCCAAGGCGGAGGTCGCTCTAAGAAGTGTCTACACATTTGACTATTAATTCTGTCTAGTGTTTACACTATGGGGGATACTTACCAGTATCCCGTTTACTTCGAGTGTCCAAGTTTGAACGGAGAACAAAGGAAGAGGACAGAAAACTACTTCCAAATTCGCCGCAGATCAGGAGGAGGAGACTGCGGCTTCATAACAAACATAAACGATAAAGTTTATAGCATTGCTTTTAAAGAGCGAGATGGTAAGACGCGTCACTTCAAATATCTATGTGTTGAATTTGGTTCTTGACGTTGATTTCCTAATGTTGTATAAAATGTTTTGTTCTGGTGAAAATGAAAGTAAGGAATCGTGCATTAGAAAAAACGGGTTGATCTCATTCGATTATGTATTTTCCTATATGAAATAAGCCAATTTTACTGTTCGCAGACACACATCCAAACTGTTTGACTGCCAATGTTACTTTTTCACATACTGTACATGAAGCTAATCGATCTATAGTACATTTCAGTTTTGGAAAATATTTTAGTTTCACTTTCACATTTGCTGTAGTTCAAAGTCAGACTGTCACAAGCTGAATCTTAGACTCTGCCTTTTCGATGCAGCATTTGATATATGTGTCATATATTCGCTCAAGCTGAGCTAAATAGGTTTGCAAATCTTTAATAACGATTATAACTATTACAAAAGTGTAAATCGTAATCACAAGCCACGTAACAGTCTGTCGACTCCATCATTTCTGGTGTTGTGAGAAAGTTTATAAAACTAATTTGAACAGTTTTTCAACAAACAACAACAATGAAAAAAGAGAGAAAGAAATCTTTCATTCCGGGTAATCCCCACAGCACCTTGTGATTACATGTGACACCTTCACCTCCACTGATGAGGGTGTGGCAGTGATAAAATATGTCTCCATGTTTGTTTAGTTGAAATGAACAACTGCACACTGATTGAATGCAAGGGTGGCTTATGACACAATGTTCTGCATCTGATTTTAGTGTGTGTTGTCACATTGTGCATCTCTTGGTAGTCATTTTGAATGTATATGTGGTCATTTTGGGTCTGTGTGAAATTCTTGTGCATCTCTGAGATTGTTTTCCCTATCTTTGGAATTGTATTTTTTCAAGTTTTTATATTTTTATGGTCGTTTTGTGATTCTTTGTGGATTTTTTGGGGGTCTCTTTGTAGCAGAAGCTTCCTCACACAGCATATCTACACCAACACTCATCAGCACATATATTATTTTAAATTGCACATTATACAGAATATAGCCCCGTTCAGTAATCTATTCATTCATTCAGCATCCGTTGAAAAGACAGCAGACACAGGTTTACTGATAACTTGGCTTTCTGCGCAAAGCAGGCGCACAGTAAGGGAAGAATTAAGGATTCAACATTTTATACATACCTTATTTTATTTAATTGAGGCAGGGAGAGTCGGAGGGGCAACAAACTTGTGCTGAAATACAAAAGCTGAAATAAGTCATGTCCTCTTTTCTGTCTCAGCCCAGCAAAGAGTCCTGCAGAAATCTGAACATGTGTTGGAGTTTGCAAGTGGCCCTCTGGTGCTGACTGTGCGAGGCAGCCCGGGACCTACAAGCAAACCAGTTAGCCCAAAACTGGACTTAACTTCGTCACAGGTCAGCATGGAAAGTCTACTACAATAGTGTCTCATCTCTTAATAAATATATAGTCTAAAACACGTCCTGGTATTATCATTATGAACACTTACTGTTTTCAGTTTTAATTGGAACAACTGTGAATGATTTGAATCAGGGTATGTGTCCGGTTTATTGTTGTGTCAAGTGAAGCATTAGGAATCTCAAGGTTGAAATCAACATTAAAAACCTAGAAAAGATAACTTAAATTAATCAAAGTTATTGAGAGTAAAAAGCAGTTTTTTTCACACACTTTTAAATGTAGATGTATGTCATTTTCTTCATCTGTATCTTTTAAACACTATTTTGGATTTAATATCAATAACTATTTAAAACTGCTTTCATGTACTGAAAATCAAAATGTATATCTTTTCAACAGCAGCAGCCCAGTCTTACTTCAAGCCTAACAAGTGGTGAAGAATATAAACTACAACTTGATTCTTACCTCCTTCGATACCTAAAGGAATGCCCTAAGGCAGAGAAAGAACTAGAGGAAGAACTCGCCTCTGTGGCCTGCTCAGCCCAGCTTTACCCAGAAGAAGAGAGGGTTTTAGTCAGGAGTTTAGCTCAACCTGGTGCTGTTGATGAAAATAGAAATTGGAAAGCTGAGGTAGACAAACTCTTCGCTAGCTACCTGTGCCACTATGAGATGGACTCAAACAAAATTAAAGCTTTGCTTCAGTCCTGCAGCTCTCCTCAGACCACAGATGAGGTGAAGGTGTATAGCGAGGTTGGCATGGCTGTTGTGGTTGGGAAATGTTCTCAGGTGAAGGCTAGGTTGATCAATGTAGAGGACTCACATGTTAAACGAGGGTCACGTTTAGGTGAGAAGACAACCACTATTTGTCGACTGGGAGAAGCCAAACTCCGTCTTCTCTGGAAAGAGATTGAGCACAGTTTGGGACGGGATTTTCCAGGTGTGAAGGTCATGCAGGGAGATTCAGGTCAGTTAGTTTTGGAAGGTTCTGTGGAGGAGATTCTAAAGGCTGGAGAGTGGATCACTGGGGCTGAAAATTTGGTGTTAGAAAAGAAAGCTTCTGACTTGAGTCCACATTTTTTGACGTTCCTAAGGCAGGCTTATGGCGGACCAGGGGTGCTATGTGACTTTTTAGGGGTTGGTGACAAGGTGGAAGTAGAGTTACGAGACACAGGGCTATGTTTCTTCTCCCTCACTGCTGATAAACTGAATGACACAGAAAAAGAACTGCAAGAAAAATTCAAGGAAGTAAAGTTTGATGTTCCTAACTTCTCGGCTGTGTCATCTGAGCTTCGGGAAAAGCTTAAGTCCAAGACAAATGAGCTCAACCAAAGGCAATACAGGGCTCAGGTTGTGTTTGGGTCAAACAGCACAGTGTTCTTACTGGGCAACACAAAAGAGGTTGAAGAGCTGAGTGAAGCTGTCACACAGTTTATTTTGGACCAGGCAAGGATAGAAGGCAAAGTTGTTCTCCCTTTCCCAGAGTTGGAACAACTCTTACCAGAATTGCTGCAGCTGAATGGTTTTGATTATTCAGGGGTTGCCTTCCATCCCTTAACATCTTCTTCTGGGCCCATGATGGTGCTGGAAGGTCCATCAAGCAAAGTGACTGAGGTCAGGAACAGGCTGGGTCCATTTCTGGACTCCCTTGTTAAGGACACCGTCACCATTGACTTGCCCGGGGCAGTTAGGTATTTTGTAAGTCCCTCTGGACGAGAAAACATTTTAAGTGTTTCTCATTCTCAGAAGTGTCTCCTAAAGGTTAAAGAACAACCTCACTTTACTAGACAGAATTTGGCATCTGGTGGCACAATGGTTTCCAGCTACAGCCTTTGTGATGGGCTCCAGGTGCTGGTGTGTCAGGGTGACATCACCAAACAGGATGCTGACGCTTTGGTGAATGCTGCCAATGAAGATCTGGACCATGGTGGAGGTGTTGCTGCTGCACTGAGTAAAGCAGGTGGACCTCAGGTGCAGAAGGAGAGCAAGGCTCTAGTAAAGCAGACTGGAAAAATTCCTATAGGTGATGTGGTAGTGACTACAGGGGGTAACTTAAACTGCAAGAAACTGCTGCATGCTGTTGGGCCTGTAGGTGGAAAATCGGGTGGCAGTGAAAGGGTATTGCTGGAAAAAACTGTCCAGTCTGCTCTGAATTTAGCAGAAATTATGGAGTTCAAATCTATAGCCATGCCCTGTATCAGCTCAGGTATGTTTGGTGTTCCGGTCAATGTGTGCTCTGAGGCTATTGTAACTGCTGTCAAGAAGTTTGGCAGTGAGGGAGGGCGAAGTCTGAGCAGAATCATCCTGATTGATAACAGAGGAGAGGTGGTGAGGGCCATGCAGGAAGCATGTGATCGGCTACTCCAAAGGATCACTACAGGAAACGTTACAGGTGATTTGGGGTTCCAGAGGGGTGTTGCTGCTGAAGACACTGCAAGAGGAGCCACTGCTGGACCTCCTGGAGATGGTGTCCATGTAGAGATCATTCAGGGAACCCTCGAGACCCAGCAGGTGAGAAACGATGTTGAAGCTGCATTAATGTAATTCAGATGTTTCAGAAGCTAATTTGCCTTAGTTGGTGGGCACTGGTGTATTTGCATGCAGGGCAGATGCTACAGAATCTACTTTTGAGATAAACATGGTGATCATGATCATGGATGAAATTGGATTGTTATATTCTCATATGTGGATGGCCTTGGTCACCCAAGTGACAAAGAATCTAGCAAGGTAAAGGAAATGCAGTAGCAGTGCCTTGTAACCAAAGAGTCCAAAATTGACTGCATCCTAAAGAGTGTGTCCAAGTTCATTAATTGTCGGCTTTGCCCTTTGTAACCTCTTATGTAAGTGCTAATTTGATATCTACTACTGTTGTCATTTATATTATTTTTCTTAAGAATTTTGCACAATGAAATTACCATAATTGTCTACAAAAAAGGAAACTAAACTTGCAAATAAGAGCCAGTTCACATGATTTTTTTTTTGTATTTTCATGTTACTACAGGCCTTCCAGTCTGCCCAGGGAACTTTGCATCTTAGAGGATTCACAAATGATGTAAACCCAGACCAAGGTTAATGTGTATATTTTCTTTTGCTTATTTGTTTGCTGCGCTGGTAGTGTACAGAGGTTGTTTGCTACAAGTAGGTCCCCACTGCTGTCATACAATAATGCATGTGTAAAACCAAGCTGAATTAAGCAAAAAATTTATGTTCTCTGTCAGCTCAATTGTAGTTAATTTTCTCTGTTCAATAATTTAATTCAATGTAAATATAAAAATATTAATGATTTAATTGAAAATAGTAAACCATAATCACATATTTTTTTACTGTCATGACTTCAGCTTCCTTTTACCGCCATGTCTCTGTCACTAATGATGAGATCACAGCCAAGCTGGGGGGAGTCAAGCTTCAAATAGTCCTTTCTGACATCATTCATGAGAACACTGATGTCATTGTCAATACAACTGACTTCTCCAACAACCAACAATCTGGTATGATTGATACATTTTCTAAATGTTTTGATTGACTGTAAATATGAACATATAATAGAACCACATTATTTTTTGAGAATTTTGTATAAATTATATTAACCTAGGTTAGATCCTAACTGCGTGTTCACAAACTCTACAGGTGTGTCCAAAGCCATTCTGACCGCAGCAGGGGCTGCTCTCCAAGCAGAGTTTGCACAAGGTAAGCCTTAAGAGTGGACTGAAAAATACTGTAAAAATACTTTTTAGAGGTTTTCAGGTGGTGTACATTATTTTTACAACAATAGTGGGTGGAACTGTGTATTAATTCAGGTTTTCACCACCCAACATCTTATACACAAATAATATAATAACAGTATTTGTTTTATTACTGTCATATCTGCTTTTATTGTTTTCGTCAGTGGGAATTCCAGCAGACTACATGTGCACCACAGGACCTGGGTTGCTTGGCTGCAGGGAAATCATTCATGCTAGTTTTAAGTCTGACGCTCAGTTGATTCAGAAAAATTGCAAAAAGATACTGCAGCAGTGTGAGAGCAAAGGCTACCACTCAGCAGCTTTCCCAGCTATCAATACTGGTTTGTACTGTGTGCATGTGGATGTGCGTGTGTGTGTTTATAAGTGTTTAAGTGTACTTGTGCAATATGGTCAACAGAAAAATAGTTTTAATCACCTTAAATGTAGGAAGAATTTCTGGTTTACATATAGTTAAGTTTAAAGTGAGTGAAAAACTTCACATTTAAATAAATTTAAAAACACATGACAACAAGTAAAAGTAAAACTTGTTCTAGTAGAAAGCAGTGTACTAATAGATCCATACATCTATAGATTCATTTCAGCTGGCCTTTAGTAGTAGGCCAATATTTATTATTTTATTATGGTATAGTATAGGGTCTGATAATAGTGTAAATTTAGGACACATTACAACATTTGACACATTACAAGTAATGGCATATGAGCGAATAGAAACAAAATTAAGGTCACAACCAGTCACTGTAGCAATGTAAATGCCCTTACTGGTAGCACATGTGTATCTATAACCATAACCTTTATATCCCATCAGGTGTGGCTGGTATGGACTCTGTCAAAGCTTGTAAAGCCATGCTGGATGGCATGACCTCAGCTATTACAGACTTGAAACCAAAGTCCCTCTCACTTATCCGCATTGTCATCTTGCAACAACCAGTCTTCCAGGTTTTCAGGTCAGATGTAAATCTGACAAACATAGAGATAAATGTGTCATTTATGCATGGATTGGATTGTTTGACGAGTCAGAATGGTTTGTTTTAAACTTCCCCTGATATGTATGTTTGCAGATCAGAGTTGGAGAACCGCTTTGGACTACCAGCAACACGCCGCCTCAACTTGAAAGGTTTGCTTTTAGTTATTATCACATAATATTTAATAAGTTCATCATATTAGTTAAGCTTGTTAGCGGGCTAAGATTTCACGCAAATTAGCACTGAACACATACACAAGTATAGCTGAGGATGTTTGCAATGTCATTCTATAAAATATTGAACATGAAGAAAAGTGCTGTCTAAAATGTTAGGGGATTACTTAAGAGAATACCCTTGAGGGCTTTGAATATCTGTTGCAACTTTCATGTCAATCCATCTAATAGTTGTTGAGATGTTACACTAAAATAAAGAACCACAAATGTCAGCCTCATGGTGACACATGGTTTCCTCAACAAAAACTTTTTATAATGTCCCTTTTTTCTTTTCTTTTTTTAGAAAGAGCCAAACAAATACTCAAGAAGTGCCAAGACAAATGTTTAAGGACCTCCACAACTTCAGCACCTCAAGGCAGAACCCTCATCTCCTTAAAGCCACTGCCAGCTGTGATAAGTGTGATTGGTCGTGGTCCAGACGTCATCAGTACTATCAAGAGAGATTTGGAGGGGATCCTGCAGAAGCAGCTAGTAGAGAGAGAGGTGGATGTGCTTGATTTCTCCAAGCTTGATTCCAAGGAGCTGGAGGCAGTACAGGCAAAAGTGAATGCCTTCGAAATAAGCTTGGAGCATAGGAGACGTCAAAGTACAGAAGGTGTGAATGGCAACAGAGCAGGAAACACAGCTAGACCTGAAGCTAGAGATCGGTCAGGGTCAAGAGGAGATGTCTATGTGCTGAAAGGCCTGAAGGAGGATGTTTTGAGCGTCATTGAGCTTCTAAACAGAGCATTCCAAAAAGCACTTTGTAAAGACTTCCAACATAAACAAGAAGCAATGTTGGCTCTTAATGTCAAGTGGTCGATTCAAGATGTAAATGGAGTCTGGCATGAGGTGAGCCTGCATGACAACTACTTGCTGGAGGAGGCTCACATGAGAAAAGAGGTGTCTGTCGATATTAAAGCACAAGACGGCATGCTGGTGAAAGTGAACTTGAGGGCACGAGAAGCCACAAATTGGCAAACAGGCATCACATACAAAATAAAAAGGAACGACTCTGTTACAAGTATGTCACATTTTTTAGTTTTCACCTCATTCCACTTTACTTTAGATTTAGCAACTTGTGTTAAAAACCATCCTCTAAACCAGTGGTTCCCAACCTTTTTTCCTTGAAGCCCCCCTTGCCTGTGTCCAAGACAAGTCAGGCCCCCTCAACCCCAACGTGCAGGGGGGGCTGTGTGTTATGTTATTACCTGTTTTTATTTGAATTAATTTATACAAACTCATCAACTTTGCCAACCCAATAAAGTTGGCTTCACATGTGTTTTCATATTTTTTGACCAAACAATAAAAACGATGAATACAATGACAGAAGGGTACAAAAGGTATAAAATACAAGATATGAAAAGCTTCTCATTTAAATGAGTGATACTAGAAAAGTATAAAAACATACTCAGTATAAAATAATAAACACATCTACAAACTAACAGGAAATAAAAACGGACTTTTGGAACAAACATGACTAATAAAATAACGGTGTGAACTATGAACCTAGCTAGTTCCCGGCTCCTCAGCATGAGCTGAACAATAAATCTAACACACCAAGAGAAGTGGGACTTGCGGTTCGCTTTGTCCACCCGACTCGATCTCAGAGTCAGTTTCCTGAGTTACGAACCGGAAATTGCAAATAGAACGCTCCCGAGGACGTATAAACGACTCGTTAAGTCGTCTGAGCTCAGAGGACGCCGAGTTCAGTTACCAAGATGGCTACTCCGAGCATCACACGTAGTAAACATTGTGGTGTTCTACTATTTTAAGCACTCTTGTCTTTGTTGTAACCAAATGAAGAAGTCGTACACACAGCACTGTATACTGTTACCTATAGGCATGTCGCTACAGTCTTATTATGTGTTAAATACCGCCTAATTAGTTAGTTAGTTAGTTGTAGCTTGTGCAGCTGAAATTGGCTAGAGACGCTCCATGTTGCTATGACAACAGTGCCGAGTCTTGAGCAGAAAGCAGAGCAGTAGCGTAACGTTAACGTTAATCAAAATTCAGATATCAAACTGTGAAATATGATTGTGTAATATGTAATGAACATCCGCGGTGGGTGCACCGTAAACCAGATAATCACTATAACATTATGAAACGTCCAAACTGCCTATTGCAACCAAGCTCGTCGTGTTGTGTGCCAAACAGAACGTAAAAACCCGCGGTTACTCGTTTTCAAACACGGATGTGACGTCGCTCTCGAGCTGCAAGTTGCGATAACAAGACAAAATGAACGCACCCTTAAGCGTCCGGTATACTCAACGCAGACCAACTGTCGCGCGACAACGTGACGTCACAGGAGCGCCGTGACTATATATACTTGGTCGCGGCACTAGTTGCAGTCTTCTCCTGAACAGAGGTGTCGCTAGTGAGAAAAGGCTACCGACTTTGCTATTTCTACGCACTAGAAGAAGAAAACATTTTTTGTTTTTTTGTTTTTTTTTCCAAATCGGTCGCGGAGGTTCTTAATTTTCCAGCATGTGTCCCCCTCAGTGACGCACTGAGAGAATTCTGGCATCTCTGTGCTCCTTTATTGAAGGATCGTACAGATCGTCCATCTTCCTGTTTCCGGTTTGTCGTGCGCAGCTGAAAAAAAAAAGAGAGGTGCGCGACGTCACGCGACCAGGCCAAAATCCTGGCGTGCCAGCGAGATCTACGTCATTTTGACATCATGTTGTCGCGCGACAGCTGGAGTGCGTCGAGTATACCGGGCGCTTTAAGGCAGAACAGCCAATCATCAGCCGGTCACACTCGAAGCATGTGTCATGTTTGAGGCAACAACAGGAGAGGAAGGGGCAGAGGACGCAGCAGCAGTGAGTGCAGACAGAGCGGCCAGGGAAACAGAGCGACTGTAGTATGGTGTTTGTGCAAAACTGCGGAAAAACTGCAGAAAAAGTGTGGGTGTTGAACCCTCTCACCGGTAAAAGTGTGGGTGTTTAAACACACACATCCCCTACGGGTGCGACGCCCCTGCCCTACCCGCATACACGCACTAAATAGGTAATAAATAGCTTAATGAATTTAAATGTGGACCAAAAATATGTTTCAATTTGGATTATACAGAGTTTTGATTACCCAATTGGGTGTGTTATTGGGATTTTATAAATGTAATTTTTGTAAATAATAATTTTGGTAACCTCACAACCTCAGCAGACAAAGCTGCGCGCACCCCCTGCGATCTCTGGAGGCCCCCTAAGGGGGGGCACGGACCCCAGGTTGGGACCCACTGCTCTAAACCACAACATTAATTTGTGTGACTTCTACTTTAGCCTTAGAGTTGCCACCACAATGGGAACCTATGCACGGAAGAAGTCTTTAAAAAGGTTGAGCTGCAACCTACCTCACCAGAATATCAGGCTGTAGCCCAGGGTTTCCTCAAAACGGCTAAATACACCATTCGTAAAGTGAGTATGCTAAGACAAAAACCCATATTTCTCATCGTGTCATTCATAAGTAATTGATTGATTATTTTCTGATCTCAGATTGAGCGAGTGCAAAACCTCTACCTGTGGAATGCCTATGCTGTGTGTAGGCAGCGAATACTTGCCAAGAACGGTCCAGCAGACCTTGGGGAGAAGTCTCTCTACCATGGCACATCTGTAGAGTCATGCGACTGTATTGAAAGAGACAGATTTGACAGGAGCTTCGCAGGAGCCCACGGTAAGGAATGTTATCAAAGGTTGTTATATTTAATCGCCTGAAACAATAAAATGGAAATAAAAGTTAGGTATTATTTATTAAAAGTGTATCACTCAAAACTCTAATCCGCTTTCTCAAGGGTGTGGTTTGATCAGATTGAATTCTCAGTGGCCCTTGCATTTAAAGTTACATCCTGTTGCCATTTTTGCTTAAAAATGAACACAGTGTTTACAGTGTTGTACAATTAATTAAAAATACTGTGTTGTCCAGCCTGTTTAAGTTCGGGAAATACACTTATTTGCTTTCTTGCCAACCGTTATATGAGAACCACTCTTACGTCTGTATGTTAAATATTAAGTTAAGCTAAGCCGATTTGCTTAGCTTAGCATACAGACAGAGAACAAGAGGAAACAGTTAGCCTGGCTATGTCCAAAAGTATCAAAATATGGCTAGCAGCACCTCTAAAGCTCATTAAGAAGCATGTTATTTTTCGTCTGTTTACTCGTACAAAAGTGTAAAAACAACACTTGGCGAAATGTGCTGGGCTGTCTCCTAGCTGGGCCAGGCTAAGCCAAGCTAACTGGCTGTAGCTTCATTTGAGTAGCGTGTGGTAGTTTGTAAGAAAGCAAATAAGCAAATTTCCCAAAATGTTGAACAATTCCTTTAAGCTGACCTTTAAGCTGTGTTTTTATGTAATTCTATCACAGCTGCTGCGTATGGAAAGGGAGTTTACTTCGCAGTCAATGCAGCCTATTCAGCCAATGGCTTTTCCCCAGCAGACGCAGCAGGCCTGAAGCGGCTGTATGTTGCACTTGTCCTGACCGGCCGATACACAGTCGGTAATTCTTCCATGAAATCACCCCCTCCTCGAGGCTCAGACCGCACTGACTGCTTCGACACTGTGGTGGACAAGAAGCAACCGCCCTCCATGTTCGTGATCTTCCACGACGACCAGGCCTACCCTGAATACCTCATCACCTTCAACTGAAGAAGCCTGAGAAAAGAAATGGTTCAGTACTGTGCACTTCTTAAACACGTGCCTTAAATTTAGACTTTGGGTCAAGGTTGAGTTTCAGGAGCAGGACCACACCTTAATTATCTCTCTTCTGGCACTCATAAATACCCTCTCCTCCCCTTTTGCTCTCACATTCTATGCCCCTCCCCCCACCCATTTTCTATGGGTTATGTCTAACTCTCTCGAAGGCGCCTAGGGGGTCCATCGTGCCCAGGGTGCCCACCGAAGCTTCTCCACACCGCATCAACATCCCAGAAACAGATTCAAGTATCATACATATTTTTTGTCCGGTTAATAATATTTTGTTATGGTGTGGTCCTTGCTAGTGAATCACTCCTTGAAATTACATATATATTTTGTTCTGACTTCTGTAATTCTTGTGATATAAAAAAAAAAGCTGAAAAGCAGTCGGTGTAAATGTTACTCCTATTGAGCAGTTTAATTTCGCAAAGATTGTTCTTGTAGGCTTATTTTCATGTATTTTATCTCATTGGTTAATAGTCTTTTACACTGGTCTATTTGTTTTGTTTAAAAATCATTTAGATTTTTCATGTTAGGCATGATATTTTAAGACCTAGTTATAAGTTTACATATTTAGCAGTGTGACTTCAGTATACTGATTTGAATATCTGTCTCTCGGTTTTGGGCTTTATTCATCCTGTTAACATGTGTGAAATAGTGACATTCTGTATTATGTAAAATATTACGTATATAGGTGACACACAATGTATTCAAAAGTAAAATCACCTTGTTTCCCTTATTTCTGATATTAAATATCTAGGGGTGAAACCATCTGTGCCATGGTAATTGATTTATCAGAAGTGGTCACACATTATTTTGGAATTACAATTATGATACTAGACTTCCATAACAGAGTATATGGCTAAACAATCTGCTTTAAGTGAGTTTCAATTGAAAAATGAAGAATTTATTTAACTATACCATAAATATTTTGTAACATGTGGACATTAAAATACATTACACAAGAGTCATTGTTACATTACAATTGATACACCTTTAATAATGTAATAAAATCTAATAAAAATAATGATTTGTGATCTGTGATGTGATATTATGTGATACTAATGATTCATGATTAAGAAGCATAAAATATACACATTTCAACACAACTTATCTAGTGTTTATAAAAAAATAAAATAAACAATATTCAAATAATTTCTAAGGTAATTTAAAGGTACTGTTAACACATTTTCAAATATACAAGTCTTATTACAGCTTCCAATGTGCCCCGACATATTCTATTCTTTTAAAAGAACATGAACAAGAACATTAGGTTTTTACAGCTGCAGAATGTCACATCACATTTTGGAATCTGTTGACAATCATTAAGAAGAGTTTTTGTGTAAACTGTTTGAATATAAAATATTTTCATACACTTCACACAGCGAAAAGCAAAAATCCACTGAATGTTGAGTACTTATTTACATTATCACTGATCACCCGATTATGCCAAAGACGAACATTGACATAGTCTCCAACTTGAAGCTGCAAGATAGCGCTGTTAGATCCAGAGGATGGGTGATTTTGATTAACATTATACCATGACACTATTTGGTTTTCATTTCTGTACAAACTGCCACCACAGCTTGCAGTCCTTCCTTCCCAGCAGAAAGAAGTAAAGGTGAAATAATAGATCCCTCGCACTGGTGCTGTAAAATAACCTGTATCAAGCAACAAAAACAAAATGTAACCATAATCATTAATAAATAAACCAGTTACCAGGCAGTACTTTGTAAATTAAATACTAAACTAACAAACTATTTCAAAGTGGGTACTGTAACAAAGAAAGAGAGAGGACAAAAAAAACTTTTCAAAAACATCAACTTAACTTATTTTTAGCACCTACCACTAAACTCGTATATATATGTGTTTGTAGTAAGGGAACAGAGTAAGTAGGAATAGGTTTTATTGCAATACTGACCTGTGCCTGGGCTGTAATGTCCTCCAATGTTGGACAGAACATGCCTGTACACCAGAGGGTAAAGAACATTTGCAGGACCAATGGTGCCATCTATTGGTAATGCAGCTGAAAATGCAACTTGAGGCTGTCCTGAGAGATATAAACATGAAAATATATTATGAAAATATATTGTATATAGCAATTCTTGGCATATCTTGCTCATATTTTGAAGCTTAGAGATGTTGCTATTTGACTTCTCAAAAACTCAATGAAGACATGAGATTAATGTAAGAAGTGATGTGCAACCACACTTTGATAGCCATAGAAACATGTAAACTATGGCTCTTTTGTCTAGTACAGTATATTCAATTACCTGTACGTTCAGTCACCATGCTGTTAAGTGCTGACAGCTTCCTCTCACTGGCCTCCAGCTTTTCCTCCAGGGTGCTCACAGTAGCTGCAAGCCTTTCTTCCAGATCAGCCAACTTCTTCATCATTGCGCAGATGGGTGGTTCACAGCTTGGGTGGGTTGTTGTTGAGTTTGTTGTCAAAACGGCATCCACATCTAACCCTTGGTTTGACTGCTGGATAGCATCGTTCTCTACCAAGGTATCTGTCAGGTCTTCACGTGTCAACTCATTGAGGTGGGTCTGCTTGCTGACCACTGCAGCCTGACATTCAGAAAGACCAGCTTATAGGAACTTCTTGTCATAAAAGGGCATTACAAAAATGGCTGTTCTCAACTTCTGTATGCATCTGACTAAGAAAGCCCTTGTTAAATATTTTTTATATGTGGTTAAAAAGTATTGCACAAAAAACATTACATAAATATTAACATAAACTACAGCTTAAATGTTTTTTTTTTAATAAAAGTTTATACTTCTACCCCACTACATCTCAGAGGCATATTGTACCATTTACTCCTCTACATTTGTCTTAATTGCTAGTTACTTTAGAAATTATAATCTATCATACTTTGCCCATCCACTGAAAGCCATGCATCACCAAATTTGGTGATTTTGATGTTTCTAAGTTTTCCTTAATGGGTTGAGAAAACTGTCCTACTTCTTAAGCTAAATCAACCATTTAAAACCCTATTGGATTAGCTGGAAAATGCATTGTCACAAAGCTCAATAAAGGGCTGTTTTTCTGAGCTCATGAAAAGTTGATTGTTTTTTTAGATACTTTCTGACTGGACAGCAGCACTACAAACATATGATGATCTCATAGAATATGATGCATTGCTGTAGATTAAACTACCCAGCAGTATATAAAGCTCAACCTTAAACAACTACAGCAGTAAAATCAATCAATCATCAACGCAGAGGTAACATGCATACAAAAACATCATATAATAGTAAAACACCGACTGGCACATTTCTTCTGCTACTTTGACTACATTTTACTGATAATACTTTTTTCACTTACGTGGAGTTTTGAATGCATGGCTTTTACTTGTAGTGGAGTATTTGCACAATGTGGTCTTAATACTTTTACTGTAAGTAAAGGATCTGATTACTTCGGTCACCTCTGCCAGTGTAATAAGGAAGCATTTAGCAAGCACTAAGTAAGCAAAATAAAACACAACATATGAATACCATTGTAAATAAACTCAAGCCAGTTTCCTTCTGGCTCCTTGACAGCTGTTTGTTCAGGATTCATAAGTCAAGGTCAAATCTGAACTACCTGTTGGTCCGTGAAGAAAAAATATGCTTACCTGGCTCTTTAATGATCCTCCAATAAATCTCAAAGATTCTCCATTTCCTTCTTTGATGAAGATTACAATTAAGTACGTGCCAAGATTCAGCTGAAACTGAATCTCTCTGACCTAGTAGCTATGAATAGCTGCTTGTTTATGCAGAGAGGAAAGTTGGGTCTGAGAGAGCGAGAGGGGCTTTGAAGGGGAGAGAAAGATTTGAAGGCAGAAAAAGACTAGTGAATTCATCAAGGCAGTGTTTTGTTTGATATCAACAGTAATTCTACAGAAAGACCAGTGTAGGAAATAGTTCAGAGAGAAAGTTAAACTTAGCCACTGACATGGAGTTTACCAGACGTTACCTGCCACTGGAATGGGAAGAGCGATGGAGGCGAGAGAAGGAGAGGCGGAAAAGGGTGATTGAAGAAGGTGGAGAAGAAGGAATAGAACAGGACAACCGTGAACTGAGGAGGATCGTGGCTTACAATGACTCCAGGATGGGCCTGATGAGTGGGAGGGGTAAGAAAGAGGAGTCAGGGGTCAGTATGAGTGGTTCTAAGCAGGAGGAAACTGAGGAGCATATGAGCAAGGAGGCATTTGGTGACAAAGGACTTATCCACACATACTGCAATAACACCTATCCTAAAGAAGTATTCAGGGCCCTGAAGGAATTCTGTGATTCATCTATTCTCACAGACCTGACTTTGACCACTGATAAAAAGGAAAGCTTTCACGTACACTCCCCTATCGTGGCTGCTGTCAGCTCCATCATCCGTGAGAGACTGAGGGATGAAAATGGAGAACAATCAGATAATGACAAGGATGTAGAAGTCCAAAGGAGGTCAGTGTCTCTCGGATTTAAGGTTGATCATGTTGGGCTACAGGCAGTTGTGGAGTTTGCCTACACTGGAGCTGTATTATCTTTTAACAAAGACAACATGGCCCTGATTAGGGCTGCAGCTCAAGCACTGGGGGTCCCTAGAATACTGGATCTCTGCAACAAAGAGGAGAGGATAAATACTGTTGGAAGTCCTAAGAAGGAAGAGCAAAATATCCCTTCTCTAGAACAGATGAAGATTACTCTTCAGGCAATTAAAGATCTGTGGACAGAAAGAGTGGGGTGTGATGTGATTTTGGATGTGGATGGGGCTTCATTCCATGGTTAGTAGACATTATTTCATTCTGATTACTGCATTCTTTATGATATCTTGATGATTATTTAATAGTGGACGAAGTTGTTACTCTTCTTTTGTTTGTCTCCAGCCCACAGAGTTATCCTGGCGGCAAGCAGTGACTACTTCCGTGGCATGTTTACGTGTGGGATGAGGGAATCCCATCAGGCCTGTGTTGCCCTTCCCTTCCTGTTAGCTTCTGAGCTAGAGGCTCTGATTAGCTGCTCCTACAGTGGGATCCTTCCACTTAACTGGGACTGTGTCTTTGAAATCACCTGCACGGCCCTCCAGCTTCAGTTCCAGCCTGCCCTCTCGCTTTGCCTCAACTTCATGAGACAAGAAATGGAACCAAGCTCATGCCTGGATGTGGCATCTTTTGCTGAAGCCTATGAGATGTCAGAGCTCCTTGAGGAAGCTAATGACTTTGTGCTGAGGAACTTCTGGGAGGTGTCAGCCACAGAAAAGTTTAAGGACCTACCAGCAGAGAAGCTTCTAGATATCCTCCGCTGTGATGGTTTGTGTGTGCCCTCAGAGCTCGCTGTATTTCGAGCTGTATCCTCCTGGGTTGAAGCTGATCCTGAGGAGAGATTGGGCCAGGCTGGTATATTGATGACCGGAGTGCGGTTCCCCCTCATGACCTTTCGAGAGTTCAGGGAGGTCAGGGCCATTAACTTACGGATGGAGTGCCTCGGAAACAAGGAGGTGGAACTCTATGGCTCAGCACTCAAGGAATTTGCTTTCAGCCTTCCAAAGACTCAGGATCAGTGCCGTGTCCGGCATCCCAGAGACGCTCTGGTTCTGGTAGGGGGAGACATGCTGAACCTAGATACAGGTCAGCGCATAGCAAGTGGGGAACTGTGGTTTGCAAACTCCCTACGTAGTGGTATGGGATTGGTAAAGGAGATAGAGTGGAGGAGGCTGGGTGAGATGCCAGACAAGCCAAAGTTCAGGCATGGAGTGGCAGTAATGGCGGGAAGGTTGTATGTGATTGGAGGATGTTACTTCTACACCAAGGATGACATAATGAAATCTGCATACAGGTAAAGAAAGTCTGGGCACAAATATCCTGTTCACTTTATCCACTTTCAATAACTCAGATTGTCACACAGATGCACAACTGTGGTCTCACCTTTTCCATCTTTACCTTTACTTTGATCGCACACATGCCAGTTATGTCCCTGTGCAGAACAGTTGGAAGAGGCTTGCTGACATGCAGGAGTTTAGAAGTAACTTCCCAGTGGTGGTACACGAGGAGCGTCTTTATGCCATTGGTGGAGATAAGGAGATTAATCTCAATGTAGACAGCGTCGAGATGTACAACCCAGACACTGACTCCTGGAGGTAAGATTAGTAATGTTACACCTGAAACAGAAAACTTGACAAAGTATCATCCCTTCAAAGTGTAAGTACTGGGATAAGGTGTATCAATGCCTAGCTTTAGCATGCTCAAAATGACACGTATAACCAATACATCATGCTGGTTTGGAATAACTGCCACATGCAAAGCCATAGACCTCTGGCTCCCAACCTGGGGTCCCCTAGTGTTTACAAAAGCTTCACTATTGTGAGGCCTTTTTGAGTTGACGTGTAAGAAAACTTTAAAAAACATATATGCAGTCGGCCTATATCTCAGAATTTCATTAAAACTTCATCTATTTTTAAAGTTTAGATTATTGTTCAAGACATGTACTTTAAAAACAAACATCACAGGATAAGGCTATGATGATGACCTGAACATCTGCTACTGGACACACTATATTCACAGACCCTTCACTCTAGCCTCATCCTGCATTAGAAAAGTATGTAGTCAAAACAACCAAAGTACTAACAGAACAATATCCAAGCATTACCTGCAATGGATGAAAACAATCACTTTGTCAAAAAAAAGAAGCCTTTTAAGTATGTATAATTGTATTTATACATGAAACAGACAGAGGATTGTATGAAAAGTTCCTCTATCGATCTATATTTTTGATGCAATAATTACAGGAATTCACAACATGTTATTGCATCCACTATTTGGGTTAATCAATAAACTGTTCATGAGTTGTTCTGGACTGTTACGCATTGAATAAATCCATAAAATATGTCACTTAGTCAGTGGTTGTCAGTTACCTCAGTGAAAGGGGCCCCTTGAAGTAAAAAGTTGGGAAGCACAGATGAAGATGAAGAATGAAAGCTGTGTCAGCTTTATATTAACCCTCTCTCCTTCCATACAAATGTAATACCAAGGGTTGACCAGCAGATGTCACCATTTTGACTGTATCAAAGACTTGCATATTTGCAGCACAGAATATATTTGCAGCATATTTGAGAACTCGAAATGTGATATTACTGGTTTTTTTTTTGTTCTTTAATTCCAAGCCAGTAGAGGGCAATTCTTATTTATGTAACAAAATACACCTTATTGCAGAGGATGTGTTTAGATGGCAGAAGGAGCAGTTCTTACAAACTGAGACTAAAAAACTAGATTGATTTGTTTTACCCCTTGACTATATTCTTGTCTGATGCCTCTTGTTTCATTTTTGTCAGCTTCGTCCAGCCCCTGGACCAGGCTCTGAGCGGCCATGCTGTCACTGTCATAGATGGAGGAATCTTCATCTCTGGTGGTTTCAACTCTAAGTATGTGTGCCTGGTTACAATGTTCATGTACCACCCAGAGAGGGGAACTACCTACCTGGCAGACATGACCCATGACAGAGCCCAGCATTGTATGGAGCCCCTGCAAGGCCATCTTTACGTTGCTGGTGGTGTGTGTAACCTGAGGAAGTTCTACACTGACCAACAAGCCTGCGAGGTATATAACCCTGTGGCCGATTCCTGGACTGCTTTTGCATCACTGTCTGTGCCCCATGTGGGTGCAGCCTCAGCTGTCCTGGAGGGGAAGTTCTATATACTGGGAGGGTACTGCCAGGACGATTACAGTGAGTCTGGACTGGTCCACCGGTTCGATCCCAGCACACAGCGATGGCAGAACATGGGCAAACTGCCTGGGGCTGTTACTGACATAAGAGCCTGTCTGCTTAGATTGCCCCAACACTTTAGACTTTAATAACTAGCTGGTCAAGATGATCAGTTTTAGAAACTTTAGAGACACTTTTGGTTGCCAAAATTGTATTTATTAGCAAATGTCATTCAGCTAAAAGTATTTTTCTTAGTAGTCTTACTTATAGAAAAAATACAACTTATCACAACATGACAAATTAATTGTCGTCAATGTTTGATTATTGTTTCTGAAGAACAAATATACACCATCAATCAACTTGACTTTTTGTGTTTTACTGATCAGTTTATATATATATATTTAACTATTTGTGGTAGTAGTAAAAAAAAAACACAATTGTAGGGATTAAAAAGTGTTCAAAATAACATTGTTTAACACATATAGCATTATATTGCAATTTATATGTCTCTTCTCTTCAAGCCCTACATATAAAATCTGCCACAGAATCATCTTACCATTAATTATAGCCCTTAATTCATCATAATTATAATGAGCAAAAAAAGGTAAACTTCAGTTTCACCAAAATTACATAACAAACACACCCTTTCATCTTCAGGGGGACCATTAATCCACCTGTTTCTATGGGGTGGATTGTAATGTATGCAATAAGTATGGTACATTAAAGTGCCAAATAACATTTAGCATATTTTAAGGTCCAGGCCCATACATCTTGTCACTTTGGTGCAGGAAGTAAACACAAACTGTCCTCTCTCTCAGCGGGTATATGAGCCTTAAATTAAATTAAATTAAATTACTTAAATTACTCCTGTGTTAAATTCAGTTTTCCCATTAATTTATTCATATAAAAAACAATAGAATAGTATCTTTTTGGATTTAACATGGTAGCTTAATAAGTGAAAGCCTTCTCAGGACAATTATAATTAAAGAAGAAAACGAGACAAAAAGCATGTGTCCCTAAATAAAAACATAATCTAAAAACGTCTTAATTCTTAACCCCAAATATCTACGACGGGAAGATGAGGAACCCAGTGAAGACACTTGAATGTATTTTTCCACCCCTCCACAGTATGATGTTCACGGTCTCTTTGGCCTTCAGTTCAAGAATTACTGTGTTGCTGGTGGTGTCGCTGGTGTCCAGTCCTTTGAACTCCCAGGTGCTCACTTGGTAATGCCCGTTCTTCACCAGGATGGCTCCTGAAGTGTAGCAGCTGTAGCCAAAAGTCATGAATGAGAAGTGGTAAACCCCATTCAGTGGAGCAGTGAAGAGGCCTGCAAAAGAGGGAGATGGAATGACTTAAACATTATTTTCTGACTGAAAATTGGGGGAAAACAACTAGCCACAGGTAGCAAAATCATCTAAAGCACATCTAAAGCTCACTCATTAGCAGATCTCATTTGTTTAATCTGTACATACATTTAAACCTAAAACTAAAATTACAAGGGGTTATGTATGATTGGAGCTTTAGAGGTATTAGTAGGCAGATTTTTCTACTTTTGGACGAAGTCAGGCTAACTATTTGTGCTAAGCTAAGCTAAGAAGTTGCTACAGATTTACGGCCAGGTCATGAGAGTGGCAATAAAACTTTATTTTTTTAATTTTGTGTCACAATTTGTACTACTGATACCCCATATTAAATACAATCTATTTTTAAAGACACATATTTTCACCTGTGACCGTCATCGGTCGGCTTTCTGAAGGTGAAATATGTACAACATACCTGTTTTAGAGTTGTAAGCGTTGCCAATGTTTGTGAAGACTTTGTTAAAGATCAGAATATTCTTGGTGACGGCTGGTCCGGTGAACACATCATGAGATGCGGTTATAGTTGCAGAGAATGCCACCTTTGCATTGACTAAAAGAAAGTAAAGCAAACATTGTTATGTTGTGTGTAACTTACATTTGTCATCAGTTACATGTAGAGTCTGGATATTGGTTCGCTGCTCTTACCTTCTGCTTTAATTCTGTCCACCTCTAGTTTGAGTTCATTTTGTTTGTCAGCTTTTCTCTCAGTTGACCCCAGTCTGGTTTGTATTCCTGTAAACAGAAAAAGGGTAATCATTTTAAACTTTTTTAAAAATTATTTATTTAAAAAAAGGGGATTGCATTTAATTAACTTAACTTCTACATATACCTTTAATGTTGCTCTTGAGAGTGCCGATTTCAGCCTTCTGCTTGTCCGCTGTAGTTTTTTGTTCTTTCAGCTGTCCATCAACATTACTGAATTTGCTGTCAGTTTCCTCCTTAAATTCATCAACCTCAGCTTTTTGCACTTTAAGTTTTGCGCCGAAAGCTTGTAGCAAAGATAAATTCAGAGCATTATCAAAGTAATATCTTTTTTTTCCAGGACATTTTCACATCAAGTTAGTATGAATAATAAATGTTCAGATAGTATTGATTTTAAAACTACCTTCACTGTTGTTTTGTATTTTCTCCAGCTTAGCTTCAAGTTCCATCTTCGTGCCATCCAGTCGAGCTTCGACTTTGCCTTCAAGCTCCTGAGCCGTCGTGTTAAGGTTGGAAAGTTCACTCCTATATTGATTCAGGAGCTTCTTTGTCTCACTGAACACTGCCTTGGTTTCTGTCTCAACTTTTTCAAGCCTGGCTTCTTTTGCCCTCAACCGCCTCTCAGTTGTAAAAAGTGTATCTTCAATCTGACTGAAGTTCCCCCCAACTATTTCCCTGTGTTCAACCAGTTCTTGAAGCTCTCTCTTCAGGCTCGCTATGTCAGCTTTGTGTTTCACCAGCTGCGCCTTTGTGTCATTTAATTCCATCTCATTTTGTGAATTCATCGTTTCAAGGTCCTTTAGTGCACTCGAAATGTTTGCCACTAGGATTTCAAGCACACTGATTTCACTGGTCTTACCTTCCATAGCCTCAATCCTTTTTTCCAGCATCATTTGTTTCTCCTGAGTCTGTTTCTGGTTTTTATAAAGATGTTTAATGTTTCTGTAATTTGAGCAAAGAGTTGGTGTTTCCCTTCGTGCCTCTGGGTCGCACCTCCGTTCATCTAGGTGCCAGGAAGACGCAACTCCAAAAAAAGCAAGAAGGAGAATCACCGTGTAGACCATTTTCAGAGATTGGGTTACTTTACAGCTGTTTGCAAAATTAGGCTTCCTGTGCCAGCACTGGCTATAAGGCAGTGAAGCAGCTCCTTTTGTGTTCGACAGGACAGCCCATTCGTGACAAGGTTGCAGTAAGAACTAATCATGTCTTACACATATGTCATTTAAGGAATGTCCCTCGCTACTGAAAACAAGGAAACAACCAAATGGAAATATACTGTGTACTCTTACCCTTCTGACGTGTAGGAATTAAGATACATCAAAATGTGTTTTTTCCCTGCACTACACCACAATGTCTTAAAAATAGATAACGTTTTTCTGCTAATGGTTGTCTTAACCATTTATGTGTTAAGAAGACAAGTGCATGGGTCATTTTTTAGGTGAAATCACTGTCAAATGAACCTTTCTGTTACTGTCTTTCCCTGAATTTGGTGAAAAATATAAAATGTATCAGACTTGATATTTTTATCTCAATTGACACGGACATTTCCTTAATGTCCACATTTACAAAAATGTGTCAGTCCTGAGTCCTTTTTGTGGATTACAGTGGATTAAAGGGGCACCAAACAATTAATCCGAATTATCATAGATAATAATAAATAATGATAAAAGTGGCAGGGGCACCACCCTTAAAGAAGGGAAATGATTTGGAGCTGAACATGAAAGAGGTTGGCGTCATCCACTTTTGTGTGACATTAAACAGGCCAGTATGTATGACCACAAGCATTTATTAAAAAGATGATGAACAAATATATAAACTAACTAAATACACTCAACTAAAGACAAATGTGTGGTTTGTGTGTGTGTGTGTGTGTGTGTATGTATGAGGGTTTGCACTTGTGGTTGCACACCAGAAGGAATGTGTCTGTGCCTTTGTTCTGGCAGTATGTTCAGCTGAGCATCAAACACAGTATGTACTGAAAGAGTTAGTCAAAACCAAACAGACATGTTTTATAATTATGCAAACAATCAAAACAACAAACTAGCCCATGTATCAAACTCTATATAAGAATTATATAAGAGTGCTAACATGCTAATGTTCGGCAGGCATATTGTGCACCACGCCCATTCTAAATAGCCTGCCAACATTTGCTAGTTAATGCTGAACCTAAAGTTTGACAGCCTAGTTAGAATGTCATTAGTTTTGCAGTTATTTGGTCATAAAAAACAACAAAAAAACTACTAAAACATTTTGATCGAATGGTGAGGTAGACGTTAAGATATTTAGTCAAGTGGTGGTGCAATTGACCAATATGAACCAATGCATTTCCATTTGCTGACACTAATAAACATGTGTAGCCAATGTTCATGTTGCTGTTTTTGATCTGTTCTTCCTATTGGCCCAGTCCTGTTGTTGTCAAGATATTCACAGTTATTATTTATGCAATGTTGGAGTTGAATCCACTGAGCAACATGTCCCTGTATACTTCAGCGTGGGAAATGCAACCCAGGATTTTTAGAGGTACATTCAAGATCCAACACCTGCCCACAAAATTAAAGTTTCTGTGCAAGAAATGTGATTTAAAAATGTTTTAAGGCATGGCTCTTTATCTCGTTTTCCTTTGGAGAGATCACTCATCATAGGGGAATCCCTCTAAAGCAGAACAAGGAAATTGCATAGCATGGTCACGCACAGTGTTATGTTATGAAGTGCTTTAAGATAATAAGTTGCATATGATTTCTTCTGGTCTGGTCTGCAAATGTTCGCCCTGTGATAAGAATCACTTAAGATTTTATGAACCATGAAAACAGTTAAGACAACAGGTGATCAAGGACGAAGATTCTAAGGAATGAGGAAGATGAAATGGTGACAGCTGACGGTGGAACAAGGATGTAGACTAGAAAAATGCTTCGCCACTGTGCATTGTCTGTCAGCATTACATATTAGAACCCGTTAAGCTTTCAGTTCTTGACACACGAGCGTGCAGATCACAGTGATCACTGGGGCAGACAATAATTGTTTGAACAATGGATCATTCTTGCCAGAGGTAGACAAAAAAAACACCATACATTTATTCTATTCATGTGATATCCCTCTGTTGACAAGGTAACAAGTCCTGCTCACCATTCTTAAACCTTTTTTCTTTGTTCTTTATTTCCTCTTACAATTATTGGTAGGCAGATGGCCCTTAAAATTATATTTTTCCTTAAACTGAAACCAGATCCTCACTTTTTTCCTCACCTCTGAAGGATACCTCACATCACAACTTATTGCTTCCTGCTGCCCCACCACATAACTGGTGCCCCTTTTTTTTATTATTTTTGCCCCTGCCCCTCAAACAGTCTGTCTGCCACTGCAAGAATATCATTTCAAAATGATGATGAATATGTTATAAATGAATCCAAATATTGAAAACTAATAATAGGCCTTTGAGCCTAGGACAGCTGCAGAACATTAGTTAGTGTTACATCCACAGACGTTTCCCTCTGTGCTCTGGAATGAAACTCTTCTGCATACAAAAACACTGCTGACTGAGCTATTTTACACAACTTAAGTATTTTTTTTTCTGCAGTGTCGGAGTAAGAGTTTGACACTGTTGAGCTGCAAACATGGATTTCTAATAAAATTCCCTGTTGACAACATAAATTGACTTATTTCTTTCATTGTGCTCCAGGGATCTTTCTGGGGAAGTGGATTAATGTGTTGTGTGCTCAAAAATTGCCATTTATACACCAAAATTGTTGCTTTGTGGCAGATTTTACATTTTAATTAGAACAACACACAATGACAACCCTGTCCCACCCATAAATATGTACATTAATCATCATATTGTCAAGCTATGAACCAGTCTGATCTATCCAAGTGTGTCCTTCCATGGCCTCGCCTTGCTACCAGCATCTTTGTCTTTCGCTAAAGCTATGGGTGGGGTCTGCTGGAGGGGATTGTGGGTAAATGTCTGCCTCAGTGGACCTGCAAAGAGAGATGAAAAGATGACATGTAAACTGAACATAATTATTACCAATTATTTTCTTAAATAATCATCTTCAAATGTCTTATTTTGTCTGTCAGTGTGTAATTAATCACACCATAAACAATGTCCATTAAATATCCGGTTACAATAAGCTTTTTTCATTTAAGTGTCATTATTGCAATAACTGGCTCTGGGCACAAGAGGGAGCACCTCCTCCATTTCTACATAAAGACATCACAAAGTGTGGACTGTAGGGAAAACTTTAATGTTTTAAATAAGCAGTACATTAGTTTGTAAGAGCCTCTGAATCACCAAGTTGTGGCAAATTTAGAAACAACCTCAGCCAGCTGTTTCTCAGTGACACACAGCTGAAATAAGACCAAAGAAGGAATAAAAAAAAGGTCTGTCTATGTGAAGCTGATGATGTAGTAGTGAGGACTGACCTTTAGCCGCGAGGTCCAGATGGTTTTTGATTCTCCTTTCCCTCTCTTCCAGCTTCTGGGCCGACTGAGCGTTTTTCCAGCCTGGGCAACCGAACAAGAGTTGGACAAAGTCAGAAACGATCACACTGCAAATTGAGCTGTCTCCAGAGTTCAACAATGGTAACGTCCACAAGTTCTATTGGATGTATGTTTAGACACCAACCCTTCTTCATGCTTTCGATGAAGCCCTCATTTTGGGGCAGGGCGGAGGTCGGGTGTTGGATCTTCTCCGGGATCTTCAACCTACTTCTGATCGCAGGGTGTTTGAGCACGGCGACTTGACACAAGGAGAAGCAGTTTGAGGTCAGCCAGTAGGTAAACACAGCCTGAGGATGGTTTGAGAAGAAAGATTTGAGACAATGTACAACTGTACTGTACAAAATATCTGCGGCAGGTTTTAGGATGTTTAAGATGCATTTCCTGGTACTAAGTGGTCTTTCAGTATGATGCGGGGGGAGGTTAACGACTGACCGTGGGGAAGTTGATGGTGAAGGGGAGGATGACGAAGGGCATGATCCTGAACACAGTCTTCATGGTTCGCAGGTTTGGGTTGTCGACACCAGACTCTGCACCCAACTAAACAAAAAAAAGAAAAAACAAAAAGATAACAATGAGCTCATTGTTAAGGAAACTGATGTTACTATAACCTTCTGACAAGTTGGGTAAAAGGTGGCTGACCTCCACGATGAAGAACATGGTTCCAGTGACAAATAAAGGCAGGATGTAAAAAGGATCTGCTATTGTCAGGTCTGGAAACCAGAGCACGCCTCCGGTCATCAAACTGGGCACCGGCAGATAGGCCATCTTCCTCAGTGCGATGAAGAAAGACATGAAGATCGGTGCCTGTGGGGACAGACAGATAAGTGGTTTGTCCTGATCACATATAATATCTTAAAACATAATTCAACAACAAAAACACCTTCTTAAAAACGTTTTTTAAAACATGTTAAAATGCAGTGTTGTAGAATAATGGGAAATACACGTTTAAGTTTCTAGCAGCCGCATAAGCACATATTTATATTTGCAACATTTTTAAATTTTATCACACATTACATATATCACTGAAACATGTTTATATATATTTAGAATAGTGTAGTCTGGGTGGACTATGATAAGGTTATGTTATGTTACCGTTATTCTCTGTGCGCATGGGTGAAAACACTTAAGACCAATGTGGTGCAAGTAAAAGATGAGGAAAAGATGAGAGAAATATTTAAAACTTCAGATCGAAATGAGATTTTGCCATGAGGTTGTGATCTACATCTTCAAAATAAATCATCATTTAACGTTTTCCCCTTTGCCTGGACCCGTGAGTATTCTGTTTTAACAAGAAAAGACTGAATTCAATAGAACTTGTGTGTGTGAGTAGATTGTATTACCTAAATTATTAACAAAATAAACTATAAAAAGCTCTGTTCAGTACGAGGAAGGTCAGTGGCAGACTTGTAGAACTTGTAGGCATATAGGAGATCTACGAGATACCTTTGTCTACGCAGTAACAGTTGCAAGTGGATATGGAAGTGTAATGTAAAAGTGGAAATAGTGGGAAATGTTTCTGAGGTGCAAAGTGTTAAAACGGCATACAAAGTTGAAATGAATGTAACATTTCTTTCATCTGCTCCTGCTTCATTCGATTATGTCTCCATGAAAGGCCAATGTATAGAAACATGAACGTGAATATGAATCCTGTTTTGATACATTGCATACATTTTTACCTTATTGGAGAAACCAGAGATACACTGACCTGCACCAAAGGGACTAGGAAGCCACGGAGAGGATTCACATCATACTTCTTCTGGAACAAGTTCAGTTCAGAGTAGGCTTTGGCAACTGCAACATGCAAACGACAGCTGATGACGAGTTGGTGAGGCTTTTAGCATAATTGACATCATCTAAATGGTGACTGAAAAGACAAATGCAATTAAAGCTGCAAGCAGCGTTGGGCGGGACCTCGCACTCCACGCAACTCGGGGTGCGCTGCGGACGCGTCGCGTGCCGTCGTAACACGTGCGGAACACAACACGAAAATGTCACGTACATCAACTCAAAATCGTCACGCAGCGCTTACCACCTGTTGCTGGAAGGTGGCGCTATTGCTATGTCTTAATATTGTCATGTAGACAAGTTCAGGGCGGGACTGTTGTAACACATGTGAAGTGTCATTGAGATTGGACCACGTACGCTGAAGTTATGAGGACGTGTTCAGGGCGAGACTGTTACAGAATATATGAAGTTCACTGGAGATTGGACATTGCACACTGAAGTTATGAGTGGCATTTCATGGCGAATCCGCTGAATTTGACAAGTCGTCACTGGCACGGTCATTTCACGTAACGCAGCACAAAATCGCCATGCAGCACATACTTCCTGTTGCCAGTAGGTGGCGCTATCACTATGTCTGAATATTGTCATGTAGACGTGTTCAGGGTGGGACTTATGAAACACGTGAAGTTTCATTGAGATTGGATCATGTACGCTGAAGTTATGAGGACGTGTTCAGGGTGGGACTGTACACTGAGGTGGAGTACTATCTGTTTATGGTGACTGGTCGAAATTCAATGCAACGCCACAGGCACGCCGTTTGACGGAATGTCAT
Organism: Dicentrarchus labrax; assembly: GCF_905237075.1. Lineage (NCBI taxonomy): Eukaryota > Metazoa > Chordata > Actinopteri > Moronidae > Dicentrarchus > Dicentrarchus labrax. Next base: position 4,546,081 of record NW_026136705.1, on the reverse strand, counting down.
AAATAGCACAACTTTAAATCATGAATGTCTTTAGATTGCGCTGATTAAATTTGAAGTAGATCCGATAAATTCCCTAGGAGGAGTTCGTTCAAATACAAGGCGAAAAATCACAGAAAATGAGCACAGAATTTAAAATGGCTGAGTTTGATGCCAAGCCACGAACACGCCGTTTGACGGAATGTCGTAAATAGCACAACTTTTAATCATGAATGTCTTTAGATTGCGCTGATTAAATCTGAAGTAGATCCGATAAATTCCCTAGGAGGAGTTCGTTCAAATACAAGGCGAAAAATCACAGAAAATGAGCACAGAATGCAAAATGGCTGACTTTGATGGCAAGCCACAGACACGCCGTTTGACGGAATGTCGTAAATAGCACAACTTTTAATCATGAATGTCTTTAGATTGCGCTGATTAAATTTGAAGTAGATCCGATAAATTGCCTAGGAGGAGTTCGTTCAAATACAACGCGAAAAATCACAGAAAATGACCAAAAAACTCTAAATGGCTGACTTTGATGCCACGCCACGGACACGCCCTTCAACGTACATGCACAAATAGCACAACCTTTAATCAGCACCATGTTTTGACTGTACTCACAAATTTTGAAGCAGATCTGATAAATTCCCTAGGAGGAGTTCGTTCAAATAAAACGCGAAAAGTTCGCCTAAAGTGAAAATGAAAATCAAAATGGCCGACTTCCTGTGGGGTTTGGGGTATGGGTCCAAGAGGCTTTTTTGTACGTCCCAGCATGTTACACGTGCTTACCGAGTTTCGTACATATCGGTGAAACGTGGCGCCGGGGCTTCTGTTTTTTTATCCTGTAGGGGGCGCTACACACATGACGAACACGATATTTGGTATGTGAGCTTCAGGCACTACTCTACACGTGCCCTGTGAATTTCATATTAATAACTATTACGGTATTCGCACAGTGATTTACCATGCCAAAAGAGCACCACCTAGTGGCGTATTTTGTTTTTCCTTTTTAAGGGAGCCTCAGGGAGCCAGGGGGAAGCATCATACCAAGTTTCATCTTAATCACATATACCGTTGTAGAGATATAAACTTCTTAATTTTAAAGAGCGCCACCTAGTGGAAATGGCCTGAAATTGAGCACGATGCTTAAGGAAGACATGTGGAACTATGGACCCAAGTTTGGTGTCAATCGGACATACCAATGTGGAGAAATGGTCCACTTCCTTTTTTGACAAAAAATCTACAGGAAGTTGGAATTTTATAGCGTGCTTATTTTTTTAAATTTCAAAAATGTTCAAATTAGCCTTTTTGCCAGGGCGGTCCCCAGGTAGTAGGGGAAAAATTTCGTGCAAATCGGAAAAAGCATGTAGGAGGAACACTTAAAAGTAGTTTATGGACATTTTGCGCTCTAGAAAAAAAAAATTCTAGGCGGAAGTGGGCGGGGCTTATATGGGGAGATTCAGCTCTATTCACCGAACACGTGGATGTAAGTTTTTTGAATGTGCGACAAACGATGCCGAAGTTATTAGCCTAAACGCATTTTTTATGATAGTAGCGCCACCTAGTGGCAGACCCGAAAGCGACACATGTAATATCCCCATTTTCACCAGGCCTGACAACTTTGCCAAATAAAATTGAGTTTTCGTATATGTTCAGGGGGGGAAAAACGCTGTCGAAGTGGCCTAAAAATAATAATAATAGGTAAGAAATCGAGCAAAACAATAGGGACCTCCAGGTGTCAGGTCCCTAATTAAAGACGTTTTTTTTACATTCAAATTTGTTTCCACTCTGTTTGGCCTCATTCATCCTGTTAGTGAGTTTGGTCATCTCAGGCAACACGTTGTTCAGCTTGGCCGCCTCCCTCTGGCCCTTCACAATCACCGGAAACACAACCAGACGGGCAAACACCGTTCCTACACGGGGGGTGAGGGATTAAAAGAAGAAGGACAGAGGAAGAGGATAAGACACGGGAAATACAACACAATGTCTCAAGGAAAATATCGCACGCAGGTACCAACAGAACCTTTTTATGTGTGTGCTTACCTGCAACAATGGCCCCCCACCAGGGCAAACCGAGATTCACGTGCGCGAACTCTAACAAGTTCTGGATCAGCCCCACTGGTGTGTAGGCCCCCAATCCAAGCTCTGCTAAACTGCTTTCTGTAGTCGCAGCCTGCAAGACCTCCAATGCAGTCGGTGCAGCGTCTGCGACCTGCTCAACGACTGGCTGCCCTAAAATAGGGGTGGGGTCAGCGGATGCAAGCTCGGGGAAGGAATCCAAGACCGGTGGAGGAGGAGGAGGAGAGATGTCCACAACTGGTACTCCCATGGAAGCTGTTTCAACTGGGATCTAAAAGATATTAATGAAACTGAAACATTCACGTTATAAAAAGGTTTGGACAGATCATTTAATTTTTAGATGTAGTCTCGGCCACCTGTTCAGTGATTGGTTGCGCAATAATGGGGGTAGTGTCAGCGGGCAGAGAGACTGGAAGGCTAGAAGCTTCCACAACTTGAGCGGCCAGGATTCCATCATCGGGTGGGATCTGGAAATATCGACACTTTTATCAATAACAACATGGTAAAGGTGTGACAATTCATTCAAGCAGCTTTTCGGTTCCATGTTGCACTCGTGCAATGTGAAATATCACAGTCTGGCCACAACATTCACCAGTTAACTAATAAATGATATGTTCGAGCAGACACGATTTAACAAATTGAGCCCCTGACAGGATCCTCTCTTCCCTCTTGAGCTCTAATGAGGGTGACCTGAGACGTTTATTGACGTCATCAGACTAATCTGCACTATCTGTTAGTGTTGCACGGTGCACCGATACTTCAAAAGTATCGCGATTCTCGGAAATTAAAAACGTCTCGATTCCTAAATTTAATTGTATCGATACTTTTAAGAATGACCGCGTTCCAGATTTGTAAGAGTCGTATTTCAGGTTTATGTGTGCAATGCATGCTTCCAGTGCCTCCCTATTGACGTCTGTGTTTTTTCTCCTCACGCACGCAGCAAAGAAGCTGCAGCTGTCATGTGACAAACACTGTAACGAGATCGCTGCATGTGCAAGCACAAGTGATACTGTGGCCGCCAGTCCACAACTGGTAGAAAAAGGAGGAGTGAAATATGGAAGTACTTTGCCTACCTTGCTGACAGTGAGGGCAAAGCTACCGATAAGTCGAGACCTGTTTGTCGCCAGTGCTAACGTTACAAAACAAATGTAAACAAAGGGAGCCAACACCTCCAACCTGGAGAAACACTTGGCCGACAAGCACGCCGAGTTGTAGGAGGAGTTTAAAGACCGACAGGTTAGTATGTGAAAGATAACACGACCACGCTCATGCCCTTAAATAAGTCAAATGAGTAGGCTATGGTTTATTTTGTGAGAAGTCACTATTTTGCACCACCGTAGTTTGACGAGGCTATCTATAGAAATAGTAGGCTAACTATGAGCATTATCCTCATGGCTAACCAACAGCCTGCCTACGGATAATTCAACATCTCTGAAAACGCAACTTTCACAGATAACGTTAATCATTTGCAAGCTGCTAAAATAAAGCATACAAACATCAGCTAAAATGATCTATAGGCTATATGATTATAATCAGAGTATGTGCATGTTTGTCAGTGTTTGGGTTATTACAGCATTTAAAGAGCACAGACCTACGCAAAGGAGGTGTATTTGTGAAACGCCTTGTAAGAAATGATGGACTCAAATATAAAGTTAACCATCAAAGAAATCAGACGTTGAAGTACAGGAAACATTAGCCTATATTAATCCATATATCACAGCTTAAATAACATTAGGTTAACTCATTATTTCCTTTTATTAATTACGGTAATGTTATGGTTAAGTAAATGTTATCACTATAACCACTGCATATAGAGATGCTAAGTTAGTCACAAGTTATGACAAATTTATCACCATCATATTTTAAATATTTCCATTTTCTTCTGCTACAGAATCGAAAAAGTATCGAAATCGCAATCCTTGACTTGGTATCGGTATCGAAACAATAATTTTGGTATCGTGACAACACTACAATCTGTACTAAACCCTGTCCTCCAAACTCACCTGCGAGCTGTTGTGTCTGACTACCACGGCGTTCACCCAGAGGACCTTCCCGTGCTGTCTCCTGAAGGCAGGACTGCGACACTCCAACACCGTGTGCAGATGGGACTTCAGGAGCAACCGCTGTTTGTGAACCAAGAGAGACAGGGTGTCAAAAATGTGTCATTATTTAAAGCCCATAACATGTCGACTCTGTCGAAATGAGCAACGCTTTATCTGAATTATGACGTATAACCTCAGGTAGCAGGACATTTCACCAGCCTGCATTACTGACAACGCTACCACACTTACTGGGACTTGAAATGGGGCATTAATAAAGTCGGATAATCCTTTTCTTGTGTTTAAAAAACGAATGACCAATTGAGCTGGACTGTGAAAAAGTTCCCTTTCATTAAACTTTATGACCTGAACCTTTAGATAAACCAGGTTCAAGTTTGACCTCAGACACAGTGACCTCTAGTGGCCTTTAGGTAGGGGACTTCTACAGGAGACAGCATGTGGGTTTAGACTTGTAAACAGGGAATAAGTTAAAAGTCTCAGTATCTTTACTGAAGAAGAAAATGTTGTGGAAGTTGTTGACCAAGTTAGAAGCAGCAGAAGCGGCAAACAGAGCCGCATTAAAGTAAGCCTGTGGAGCCAGTCTGTCTCCACTGGAGAGGCTGCTACTGTCAAAGTCACACACCAACCATGCACTCATAGCTGCGCAGTGTGGATGCTAGCCGGCCACAGAGTTAGCCGGGAAAAGTCTCTGTCTGCGGCTTGTTGTCTGAAACAAAATAAAACTCCGGACGTGAAACTGTAAAGAAGACCTACGTGGCTCCAAATGTCTGAAAGTGGACGGCTGCCTCGGCTCGGTGCTCCACTCTGTCTCAGGAAACATCTTGCGAGGCAACTCGGAGTCACCCCGCTCCTGATGGCCGCCATGTTGGTAATAAAAAAAATAAAAAAAATGTCAAACTTCTTCGTCCTGTTTTTTTTTTTTTTTGGCAGATTGCAATCTCAACATATGGGTGCAATAGCGCCACCTACCGTACCGGAGTATGTAGCGTCAGCTCTACAAAACAAACCCCCTACACTCTACTATTCTACTTTGTTTATTATTATTATCTAAATCCCCTCCTCGTCCAGCCTCTGTCTTTATTGTATTTGATACATGTTCAACATTTTAACTTTTTATTACAATTACAATGCACACACATACTTGTGAATTTACCTTACCCTAATAAAAAGAATAATGCCTTATTTAAACCAGTGTGAACAAATCTTAATACTTTAACACTTTGAACTGTTTTTTGTATTCTATAGTATGTCCCCCCCCCACACACACACCTTTTTTTTTGTCAAATTTAGAATAGACCTTAATTTCTACTTGGTATTATGACATTTATATTTTATGTTCTTCATGTTGACCTTAATCATTATTTCCTATATTTTATTCATTTTATTCTAGTATTAAGCTTACATTTTCTCTTTGATAACACTCATTCACATTTGCCGGCTTGTTGTCAGTTAGGCCTAACTAATTTGCCCCGTCACTACAACCTTATTATGGCATCATTTACTGTGTATTTCTAACAATCATTCACTTCCAGCTATACATTCCTGTCTAATTTTCTCATTACATATTTTAAGTCATCTGCTGCTGTCTGGCAAAGTAGGGTTAATGCAGTTTAAGCCAGGTTCGATGTTCCTTTCTCATTCTTTTCAATTCTGTTGGGGACAAAGACGTGTCACATTTCTTATCTTCGTTGTGCACATATCAACTAAATATGTTTGTTCATTCAAAAATGAGAAAGTCTCTCCTGACTGAAATAATAGACCTTTGAGCCTCAGACAGCTGCAGAACATTAGATAGTGTTACTTCCAGAGTCATTTGCAAAAATACATGTTACGCTCCTCTGTGCTGGAATGAAACTCTTCTGCTTTGACAACGGGCTCAGGCTGCAGACTCCTACAGCTACAGGTCAACTTTTTTTTTTTTTAATGGCAGGTGATCATTGTTTTGTTAATCCCCTTTATCCTATCTCTTCTCTTAATTATACATTTTAGTAAGTAATTTAGTGATGAATAAAGTTAAACCAGAGTTCAGCTAAGCTTCCGCTAAATTACTTCTAATTTATTGTAAGATCAACTTTTATAGTCTTTAAGTTGGTGCACAGCAGGTATGCTGAGCATGCAAATTTTAAAGCCAGAGGGATAAAACAGCAACGTGTTGGTGTAGCCCAATAAGCACATAGTTGTGTCATAATACGTGCGTTAGAGAGCAAAGTGCATTTCAACTGTAAACTATCCTTCTATGTATATTCTCAGTTAAAACTCCCAAGAAAGAAAATAGTAGGCCTAGAAAAATACCCAGTTGCCAGTACATCATATTAGATTTCATAAATCGTTATATAAAATGGAGTATAATTGGGTACATAATGTTTTTAATACACCTTTGAAGGGTCTTTTTTACACATTATGACAGTAGTGTATACACAGTATATACTCAAGACATGAATGAGAGGCAGACATCATCCTTTATCAGTTTATTGAGCATCAGAGAAAATCAATTATACCATTTACATAAAACTCTAAAATATTATCATGGCAAAAAAATATGGTTTTAATCATCACAAAATAGTATAGATTTTTCTTATTCTTACACTCTTATAAATCTACAATAGGATACCAAAAAAATCTAAATATTAATAAAATATCCACTCTTTAGTTGAAGTTTAGTGTAGCCACTTTCTCTCAATGTCTAATCTGCAGTTAGAAAGTCTGTTAGTAATTTTGTTTCCCCCTTCTACAGGTTGAGATTCCTGACATTTGCCATGTTACCATTCAATAATGTACAGACAGTAGCCTACACAGTGTACACTGTAAGTGTTGTATAAACATGTCACAGAAAAAGGAAATATAAGAAATATAAGGTAGTTAGGGTGGTTTTAAAACTTACTATAAAGCACAGATGAAATTAAACGTTTCAGTATAATTTTTTTTAACCATTTATGCTGTCCTCCTTTGTCCATGGCTGCAGCGCTGTAACAGTTATCAGTGGTTGCAGATGAGTTCCAGTTGTCATAGCAGACCAGCTCGTCACTGACCCAGAACCACAAATCCAGAGAGCAGGTGTAGCGCAGTCCCAGCCAGACAAAAGGAGTTGAGGCGTTCTTGGTTTTCTCTTGGACCCATATCTGCTGATGAGGGTTAGTGATGGACACCAGGTCACGATAGTTCTCTGTACAGTAATTCAAGGCCTCCTCCCAGGTCTTACTCTCTTGGATCAGGATCACTTCATCTGTCATGGAAGTAATTAAAACAAACACAGGATCATATGAGCAGCTTTGTTATAGTTAATTGTTGGGAACACTGAGATCCAATGTGGATTTTCAAGACTGATTGTATATTTGGTGACATCATTCATGCAGAAATAATAAATAAATACTGTAAGTTCAGCTGGATCTCCCGACTGATTCCAGTGCTGCTCTTATAGGAGAAAACATTTGAGGCAGACCTTTGTAAAACTCACCTTCATAGCAGAAGAAGGATTTTGTTGTATTACAATCATCAGAGCCCCATTTTCCATTTAACATAGTCATGGCACATTTCTTGCTGTCGTCATCTTGAAATAACTTCAGATCCCAGTTTCTGAAAGAGAAATGACTCCCATCTGACCACCTCCAGGTGTCTCTGAACAGGCCGATCCACACATCATAAGAATTAATTTGTTCCTTGAGATCGGGGTCATTTAACTGATTGAGTCCACTGACCAGGTCGGTGTGATTTTCTCTGCAGTAGTTCTGAGCTTTGGGCCAGCTCATCGTATCGTTAATCAAATGGAATTTTTTTCTGGATATATTTGTTTCTGTGGAATAAACAGAGAAAGTTATTTATTTAAAAATATATATATAAATATACCGTATATCACCATATACACCCTATACTGTGTGTTTTAAGGAAATACACATCTTATCAAGTCATTTAGTCTCATGAAATATTGTTTTTCTTCCTTAAAACTGGTGAAATGCTAATGTGAGATAAATTAACACGATTCCACTTAAGATATTTATTTTGGTAAAAGTGTGTTTGGCATAATAAGGTAGGTCACATCATTTCTTGTGAAATAAAAGTAAAAGAAAATGATAAGGATTTATGTTTTATAAATACACCACAGTAATCCACCATGTGTTTACTTCATTCCATATAAATGAGGTATATGTCCACTTAGAAAACCATTGTTAGACTGGATGATGCTGAAAACACACAATAGTATTAATATCTATAAACTCTCACCGTTGTAGCAGATAAACATATATTCTCTCTTACAAGGAATATCAATCCATCCTTTACTCTTTTTCTTCAACGCACAGTTTTCATTATTGCCGGCATCATTCGGCTCATTTTTATGCCACGCTGTCTCTGTCTCAGAATACTCCACTCCCGGGCAGAGACCAGTGCCACTCCTTGTTTCCTTCTCCTGAGATGTTGTACAGCCCAATCCAGGCATTGTGTGTTTCATCAGTAGAGTCACGGAGTCTCTCCATGTCTGTCATGTCGTACACTGTGGCCAGGTCAGTGTATTCCTCTCTGCAATATGCCTGGGCTTCTTCCCAGGTCTTTTTATGTTCAATAAAGTGGTACTCATAGAGGCGACATGTGAAGAAGGAACACTGACCTAAAAACAGATAAAAATATTGTTCAGTATTGGTGCTGACAACAAGAATCTGATTAATAAATGAAAATCAGATTATGTGTGTCACTGATTTGTGCTGTTAGTAGTCTAACAGTTTCGTGACTCCAGATCAAGTTGTGTTAATTCACAGCTAAAAACAGGTATACTGCAGTAGAGCTGGTAAGATGATCCACTTACCCATCAGAATGAGCAGAAACAGACTCCACTGCATCTTTGCTCTGTTGGATGAAAGGGATATTTTAGTGTGCAGTGAACCAAACACAATGATCTTAACAATTTATCTCTGTTGGATGAAATACACTTACTGCTTGTCCGAGGTATGCAAAAAAACTGCACTACTCTTTGCAGTATAGAAAGTTATATAAGGAAGGTAGAAAATGTGCAAATTATAGTCAAACCAGACCAAACAGTGGACATTCATAAATACTTTTTTCAGCCACTGGAAGTTACTTATTTTAGTAAAATGCAAAGGAAAAAATAGTGCAATATAACAATCTAGAATCAAATTATCCGTGTAGAAGCTTGTAATGTTCTGTTTGTTCTGCAACAATCATAATGATTATAATTATTTGTAACTTTTATGAATGTACAAGTTATACACCAAATAGGAACAACACCTACCAAAACACCTCTGACACAAGGTCATCGAAAGCTAAACATTGTACTGTGAGCATAACAAAGGTTGTATTTGAATCGATTGCATTTTATTATCAGGTGTTTCTTTTATGCTGTCCACATTTTGTAGAAGCTAGAAAATAAAAAGCAAACTTGCAATTACAGATTAAATTATAAATGCTGAAAATCAAACATTGGGAATGAAAAAGCTAAATTTAGATGATAATTTGATTCTGTCTGCAAAATGTTAAATACAAGTACTGAAGGACAAATAGCAGCATAATTTGATATATTTGTATATTGGATTTTCTTTTGCTGTCCACCTTTAAACAAACAACATGAAATCTCAAGTGAGAAAACAGAGTTTAAACTTACATCTGGTGATTTCTTGTGCCTTCGCTTCACTCTGATGTCTCTCCTTGATGTGCTGATACAAAGTGCTCTCAATGAAATACAATCAGCCCCCGAAAGCCAGCACTGAATATGAAAATGCAAAAGTCGCCAAAAGAAAGACCCATTTATGACAAGAGGAAGTCCGTGTCGGTTATGAAAGAGGTAATTTACATAAAAAACAGCCTGCACTATATGTTTGCTCTGTTAGATTACAAAATATGTTTGAGTGTATAAGCAAACACAATGATTTTGATAGTTTTACTAAATGTGAGTACATACACATCACTTACTGTATGCTCAGGTTAATAAACTATAATGATGCCTTTGCTCAATACTTGTGCTGTAGTCTAATATAAGGAAGAGGAATATGGGTGGAAAATGTGCAAATCCTTATCAGATCAGATACAACAGTTTCTGTCTTTGGAAGCTTGTTTCCAATGACGAGCGAAGCAATGACACAACTTAAGAGAGTTTTAAGTTGAGTTAGAGCGTTTCTATAAACACTCAGAAATAAAAGGTTTTATTCAAAAGTCCAATCTACTTTAGATAACTAATAACTAATGCTCTCTGCAGCCATTGTTACCCTAAATTTCACTTGATTTGACCTCATCTTACAGTAGGACCGTGTGGACTGTATACAGTTGGGTCTGACTGACAAGACCCCTAACTCCTGTAGTTTTGTTGCACCTTTTATTCTTTAAAATCCTCCCATTAAAAGGTTCAATCAAGGGGGGAGCTACGGAGCTGTGCCTCAGCAATCTGCATCTGGGCAGGTATGTTTTATTTGGGCGTTTATGTTGCGCGTCATTCATTTCCTTTATAATTTTCACTTCTTTATCGTGAGCATTTCAACAAAAGATGTTGAAGGACACAGTCTTTCTCTGTCTCACAGAGGTGTGTAACTGGGAAAGGCAGTAAAGTCTTCACTGCTTGCTGATGGACAGACTCAGATAGACTTCGCTTTAATGCCCAGCAGAATGAGTCCTATGTTGGACTAAATGCTGTTGGGACGTGCAGCTCCAGTGGACGAGAGTTGAGAGTTGCTGATCTGACACCGAATCTATGCACATTAATTAAGCGCATGATAAGCCTGTGAGTCCTTATATATAACAAACAACCCTGCACATGTCCAGATCAATCATGCTACGGGCATTACTGACTGAAGATAAAGTCGGACAGAGCTGCAGACGTACATTTAGAATAACTGGTGACAGAACATTACATGTTCAAGGTCCAACCTCTGATTGGGAAAATAGCAAATCATAGTTTAGGACAATGGGATGGCACCTGGGATGGCCAATCAGGTTTCAGGGGTGGCCCGTGATGCCCTAGGCCACTCCTTTGACACGTCCCTGTCTGTATAACCACTAGGCATCTCTTTCTACATTATTATATCATCTAATTCTCTTTGAGTCTGCAGCCTAGCAGCATATCAGCCTTCTTTTCTTGCTTTTGTTAGTAACCGATGGTCTTGGCTGAGTTGATAAACCTCAGCTAAATTGTTATTAAATTATATTTGCGGACAATTGCTGGATTAATTTAAAACCTCTACAAGTTTTTTATGTTGATTCTGGCGGACCGTGTGGGAAAAAGCAGCAGTGTTTCAACCACCTTGTTTTTCAAGGGGAATCTGACCCAGTGGCAGACATTAAGAATAACTATAGAGAATTAGCTTATCTATGTAAGTCATATAGAGGCACCAGTATTAAATCTCATAACCAGTTAAAAACTCCTTGTATTATATTTAAAGAGTCTTTAAGTCTGACAGCAGGTCAGCTGAACATGCACATTTTAAGCTTATTGAAGCTAAATAAACAGCATGGCTGACATGTTGGCACATATTAGCTCATTGTAGATGTAGCTGTATTGTTATCATCTGATAAGCATGTAGTTTGTCTACCAGAGAGTTATTTAAAGTATTTTTTTTCAACTCTTCTTCTCAGTACACATTCTCAAAAAAGAGTGCAAATATATTATTATCAGATTTATTAAATTAAAATATCAATACAGTAAAAGTATTGTGTACACATAAAGACAAATTTCAACAAGTATGGACAGTAAAGTTTCCAATATGTGTAATGGGGTTTTAATTATATTAATCAAATTATTAACATCTAGTTTCCTCACATAAAGTCAATAAGAATTAAAGCTGCAAGCAGCGTTGGACGGGATCTCGCACACCGGCGCGCGTCGGGGCGTGGTGCGGCAGAGTCACAAATGCCATTGGGGTGCGCTGCGGCCACGTCACGTGCCGACGTAACAAGCGCGGACCACAACACGAAAATGTCACGTAAATCGGCTCAAAATCGCCACGCAGCACTTACTTCCTGTTGCCACTAGGTGGCGCTATCACTATGTGTTCAGCGTGGAACTCTTATCAGACATGTGAAGTTTCGTTGCAGTCGGATCATGTATGCAGAAGTTATGACGGATCCCTCTTTTTATGGCGAAGGATCGAAATTGGATGCCACGGGACACCACACCACGGGCAGGAGGTTTGAAGAAAAAAACTGAAGAGCACAACTTTTAATGGTGAATGTGTTTAGATGGCTGTGTCCAAATCTGAAGTCAGTCCAATAAATTCCCTAGGAGGAGTTAGTTCAAGTACAACGTGTGCAAATCGAGACAAAATCCATAATGGCCGACTTCCGGTTGGGTTTGAGGTATGGGTCCAAGAGACTTTTTTGCTTCTTTTATCATGATACACATGCGTAGCAATTTTCATACATGTCAGTCATACGTGTCTTGGGGGCTGACTCTAGGGGGCGTGGCTAAGCCATTTTGCGACGCCCATCCACGGGACCAAGACAATACCTCGCGGTTCCGGACCACCGAATGCTGTGCAAAGTTTTATGAGTTTTCAGGCATGTTTAGACCCCCCTAAATTGTCAATTTTTTGGATTTTTGCCACGTCGCCATGGCAACATGGTTCCATGCAAATTCTTAAGATTCATAATATGTGATCCTCATCCTCCTAAGGAACTTCTCACATGATTTCAGCTGGATCTGGTCAATATGCTTGAAGATATAAATAAAAGTACAAAAAATACATTTCCTTTCACCACTAGGGGGCGCTCTCACTATTACTGAATATTATCACATAGAAGTGTTCAAGGCAGTACTCTTACCAGGCAAGTGAAGTTTGGAGCCGATTGGACAATGGTACATCAAAGTTTGACGCCACGCCACAGACACGCCCTTTAATAAGAACTCACCACAATCAAGAAATATCATTAATAACATGTTTTGTATTTCCTGACTACATTTCAGCTTGATGATCATCCTACTAGGAGTAGAACATGGAAGTATAAAAAAATGACATTTTCTTTCACCACTAGGTGGCGCTCTCACTATTACTGAATATTATCACATAGACGTATTCAGGGCGGGACTCTTATGAGACATGTGAAGTTTCGTTGCAGTCGGATCATGTACGCAGAAGTTATGATTAATCCCTCTTTTTATGGCGAAGGTTTGAAATTGCACAACATGTGACGCCACGCCACGGGCACAATGTTTGACGAAAACAACTGGGGAGCCCAACTTTTAATGGTGAATGTGTTTAGATGGCTGTGTCCAAATCTGAAGTCGGTCCGATAAATGCCCTAGGAGGAGTTCGTTCAAATACAACGTGTGCAAATCGCCAAAAATGGCCACAAAATCCAAAATGGCGGACTTCCTGTTGGGTTTGAGGTATGGGTCCAAGAGACTTTTCTGCTTCTTTTATCATGATACACATGCGTAGCAATTTTCGTACATGTCGGCCTTACGTGTCTTGGGGGCTGATTCTGGGGGGCGTGGCTTCGCCGTTTGGCGGCGCCCGTGCACGGGGACAACGTCATATCGGTATTTTCGCTACGATTGAATTTTGTGCAAATTTTCATGACTTTTTGAGAATGCTGCGGGGGTCAAATATGCGTTACAAGGGGCAGAAGTATAATAATTCCTAGAGGAACAATAGGGTCTTGCACTTGTCAGTGCTCGGTCCCTAAATATAAACTCATTCAGGACCATCACCGTGAGCAAATCAACCTGTTTCCAGTGGCAGCAGGCAGCCGACAGCTGGTTCATGTGCGCCCTCTAGTGTTAATAGATATCACCAACATAAACATTCCCATATAATTTCTCAGTAGACTTCCCACTAGAGGTTTTGACTATTTTGACAAGCTGCCTATTGAATTGTTAAAAGAGCCAACTTCAGTCTGTTAGTGACCTCAAAAACACAAAGATGACACCCATGGAGAAATCCCTATGTAGTTGTGAACTCAAAGATTTTAAAGGACATAATGGTTTTAATACACTTCACTAAAATTCTATGAAGATATTCTGATTTTTATTTGTGAAGAGTCCTTTTACACATTATGATCTATGTTTTTACACAAAAAGAGGCTCCATTTTTGTAAATGTTACATTTCTATCAGGCCAATGAAATATATGCTGACATCACGGTTTATCAGTTTAGTCAGCGTCAGAGAAAATCAATCAACCATTTACATGAAACATAAAAATATGGTTTTACACATTATAACCATCACCTGATCTTAACCGAAACATCATCAGCATTTTGTGAGTGCAATAAGCAAAACAGTATAGATTTCTTTTACATACACTAAGATAAGACACTAAGATTTGCATAGACACTAACACACTGTTAGTTTTGTATAAACTTGTTGCAGAAAAATGCACCAGAAATATAAGGTGGTTAGGGTGGTTTTAAAACGTACTATAAAGCACAGATGAAATTAAACTTTTCAGTATCAGCTTTTTCGAACCACTCATGCTGTCCTCCTTTGTCCATGGCTGCAGCGCTGTAACAGTTATCAGTGGTTGCAGGTGAGTTCCAGTTGTCATAGCAGACCAGCTCGTCACTGACCCAGAACCACAAATCCAGAGAGCAGGTGTAGCGCAGTCCCAGCCAGACAAAAGGAGTTGAGGCGCTCTTGGCTCTCTCTTGGACCCATCTCTGCTGATGAGGGTTAGTGATGGAGACCAGGTCACGGTAGTTCTCTGTACAGTAATTCAAGGCCTCCTCCCAGGTCTTATTCTCTTGGATCAGGATCACTTCATCTGTCATGGAAGGAATTAAAACAAACACAGGATCATATGAGCAGCTTTGTTAGAGTTAATTGTTGGGATCACTGAGATCCAATGTGGATTTTCAAGACTGATTCCACATTTAAATCACTGCTTGTATGTTTGGTGACAATGTGGAGAGACTGAGAGAAACCGAGAGAGGGATCATCCGACTGATTCCAGTGCTGCTCTTATAGGAGAAAACATTTAAGGCAGACCTTTGTAAAACTCACCTTCATAGCAGAAGAAGGGTTTTTTGTTATTACAATCATCCGAGCCCCATTTTCCAGTTCCATTTAACATAGTAATGGCAAATTTCTTCTTGTCGTCATCTTGAAATAACTCCAGATCCCAGTTTCTGAAAGAGAAATGACTCCCATCTGACCACCTCCAGGTGTCTCTGAACAGGCCGATCCACACATTATGAGACTGAGTTTCATTCTTGAGATCGGTGTCATTTAACTGATTGAGTCCACTGACCAGGTCAGTGTGATGTTCTCTGCAGTAGTTCTGAGCTTTGGGCCAGCTCAGTTTATTGTTAATCAAATGGAATTTCTTTCCGGATTGCTTTATTTCTGTGGAATAAACAGAGAAAGTTATTTAGTTTCATAAAAATATATAAATATTCCATATCAGAAATATATCACCATATACACCCTATACTGAATGTTTTAAGGAAATACACATCTTATCAAGTCATTTAGTCTCATGAAATATTGTTTTTTTCTTACTTAAAACTGGTGAAATGCTAATGTGAGATAAATGAACACAATTCCACTTCAGATATTTATTTGGTAAAAGTGTGTTTGGCATAATAAAGTAGGCCCATACTTGATGAGAATGTATGTTTTATATATACACCACAGTAATCTACCATGTTTTTACTTCATTCCATATAAATGAGGTATATGTCCACTTAGAAAACCATTGTTAGACTGGATGATGCTGAAAACACACAATAGTATTAATATCTATATACTCTCACCGTTGTAGCAGATAAACATATATTTATTAGTACAAGGAACATCATTCCATTTATCACTGTTCTCCTTCTTCAACGCACAGTTTTCATTTTTGCCAACATCATTCGGCTCTTTTTTATCCCACGCTGTCTCTGTCTCCGAATACTCTACTCCTGGCAGAGACCAGTGCCACTCCTTGTTCTCTTGTCCTGGGATGTTGTACAGCCCAATCCAGGCATTGTGTTTTTCATCAGTAGAGTCACGGAGTCTCTCCATGTCTGTCATGTCGTACACTGTGGCCAGGTCAGTGTATTCCTCTCTGCAATATGCCTGGGCTTCTTCCCAGGTCTTTTCATCTTCAATAAAGTGGTACTCATAGAGGCGACATGTGAAGAAGGAACACTGACCTAAAAACAGACAAAAATATTGTTCAGTATTGGTGCTGACAACAAGAATCTGATTAATAAATGAAAATCAGATTACGTGTGAACTGATTTGTGCTGTTAGTAGTCAGATGATCCACTTACCCATCAGAATGAGCAGAAACAGACTCCACTGCATCTTTGCTCTGTTGGATGAAACAGATATTTTAGTGTGCAGTGAACCAAACACAATGATCTCAACAGCTTATCTCTGTTGGATGAAATACACTTACTGCTTGTCCGAGGTATGCAAAAAAACTGCAACACTCTTTGCAGTATAGAAAGTTATATAAGGATGGTAGGAAATATGCAAATTATAGTCAAACCAGACCAAACAGTGCACATTCATAAATACTTTTTTTCAGCCACTGGAAGTTACTTATTTTAATAAAATGCTAAGGAAAAAATCGTGCAATATAACAAACTAGAATCAAATTGTCCGTGTAGAAGCTTGTGATGTTCAGTTTTGATCTGCAACAATCATAATGATTACAATTATTTGTAACTATTATGAATGTACAAGTGATAGACCAAATAGAAATAACCCTCAAACACCTCTGACACGGTTGCTATTGTACTGTGATAACAGGTTGTATTTGAATCGATTGCTTTATTATCGTGCTTCTTTATGGTGTCCACATTTTGTGAAGCTGAAAATAAAATCTAACACAAAGCAACTTGCAATACGATTATATAAATGCTAAAAACAAACATCGTAATGAAAAGCAAATTTAGATGATAATTTGATTCTGTCTGCAAAATGTTAAATACAAGTACTGAAGGACAAATAGCAGCATAATTTGATATATTTGTATATTGGATTTTCTTTTGCTGTCCACCTTTAAACAAACAACATGAAATCTCAAGTGAGAAAACAGAGTTTAAACTTACATCTGGTGATTTCTTGTCCCTTCGCTTCACTCTGATGTCTCTCCTTGATGTGCTGATGCAAAGTCCTCTCAATGAAATACAATCAGCCCCCTAAAGCCAGCACTGAATATGAAAATGCAAAAGTCGCTGTCACAGAGACCCCTTTATGACAAGAGGAAGTCTGTGTAGGTTATGAAAGAGGTAATTTACATAAAAAACAGACTGCACTATATGTTTACTCTGTTAGATTACAACATATGTTTGAATGCATACACATCACGTACTTTATGCTCAGGTTAATAAACTATAATGCTGCCCTCGCTCAATACTTGTGCTGTAGTCTAATATAAGGAAGAGGAATATGGGGGGAAAATGTGCAAATCACAGCTTAAGAGAGTTTTCTAAGAGCGTTTCTATAAACACTCAGAAATAAAAGGTTTTATTCAAAAGTCCAATCTACTTTAGCTAACTAATAACTAATGCTCTCTGCAGCCGTTGTTACCCTAAATTTCACTTGATTTGACCTCATCTTACAGTAGGACCGTGTGGACTGTATACAGTTGGGTCTGACTGACAAGACCCCTAACTCCTGTAGTTTTGTTGCACCTTATATTCTTTAAAATCCTCCCATTAAAAGGTTCAATCAAGGGGGGAGCTACGGAGCTGTGCCTCAGCAATCTGCATTTGGGCGTTTATGTTGCGCATCATTCATTTCCTTTATAATTTTCACTTCTTTATGTGAGCATTTACAAATGATGTTGAGGACACGTCTTCTGTCTCACGAGTGTGTAACTGGGAAAGGCTTACTCTCTTGGATCAGGGTCACTTCATCTGTCATGGAAGTAATTAAAACAAACACAGGATCATATGAGCAGCTTTGTTAGAGTTAATTGTTGGGATCACTGAGATCCATGTGATTTCGACTATTTCCGTTTAAATCACTGCTTGTATTTTTACAATGTAGAGACTAAGAAACTAAGGGATCATCCACTATCCGGCGCTCTATAGGAGAAAACATTAGGCACTTTAAACCCCATAGCGGGTTTTCTGTTATTACAATAATCAGAGTCCCATTTTCCATCTAACATAGTCATGGCACATTTCTTCCTGTCGTCATCTTGAAATAACTCCAGATCCCAGTTTCTGAAAGAGAAATGACTCCCATCTGACCACCTCCAGGTGTCTCTGAACAGGCCGATCCACACATCATAAGAATGAATTTGTTCCTTGAGATCCGGGTCATTTAACTGATTGAGTCCACTGACCAGGTCGGTGTTGTTTTCTCTGCAGTAGTTCTGAGCTTTGAGCCAGCTTATCGTATCGTTAATCAAATGGAATTTCTTTCCTGATTGATTTGTGGATGGATTTCTGTGGAATAAACAGAGAAAGTTATTTATTTTAAATATATATATAAATATACCGTATATCACCATATACACCCTATAATGTATGTTTTAAGGAAATACACATCTTATCAAGTCATTCAGTCTCATGAAATATTGTTTTTTTCTTACTAAAAACTGGTGAAATGCTAATGTGAGACAAATTAACACGATTCTACTTCAGATATTTATTTGGTAAAAGTGTGTTTGGCATAATAAAGTAGGCCCATACTTGATGAGAATTCATGTTTTATATATACACCACAGTAATCTACCATGTGTTTACTTCATTCCATATAAATGAGGTATATGTCCACTTAGAAAACCATTGTTAGACCGGATGATGCTGAAAACACACAATAGTATTAATATCTATATACTCTCACCGTTATAGCAAATAAACATATATATATCTATACAGGAAACCCCTTTCCTTTTTTCCCTTTTTTTTTTTTTTCCCCTTTTTTTCCTTTTCCTTGGATGTTGTAAAACCCAATCCAGGCTTGTGTTTTTTTCCAATATATTCTCTCCCCTTTTTTCTTTTATATCACCCTATGGCCGGCTCTTTTTTTTCTTTCAGCAATATGCCTGGGTTTCTTTCCTGGTTTTTTTACTCTTCATTAAAGTGGTACTCATAGAGGCAACATGTGAAGAAGGAACACTGACCTAAAAACAGACAAAAATATTGTTCAGTATTGGT
Source organism: Dicentrarchus labrax (assembly GCF_905237075.1). Taxonomy (NCBI): domain Eukaryota; kingdom Metazoa; phylum Chordata; class Actinopteri; family Moronidae; genus Dicentrarchus; species Dicentrarchus labrax. The sequence goes on along the minus strand of NW_026136705.1, from coordinate 4,526,928 downwards.
GCTGACAACAAGAATCTGATTAATAGAATCTATTAATTAGCATAGTTGTAATTTAATTATTCATATTAACACAGCCTGTACAAATAATACAGATCAATTCAGTTTTAAAGAATCTAGCCACTTATAGGGAACATATTGAATTAAAGCTGCAAGCAGCGATGGACGGGACCTCGCACTACCGCAACTCGGGGCCTGCTGCGGCTGCTTCACATGCTGTCGGGGTCCGTGCAGTTTGTAAGTAAGTGGGACCACGACATGAAAATCTCACAAGTAAATCAGCTAAAAATTGCAGTCGGATCATGTGTTATGAAGAATCCCTCTAAAGTCTCAAGGACGTTTGTTCAAATAGACCACCGGGGTTTTAAATGGCCCACCTTTGACGGCTCGCCCGACACTCTCAACCGTTACAGTCACAAATTGAAATCCACATTCAGCAGCATGTTGTGACGGTACTACTTAACCCTCAAGAAGATAAAGATCCTTGAAACGTGTAGGAGGAGATCATTCATATAGAAGCCCTGAAAGGCCAAAATGTTTTTTAATAAAATGGGTTTAAAAAATAAAATAAAAAATTTTTGAATTTTTTTAGGGGGGAAAAATTTTGGGGGGATAAAAAAAAATTTTAAATTTTAGAAAATTAAAAAAATAAAAAAAAAAAAAAAGGGGGGGGGGGGGGGGGGGAGGAAGGAATTTTAAAAAAAAAGAAAAAAAAAAAAAAAAAAAAAAAAAAAAAAAAAAAAGAAAAAAAAAAACATCACAGTGTGACATTTGTTCTAAATGGCCAACTTTGAGGGCACGCCACGGACACGCCCTTCAACGTACAGTCACAAAATATAATGCGTTCATTCAGCACCATGTTGTGACTGTAAAAAAAAAAACCTGTAGGGGGGATCATTCAAAAAAAAGCCCTAGGAGACATCACAGTGTGACATTTGTACAGTCACAAATCATGCGCACCATGTTGTGACTGGACTGTTTAATTTTGAAGAAGATCCGATAGGAGCTGTAGGGAGGGCATCATTCAAATAGAAGCCCTGAAATGCAAAAATGACATCCATTGCAGTGTTCACAAAGAAACCTTAAAGGGCAAAACAAACACAAAACCGCCAACAAAACAGTAACCTTAAATTAAAAATAATTGACTTCCTGTGGGATTTGAGGTATGGGTCCAGAGGGGCCACCTGCCACCAGAGTGCCACTAGTGGCGTGATTTTTCCTTTTTTAGGGAGCCTCGGGAGCCATGGGAAGCAACATAGTTTCATCTTAATCACACATACCGTTGTAGTGTGTAAAAAAAAGCTGGGGAACTATGGACCCAAGGTTGGTGTAAATCAGACATACCAACGTGAAAAAAAACCCCCTTTCTTTTTTTAAAAAAAAAAACAGGAAGTGCTAATTTTAATCTTATTTTTAAAATATCAAATTCTTCAAATTACTTTTGTTGTCAGGACGGTCCACAGATGCTATGTGCAAAATTTCGTGCGAATGGAAAGTGTAGGATGAACACCAAAAAGGTTATGATGCAAAAAAAAAAATCTATGATGGAATCTCTAAGTTTAATGAAACTGCTCCAAATCAGCAGCCACGCAGCGCTTCCTTCCTGTTGCCAGTATGCTGTGCTTTCACTTTATCTGAAACTTCTTACCCATACAAAATTTCATCGGGAGGGGAATACTAGGACGTTGTTAAGTTAGGACGGTGTTTTCGAAGGTGACTCTTTTACAAAATATAAAAATTTTTGGAAATGGGAATTTGAAACTTAAATTTATAACTTTCTTTAATATAAAATGGTTTCAATTAGAAAACCGGTCACTCTTTTTATGTTTGACAGTACAGAAATATCAATTCTTCATGTACACTTTGTTTTTATAAGACTGTCCAATTTTGATCTATTTTTAAGTTTTATCTTGCAATTTAACATGACTTCCAGCAGTTTCCTATTTTCTTAAACAAAAACCTCTACCTATAAGTTTAGAGCGGAGAAGTGTTGTGTTTCATTGAAAAAGACCACAGAATTCAAAATGTCCAACTTATGAGTTACCGGTCTCCACGTATAGATATGCATTCATTCAACACCTGTTGTGACTGGCCCAATTTTAAAAAAAACCCTTTAAAACGGTTAGGGGGGAGAATATTAAAATAAAACCCCTAAAAACAAAAAAAAAACACAATATTATAATATTTCTTATAAAACAACAATTACTTCCGCCCCCGACACGCCCCTCCCTTAATCACCAAATATAATGTGTTCATTCAGCCCCATGTTGTGACTGTGCCCATTTTATTCCTGAACCATGTGTACTCTTCATTTAAAGCCCTGATACATCATAGACAGGTAATGTGAAGAAGGCCTAAAGACAAATGACCAAAAGACAAAAGTGATATTGTTTCAGTATATCCGTCTCCTGTGGGATTTGGGTATTGTTTTATCCTGTAGCTACAAGCAGGACAAACAGATGACTTATTACATACAATTTATTATTAATGAGCACCACCTAGTGCGTTTTTTTGTCCTTTAATTATTCAATTAACATGGGGGCAGCGACCAAGTAATACATACCAATGTGAGAATCACTTCCTTTTTTGAAAAATCTAAACAGGAAGTGCTAATTGTATAACTTCCTTTTTTTTTTTTATTTTCAAAATTTTTCAAATTACTTTTTTTTTTTGGACGGCCACTCCTCAAATGTAAAAGTTTAGTTTCTTATCCGCAATTTTTATTGTATGTTCTCCGGAATACCCATTTATGAATTTTTGGGCTTTTAAAAAAAAAAAAAATCTGAACTTGGATTGGCCTTAGGGGAGTTTAAGGACATTTCAACCAATTCGCGAAAAAAGGTTTTAAATGATTTAAAAATTGGGGATAATAGCATAACGAAATTTGCCTCCAAATGGCGCCACCTAAGCAGCACCGGTATTCCGCGACACTCCTTCCATTTTGCACACTGAGTTGAGTACCGTTTCATTGGAAAATGGTCTGATTAGCAAGGGTTTAACGTACAGTCACAATAGCTCATTCTTCATGACACTTGTTTTTATAAGACTGTAATACTCCCCGCGTTTCCCACTATGCTCACAACAATACTCCCTAGGATGGTTTGTGATGTGTGAGCGGGTTTGTGTTTCATCACTGAAGATTTCGGTCCCGTCAAGTTTTGAAGCAGATCTGAAAGCTCGGGTTTGTTTTCAAACTTGGCCCGGCAGGCCCGACACCCTAGTATGCTTAGGAAGCAGGGACATGGACCCAAGGTTGGGGGTAAATCGTGGCTGTCACAAGTTAATTGTGTTGTAACACGTGCGGACCACGACATGAAAATCTCACGTAAATCAGCTAAAAATTGCAGTCGGATCATGTACGCAGAAGTTATGACGAATCCCTCTTTAATGGCGAAGGTTTGAAATTGGATGCCACGGGACGTCACGCCACGGGCACAATGTTGGACGAAAAAAACTGACTGCACTGACCAATTTTGAAATACATCCAATAGAACCTGTAGGTGGAGTTAGTTAAAATAGAAGCCCTGAAATGCCAAAAATGACATCACAGTGTGACATTCGTTCAAAATGGCCAACTTTGACGGCACGCCACGGACACGCCCTTCAACGTACAGTCATATATAGCACAACTTGTAATCAGCAACATTATTCAAGAGTACTGTCAAGTTTTGAAGCAGATCTGATAAATTCCGTAGGGGTTTGTTTGTTCAAATACAAGACCACAGACTTCAAAATGGCCAACTTTGACGGCACGCCACGGACACACCCTTCAACGTACAGTCAAAAAATGAACAGCTTTCATTCAGCACCATGTTTTGACTGCACTGACCAATTTTCAAGTAGATCCAATGAAACCTGTAGGAGGAGTTAGTTAAAATAGAAGCCCTGAAATGCCAAAAATGACATCACAGTGTGACATTCGTTCAAAATAGCCAACTTTGACGGCACGCCACGGACACGCCCTTCAACGTACAGTGAAAAAATGAACACCGTTCATTCAGCACCATTTTGTGACTGTACTGACCAATTTTAAAGCAGATCCCAGACATTCCCTAGGGGTTCGTTCAAATGCAAGGCTTTCCTCTTTCTTTTATCATGATACACATGCGTAGCAATTTTCGTACATGTGGGCCTTGCGTGTCTTGGGGGCTGATTCTGGGGGGCGTGGCTTAGACGTTTGGCAGCGCCCGTGCACGGGGACAATGTCATATCGGTATTTTAGCTACGTTTGAATTTTGTGCAAATTTTCATGCCATTTTGAGCATGTTGCGGGGGCCAAATATGCGGTCGAAGTCCCAGAGGTATAATAATAATTCCTAGAGGAACAATAGGGTCCTTGCACTTGTTAGTGCTCGGTCCCTAATTAGCTTGCACCGCCAGCTGTTGCTGAAGGAAATTGACTATGATGGTGTTGGTATCCACATAATCCTGAAGATGATCTTGATGACAGTGATACAAGTCACTGCAATGGTGTTATTTTCCTATTACTGTCTATAAGAGCTCTTACTCTATCAAGTTTGTTAACCCTCAATTGGCACCAGTTGCACACATTCTTTTTAACTTAGGTTGTATTTTCCCTTTGTTCCAGGGTTTTTTTTTTTATGTACTGTCTCAAAATCTCCATCATTGTAACATTCACTGGCAGTAGTAGGTGAGGACATTCTGCTGGTTTCATCGTATAAGCACCACTGGGCAGTGGAGGCCACAGGTCAGAGAATCCAGCCAGGCCATGTACAGAGCACTGGGGCAGTCACTGTGTGGCACAGGTAGGCTCCTGGAAAAACCATCACGTTTACATGAACAAAACAGCACAGAAGAACAAACACTGCCCTTACTTGACCTATTATGGGAATATTACACAAGTCAAATGAGTGCATGTTGTGGTTTGCAGTCATTCAAATAAAACATAATCTCTCCCATCTCTTTCTTGAATCATACTCCCATGGACATAGCCACGGTCTGGTGGCTCTTTGCGTATGATTTTGCATCCCTGTGAACACCAGACAATGTATTGTTTTCATTTCCTGATAGAGAGGCCTGTAAACATGTTTCTATAGGGGAACTACAGAACTACAGAAACCCAGTCCTTGTCTTTGAAGGTTCAATGACCTTTTAACATTTGTAAAACACTATATTAATATTTGAAAGATGGCAATTCCACTTAGTGTCTATTATTATGTCTTATGCACACGTTCGGGTGAAATTTCTAGGGCTCTTGTTTCTTTTTAATACCAGTCTACCATGGAGTGAAATGTTATAGCAAGTGTTTGTAAGAGGACAAATATGTGGGGGTGTAATCTTGTACAGTACCACTAGTGGCACCAGAGGTAGAACATTCTAATATTGCACACAAATTTAGATATATTTTGTAATTTGTTTCTTCAAAATGAAGCTACACCTAAAACCTGGGTTTGTGCAAGGTGGCGGAAACAACAGTCTGTCATTGTGGACTGATCCCTTCCTGTATCAGTTCACATCATTCACTGTTCACAGTGAATTTGAAGGTTTTTGCAGACCCACTTCTTGGCAAATCTCTTCAGCAGAGCAATCATCCTACGAGAAACAATCAAGTTGAAGCACATCAGTGCCCACGAAACACCCTGCCCCTGTTATGAACTGCAACAGATCCATGAACTGGAGTAAGACATTTTTTTATATTGCTGAAAATACCACCAACTTCCAATCCCATCAACCTGCATGAATAAATGTGATTTAACACAAAATTGTAAAAATAAAGATACAATTTGCCAGATGCAAATCATCACAAGCCCAGATTAAACTGGCTCAGAGCTAGTTACGTTGCCCTACTCTCTAATATAGCATAATAATATAACCTTCAATTCCACAACATAGCGAGAAATGGCCTTGGACGTAAGGTGAGGTTACTACTGTAGGTATTGAATGCTTGTGTTTACATTGTACAAAGTGTGTAGAAATGTTTCACTTTGTATGTCACATTCCTCACTCACAGGCCATGTTGGGACATGACTAGAACTGCGGTCCCTGAGGGCCTCAACATTTGCTTACGCACTGACACTGGAGGACCCTACTCAGTGGAGAGCAGGTATATAAGCCACTGAGAAAAAAAACATCCCTTTGCAAACTGCAAGGAAAATATCCAAGAGACTACAAATTTAAGATGGAAATGGAATTCAGGGCTTTGCTCCTGCTGGGACTCTTTTTGGCGGAGCCAGGGTTCGGACAGAGAGGTGACATGGATATTAGTGAGTGGCTGAAAGATAGAGTGGAGTTAATAAAAAACTTGGAGGGTAAACTGAAATATGTAGACAGGTGGGAGGATGATGTTAAAGATCTGGAGGCCAGGCTCAATGCGACTGTGGACGCGCTGACGAGACAGAAAGCTGAAGTGGACAGACTGAATGAAAAGAATGAAGGTACAAGATTTATGATGATGAGTTTTTATACCACATATATTCCCACCATTTTTCACATTCATTAATTATTTCAACTTGTACAGGCCTGCAAAAAAGACTGAAGGCCACAGAGGAGGAGATTGATAAGCTGAAACAAAGCAGTGCTGAAGGTTAGATGATCGAACTTACAGTATTTGAATTTCTGTGTTAAATCTGAAAAGACTAATGACTTTAAACATTTATTATGATAAAACTGTGAAGAAAATCTTTCTTTGTTCTCATACAGTGACTCGGGTCTGCAGTGTTTATAGTGCTGATTGGAGTCTAAAGTTGCACTCATAAAAATTCATATATTAACAATCGATTAAATGATTGAATCAAACCTTAAATGCCTGGGCCAATTAATCTGAATTTTTTGTGACATTTGGGTTTAAAAAAATTAAATAATAAATAACATTATAGCATTCCACTGTAGCCTATAGCCTCTATAGATCATTAATGAATTAATAATATTAGCTCAACCAGGTTCTGAAAAGCCATAATTCATTAGTTTAGATTTGCCTCCAAAGCAGCTGCCTTTGAGAAACTTTAAAGAAATAAAACTCGAATCTAGTTAGAATTTGAGTAACACATCTTGTATCTGCTTGCTCTTTTCCAAGAATCTTCACGGCACCAATGAGCGGTCTTTATTACTTCAGCTTATACTAAATTTAAATAGCATCAGAATTATCCTACATTTGACATGCCTGAATGTTTAACTCATATACTATATTTACCTCGATTAGGATATCAGTTATTGTGAAACTGTAAACATCCTTGCTTTGTCAACAATGGAAGAATGTGAATTACAAATAAATTACAAAAATACCACTGTTACTAACATGCAAGTATCCTGAAATTAAGTTGAATTAAATTCCATATAAACCAACGATAGCGTTGGTACCTGTCACCACGTCTTACAATCGGAAATGTGAAGGCAAGCACAGCAGAGCCGCTCGTATGTCATTATTCGGCCCAGGCATCTTGCCCATGCTCTCCCATCTCTGTGAAGTGGGATCATAACGATGGACTATCTTCGTGTCACTGAAGTCCTCCCGGCTGTATCCACCAAGCACATAAAACTTTTCTTCCAAAACTGCACTTCCTGCTCCTACATGTGGCACTGGCAGTGATGTAAAGGCAGTCCATGAGTCAGCTTCTGGATTGTAGACCTCACAAGCTAGCTGGTCAACAGTGTCTGTGGCGATTCCACCTGCTACGTAAAGACAATTGCCCAGCGTCTCCATGCAGTGATAAGCTCGAGGTTTAGCCATGTTTTCTAAATAAGTGCTTCCTGTCTCTGGGTGATACAATAACATGGATGCAAGACATTGGTACTGGTTGCTTAGCCCTCCTGAGACAAAGATCTGTCCTTGGAAAACTTTTGCTACATGGGCACTCAGAGGCATATCCAAGGGCGAGGTGAAGCTGTAAGAGAAGACAATGTTTTAATATATGAAAATATAAACTTTGTTGAGACACAGTATGTCACATAAATGAAAATTTATGGCAAATGAAAAGTATGAGGTTATAATAGCTGTTCTGTAAACCTGTATGGTTTAGCAAAAAAACTGTTGAATGAGGCAGTAATTATGAAGCAAAAATAAGACAAGATGAGATACTACCCTATACTACAGCACATTTTGCTTTGGAAAATAGTTTCCCTTCCAACGTACCTCCAAGAGTTTGCAACAGGGCAGTATCGTTCCACACTCTCTAAATAGTGTGGTTCACAATATCCACCAATGGCATATATCTTCTCATCCAGGACAACCACGGAAAAAGAGCATCTCTTTTCTTGCATTTCAGCTAGGCTCTCCCAGCTGTTTTGAAGGGGGTCATACCTAAAATGTGGTAAAATGAGACAATTAAAGTATAAACGCATTGAAACGTGCCTTTAAAACAGTAAATGGTTGTTTCTTGCTGGAATCTAAGATTACCATCTCTCACCTGTAAACAGAGTTCAGGATGTCGTTGGTGCCATAATAGTTCTTGCCACCAAACACGTACAGTTGTCCTCTGAGCACAGACACCTCATGACTGTACCTTGCTGGGTCTGGCATCTCTCCCAACTTTCTCCATTCCATGGCCTTTTTTATGCCTAGATGGTTCCTTAATGAATTCCCAAACCAGAGTTCTCTGCTGATGCTGCGGCTACCCTTGTCTTCAGAGGTCTGGTCACCTCCAATTAAGATCAGACTCTCTTTCGGCAGATAGATGCGGCACTGACTGTAGTCAGTCTCATTAGAGCAGAATTCCTCAAAAATTGCTTCATAGAGCTTTGCCAGGCTGTAATCAGACCACATGTTCAGAGATTGGACTTCTTGGAATTCCTCGAATGTCATCAGGGGAAAATGGATGGTTTTCATTAGGTCTTTGGTAAGCTTCAGCCTTGTCTTAGGCTTTGCTTGGATCCATGCCACCACTGCTTTGAATACAACAAGCTCAGATGGAACACAGAGCAAGTGACTTTTCAGGTATTTCAGGAGCTTTTTGGCTGGCAGATCCTTGAACTTTGAGGTGCGTGCCACCTTTTGGAATTGCCGCAAGACAAAATCGTCTGCAGCTTCAAGAAGCTGCACTGTCTCGTAGGCCTCAGCAAAAGATGCCACATCCAGGCAGGAGTGAGGATTTATTTCTTGATGCAGGAAGTTAAGGCACAAGGAGAGGGCGGGTTGGTACTGGAGCTGCAGAGCAGTGCTGGTGATCTCGAAGATACACTTCCAGCTGAGGGAGATAGCCCCACTGTAGGAGCAGTCAATCAGAAGCTCCAGCTCTGAAGCCAATAGGAAGGGAAGGGTCACACAGGACTGATGGGACTCCCTCATCCCTAAGGTGAACATGCTGCGAAAGTAGTCACTCCCCATAGCCAGGATGACTCTGTGGACTGAAGTACAACATAAATCCATTGTAATTGCAACTAACATTTACAGGGCTCTATAATGCAAGATGTTTCTCGTAGACATAAGTCTATTATTATTGCAACTTGCAATTTGAAAATTGCAAAGTTAAAGCGAACATGTATTTGAAATAAAATATTTCATTTATGTTTAACACTGTCCAAATGAGAAACACATTAATACCACAACTAAATCACCTTTGGGAGCATTGGGTGAAAGCAACACAAGTGCTTTGTTAATGACTACATGGTGGCATTATCCTTACCAAAAGCAAAGACTTAAGGCCACCAAATTTACTAAAAGACTATTAAGTAGTTCATGAGATATCTTCACATGACAATTTCAGGTGAGCAAACAGGAATCCAAGGATAGTGGCTTCTACAGTGACTGCTATTGTACTACATTTACATAAATGTACAACTCGTTGGCAGTGTACTCACTGTGAAGCGAACCTCCGATAGCTTCCAGAATGACGTCACAGCTCTCTCTGTCAATCCACAGCTGTTTGATGGACTTAAGACTGATCATCATTTGCTCTGCAGCCAAAATTCTTCCCTCTGTCTTCTGACCACCAGTTTTTCTGGACTTTTCCTCTTCCTCTGTGCACAGATCCAGCACCCTGGGGGCACCCAATGTTTGAGCTGCGGTCTTAATCTGGTGCACAGTGTTCTTGTTCAAAAACGATATGAGACCAGTGTAGGCAAACTCCACAACGGCCTCTAATCCAACATTATCCACTTCTGGACCCAAAGACAGGGACCACCTGCGGAGTCCTTCATCTTTTCTTTTATCATATCTACTGTTTTTTACATTGATTCTACTCAGACTTCCCCGGATAAGGGAGCTGACAGCAGCCAGGACAAGGGAGTGTACAAAAAAACTGTTCCCATCCTCTGTGCTCAAAGTAAGGTCAGTGAGAAGAGAGGAGTTCCTGAACTCTGTCAAGGTGTTGAATACAACTGTGACATAATTAGCTTTGCAGTAAATCTTCACCACATCTTCGTCATTATTATCTACATCCTCGTCCGCTGAATGTTCTGCTTGCTCTTCCAGGTGATACTGTCCAATTTGCTGCTTAGCTTCCTTTGCATCATTGCCTTCCTCCTCATCCCCCCTTTTGTTCTCCTTAACCTCCCTTTCTGCCCCTTGTTCCCCTTCTTCCAGTTCCTCTGCTTGCTTCACCTCTTTTTCTTCTTCCTCATCCACCTCCTCACACTCCTCAACTGCTTTAGACCAACGTCTCACCCTCTCCCACAATTTCATCTTCCTGTTCACCTCCATCTCTCTCTACCATTCCTCCCACTCTTTGTTGGGGCACGGATTGGCTACTGCCATACAGTCCAGTATCACTCTAATCTGTACTAATCCTTTTAAATCCTTAAAACATTAAGATCACTTACTTTTTTGCGCCGTTTTTAAAGGGAAATTCACAGAGAATGTAATATTGGTGTCAAGTAATAGTCCACTGTTTGGATGTTGCAAGTAGCTGTACCTCTTTCCCTGTCTGCAGACACCAGCTGTGTTGTCTGTCTGTCCCAATTCTGCCTCTCCCTCCTCCTGTATGTAAGAGTCGTACAAGAGCACACAAACACACACGTTTCTATTTACAGTGTATGATATCACGAGGTAAAAGAAATTCTAGACTGTTTGGGCTGACATAGGTCTGTGGTGGGGTGATGAACTAAATGTATGCTCATATTTGTGATTTCACTACATTGTTGAATTCTTTTGTTCCCTATCTTTTGTGTTTTGTTTGATTATTTTGAGTTTCCTTTTGGTCATTTATTATAGAAAGTATATTTACAGGCCATACAATTCATCCTTTTTCTCATCCCTTTTTTTTAAAGATTCCACTTTGCAGTCTGTTCCTGTGCTCATCAGTTCTACACTTCTTAAACTTAAACTGTAAAGATTTGACCCAAGCAAGTAATAAACAAGGGAATGATCTAGAACCTGAGGCAGCTGGATGTGTGCCCATATGACTCTCAAGGAGCCTTGGCATCTTTATTCCGCACCATATGACTCTGGTATCAGTATTAAATGCCTAGAGGGTCACATTGCACTTTCAGGTCCAAAACAGTGGTATCTGGGTCAAGGATCAAGAGGCAAGAGGGGAAGAAAGAAGCCAAGGGGGCAACAAAACAACACAATTTACACCTGTTGCCTTTTGTTCAGACACAAAAAGCAAACCGGAAAAATTGTCACCTTGACTTGAAAAATTGTTTCACAGGTTACAAGTAGCTCACAAAGGACCCTCACAAATATGCTCTCTCCTTGTATTACCACATTCTTAAAGTGGCAAATGGATTGGGTTGCCTCAGCTATCCATAAATCCACAACTGTTTGTTTGTTAAGTGCTTCCTAAGTTCAAAGTTCAAAGTTCTGATATAATAAACTGGACTGTCCCAAAAACTTGTCTTAGCAACAACTTTAGTCACGTGTAATGTTGCATTCACATAGAATGAGGCAGATGGTTGACAGCAGACAAACAAGACCTTCTGGATGGGAAAAACAAGCAAACGGTTTGCCACAAAACATGCATGTTTAAAAAACTGGTGCTCAATATGAGTGGTTAAATTGACAATTTAATACGTTGGCGTGTGAGTCGTCATGTCTGTAAGTTGACTTGTAACTCGTCCTGCTAGTTCCATTCATCCTGGTCTGCATTTTTCTGCTGCTGTATGTCATGAAGTTAGTTGCTGTCCTCATTCTCAATCACACCTACGACTGGGATTGGTTGATTGATTCTCCAGGTCTGTAACCATTCTACAGTGGGCAGCTGCTTGCACAGTACAAAGTACAAATCTCAAATCTAAAGTCCCCTGGTTGAAGATCTTGTTTCTTTAACCTTGAGGCAATTTTGCCATCTAAATGCACCTAAAAATAACAGCCCTTTAATTTTATCAACACAGGGCGAGTTTCTGCTGAAATGCTTTGAAGTTGAAGCATTGTGAGTGGGTGAGTTGGAAATGAAAATGGTGGGCGACACCTCGCCTTAAAACACACTCCTACCTGAGGACACAGTGACTCTGCTCTTTTCACAGCCTTTCACGTGTGAGGCATCACACACGCACACACTTACTATACTTACATGCAAGGAGCTTTAAAAAGGCAGACAAGTGAGTCAACCAAACACAGAAAGAGAAGTTGAATGCATTTGAATAAATTGAAAACTTGAGCTAGACATTTTACATTGACATTTGGAATCATTCTGAGGTAAATGATGTCTCTCCAGATTGATTTTGTGCCATGTTGTGTGTTTCCCCTCGCGAAACATAAGGTGATCTGGAGGAGAGCAGGTTGCCGTTGATAAAATAAATGTTTGTTTACCGCCGTGTTCACATCCAGAGTTTGTAACACAGCAGATGTGCAGATGTTGTATTCACATTATCACCTACAGTGAGTGTTTTTCTCTGGGCAGCAGCTCGCAATGTACTTATGAAAAAGTCTGTTACCCTCTGCAGTCCTGATTGTTACCATGACGACAGTGAAAGGAGTGAAGAGCGCTAACCTCGTTATGGGACCCTCCCCCTCAGGTCCTTTCCTCAAGAGCAGCAAACACTGCTGGGACCTGAGGCTAAGCTGCATTCCTTGTCTTTTCTTAATACTGGCAGTAGAAGAAGTGTCACAATTTTATTATTTTTTTTAAAGCTGTATGAGCACTTTCTTTCAAATTAAACCCACTGTAACTTAATTAGACATTTTGAGAAATGTACGCTTTTTCACTCTCTTCCAGAAAGTTTGACAAGAAAATCACTATCCTTTCTCTGTAGTTAGCTTGCATAAAGTATTTGAAACAGGATCTGTCTGGTCATCGTCACCAACACCTCTTAAACTCATTAGTTATCACGTCATAGCTTTGGCGTCTGAGGAGTCACTCCTGGAATGTCTGCACATAAACCTCTATGCCGTTGCTTTTATACGCTAGTATATACAAAAAAAAAGATTTAAGACAAGCAATACAACAGGCTGGAAGAGAAAAAAGTTAATGAACATGAATCAAATTGGCTCATACAGTACAACCTGATCTTATTTTGAAATGCACATTTCTCTACAAGAAATCCTGTCGTGTGTGAAAGAAATAATCGTAACGTCAAAAACATACAAAACAACATAACGTCACACATACAGTACAGAAAAGCCACTGCATGGCTTTTTTCCCCAATTATTTCAGCTTGGAAGAAGTAGCATACGGAGCCCCTAAAGGGACATGGGGGTGGGAAAAAAATGAAACTTTTCTCATGCACATGAGATACTTTCTGCTCACAAGATACTTTCTGGTTCACACGAGTTGAGAAACCTTAGGTCAGGCACAGGCAGTTGTGCTTCCTGTGCGTATGCCTCTAGGCTCATTAACTGCGGCCAAGCCAGCTGTTACTAGGGTGGCCATTCGTCCGGCTTTAGGCCAGACAGTCCGGCTCTTAAATGCACTGTCCTGCTGCAGGCGCAGCCTTAAGCTGGACACTCATTTGTCCTCCTTTTGAGAAAATATCAAAAAAGGTCCACCTTTTGACGCATTACCTTGTTAGTTTAATACTTATTGGCTAAAAATGTGTGTCAAAAAAGCTGTGTCAAAATAAGTAATTTCATTGGTTACATTTTCGTGTGGTGGCGAATCAACACATGTGCAGTTGCTGCCACCAGGCTGTCAATAAAGCTCTCAGCGACAGAGAACGTAACGTTAGCTAACGTTGGTTGTTTGTTGTACAAATATGGACATTTATTGTTGAATTTCTCCAAACTGGTGCAGTAAAAATGCTTGATATTAAGTATACTTGTAGTCTTACATGTGTAGAAGTCAAATATACCATCCATAGCCAGGAATTATTGAGCAATGTGTTTTTACAGTACCTCAAATATAAGAAAAGTATCTTGTGCGCACGAGAAACGTGTCCCTTTAGGGGCTCCATAGTTGCATGACTTACACAGACTCAGCATATGCACATGGGGTTTGCTCATGTTTCTTCTTAGATAATAATCATAAACACAACATAAATTTTATTAAACATGACCGTAATGTCTCAAATGTAAGACTGTGTTTTGAGGTCGAGTTATTTTACAAAAAACATACCCAAGTGCAGCAGAGAAGAGGAAGAAGAAGAAGAAGAAATATGGACCCACCTGCTTTTAAATCAGCCTGCAACAAGTAAAATAATACAGGTCCTACATTCATTAAACCAACAGATGTACAGCGGATCATATGCGGTGGGAGCTATATCAGATCTCTCCTGCTATTGCTTTTTAAATCAGGTCATGCTCTATTTTAGAAGTCCCTGCATTCATAAAGTGTATTCCTAATAGAGAAAAGGGCAAGGGCCAAGAAGGTGACGACAGTGTCAAAGAAATAGGGACGGTCTTTAACAGGAGATAAGAAGTATTGTGGTTTAATTTTTCTGGTCTCAACGCACCTCAAACAATGTCTAACTGACGGTGCAGTTAGACATCGAACTGAAGGTACCCAGAATGGTGACACAGACTCACAAAAAGCAAAGAGAATTGATCGTTTCACTTCACATGTAAGATTTATTTGCATCAACACAGGATACAAGCAAACCGAGTTGTCTCGAGAATCAACTAACTAGAACAAAGTAAATCACTCTATTATATGCCTCTTTCCCCTAGAGTGTCTATTGGTGACGTCTAATGTCTGATAAGCAGTAGTCATAACACATCTGATGCCCTACTCTCCAGGAGACAGCCTTGGTCTTTGGAATGTGCGCAGCTCATGGCACAATGAATAACAACTCTCCTAACTAGTGTGAGACAACCAGAGTGTGAATGCATGAGGATTAACATACGTGAACATAAAATATTATACTGTAAGCCTGTAAAATCAAACATTAAATAGCACAACATAATATAGTTTGCTTCATGTTCGCAGAATCTTATTTCTGAATGCATTTTCCCCACTACATTCCCCCCTTGAGTGACTCTTGTCACTCACAAAAACGAAAATGCATTCTCTTACGAGTTTATTTCCAGATTACAGAATATTACCTCTTCAAATTTTTCACATAAAAAAGCCCTGCTGAACAATCCACATGCTATGTGAAGAAATCATAGTACATAAAGATGACAAGAACTGGTTACATGAATGCTTTCAAATGTCTTCTCCCCTTTGTTACTTCCCGAGCCACTTAAGGTGACTATGTATATGGCCGAATATACATAGATACCTACAACTTAAGTATCAAGCAAGCACATAGCATACAACAATGGTAACAAGATTAATTAAGAATTAAAGCATTGTATATTTCATATGAGTATTTTTACACTAGTGTCATCTTCGTCTGCCTCATACAAACAGTAGAGAGGCACTCCCAGGAAGAGGTTACTAGCACTTTGCGTCAAGGGGGTTTCGATCTGTTCTTTCTGTGTGTATCCTTGCTGCAAATTACAAATAAGATGGTGGGGGGCCCCAATTGGGTAGTGCCCTGTGATCATACTGAGGCAAACGCCCCTCCTCTCTTCCATTGCTTGGTTCTCCTCCTGGCAGAATTTGCACATAGGGTTGTACAGTGACAAATACCCGGACCTGCGTCCTACCACTCATTGATGGAGCTTGCTGGGATAGGACCTCATGACCGGTATGTAAGTTTCCTTTATCTCTGAACTGCTGATCTTTACACTTTCGCTCATATGTAACTTTTCCTCAGGAACGCAAGATGGGGCGGTTGCAAGTACTTTAAGTAGTGTGATATAAGTTTGGAGGCCACAGTAGGCGTTATCTATCTGCTTTATAGGTGTGGTTTCCCTGTGTATTGCATTTACTTTTGAATTGGACAATGTCCAGGCTGATTTGTGGCTTTCTAGTGGTGGTGTTGGTTGAGGGAAAGGTTTGGAAGAAAAATACAAATTATTAGGGGCCTTCTTTTTCTGTGTTTTGACTCTCGGTATTCTTGATAAGGACTCCATACCGTAATATTATGCATAATTGTTTCATGGCTCGTCAGCAGTGTACTGGCTATTGGTTTGTTTTAGTTAAATGGCTTGGGTTCTTGTTATGGGTCTGTTTACTTAGCGAATGGGTTCCGTGGATTCCTCCTGTATTGATATTTGTGGGTCAGCTGCTTTTGTGCAGTGGGTGAGGTTATACCAGTGTGGTTTTCCTTTGACATTTACTGCTGTGGGCATGGCTAACACCACCTCATAAGGGCCTGCCCTTCTTGGCTCATCCCACTTTCTCCTGTACACTTTTATGTACACCCACTGACCTGGTTGCACAGCGTTCTGTGTCCGGAGGAGTCTGTCTGTTCTCAGTTGCTCCCTTGACCTGTTTGAACAGAAGCTCATGTATGCTGGTTAGACGTTGGACATAGCTACGCATTTCTTTCATCGACAAATCAAGTGGCGGACCCTTATGGGGTCCTCTCAAATGCGACGCTGGCATAGGTCGCCCCAGGTTAGCATTTCATGTGGGGTAAGGTGGGTTGTTCTGTTAGTTTGCATTCTCATACTCATTAGTGCAAGCGGCAATACAGTCACCCAGTCCATCTTAGTTTCCCTGCAGATTTTTGCAAGCTTCATTTTCAATGTTTCATTAGCTCTTTCCACTAGACCTTGTGATTGGGGATGGTACACACTTTCCAGCCTATGTTTAATTCTTAGAGATTGATATATCCTCCTCATTACAGCATTGTCAAAACCAGTTCCATTATCAGAGCTAATTTTATCAGGAATTCTGTACCTAGGGAAGACTTCTCTGGAAAGAAATTTAGCTACTGTTATGGCATCAGCCTTTGCTGCTGGGCATGCTTCTACCCATCTGCTGAATCTGTCAATTACCACTAGCACATACTGTTTTTTGTTTACCGGTTTTACCATATCAATAAAGTCAATTACGATATGCCTAAACGGGCCATCTGGAACCGGAATGTGGCCTATTGAAGCCACATGCGATTTTCCGCACAGATTTCACACGATTGTAACAGGTGTTAACAGTAGTGACCATGTATGGAGACCACCAAGTGTTCTGTAACACTTTCACTACTTCCTCCCTTGCGACATGGGACACACCAGGCGCAACAACAAACAACTGTGGTATCAAAGATGCAGGTGCCACCAACAACCCTGTGGCTGACCGAAACAGTCCAGTAGAGCAATCTTTAACAAATCCCCTGTCCATCCATAGTTGTTTTTCCTCTGTAGAGGCAGTCTCCTGTACCTCAGCCAGAGCACGCAATGAACAGGTGTGGTCGTCATTGTCAACATCAGGTGTGGTTTCATGCACATCACCCCCCTGGTACATTACTGTTGGCAGGTGTTCGAGGTCTGAGAACGCTGCTGCCTGTTTAGCAGCCTTATCAGCAGCATTATTACCTTTTGTTACAAAATTGGTGGCTGACCCGTGAGCTGCACATTTTACTACCGCTAATGAAGCCGGCAAAGACATTGCATGTAAGAGCTCGTCAATGACAGGCCCATGTGACACTGGTTTGCCAGCTGCCCTCATGAAGCCTCTCTGCCTCCATATGGCGCCACTGAGGTGACAAACCCCATGTGCATATGCTGAGTCTGTGTAAATGTTACAGGATTTACCTTGACCTAACCGACACGCTGCAGCTAAAGCCTTAAGTTCTGCTGCTTGTGCTGAAAGGGGAGCATATAGTGGTTGCGACATTATTGTTTAAAATTAATGTGATAACAAAGTTTGGTGCAGTGAGAAGTGCATGGAGTGCATGATTGGTGTACAAAAATACCTTGTGTCCCATAGTAATGGTAGAGGCTTTTTCATATGCATATGCCCCTGCTGCCAGTCCCCTGCTGCCAGTCCCCTGTAACAGGGCGGCATTCCTCTCACAGTGATTTCAAGTTGTGTGCTGAAATAGGCAATCGGTTGTTTATGCTGGCCATGCTGCTGTGTTAAAACAGCATTGGCAAAACCTTGTTTTTCTGCAACAAACAAATGAAATGGTTTTGAATAGTCTGGATTTGTAAGTGCAGGAGCGGTTGATAAATCACCTTTAAGTCGAGCAGATGCCTGCCTTGCACTCCATTGCAAATGTGTAGTGTTTTTTAGGTTTTTTCCGATCAAAAGTGTAGTCAGATAGCCAAGGGCAGCTGTAACCTGCCATTCCCAAGAAAGACAAGGCTTTTTTGAAGTTGGTTGGTCGTGGTGCTTTGCATATAACGTCAAGATGGTCCGCCGCATTAGCTCTAGTCGGGCCTTGTAGCTGCCTTCCTATTGACCTTTGACAATGTTTCTCTTTGCTTACTTTATGCCCTTTCTGCGCCAGTAGCGGCAACACCGTGAGACAATCATTTTCGCATTGTTCACGGGTTGCCGACCATATCAAAATGTCATTTACGTACTGTAACATGGTTGACTCTATGTCTAATTGACAAATCTGTCTGCAGTCGATCAAAAATTGACGGCGACTCATTGTTGCCTTGTGGAAGACGAGTGTACTCTTTTCCACAGGAAACTATGGGGATATTGCAGCACATCACAATAGCTTTTCAGCAGCCTTGATATTGTACTTCTAATTTCTGTGATTTCTTCAGATGTCAGTGGCTATCGTTTTTCTCATGGTAAAATTATGTTAGGTTTGAGTCGGATGAGTACTTGGCCTGCTTACGTCATGAGCCCCACATCTCTGGCATGCTTTGTTCATAGATGTCTGGCAGGCTGTTGGATACAGGATGATCTGGAACTAGTGCGGTCGGGTTGCTTTCGTTGTCATCGTCATTGTCATCAACCATTTCCACCAGCTGCTTGACTGATGTTCTGGCCAAATACAGCCTTTGCGACAATAGTTGGCCCATAGGACACTACTTAAATACATGTTATTGTTCCATCTGATGTCTTATGGTTGTACGGGTTGTTAGTGGGAACCCATTAAGCTAGTAGGCCTCTGGTGACCATTGATCCCAAGTCTTTAGGGTGATGAGACGGCGACACTCTGAGTGACACATATCTTGTGTTTTGGATTATTGCTGTTTTGTCTCAGCCACAGCTTGTTCTTTAAACCATCCCAACACTCTTCATAAACCGAGCTAGTCACTGACCAGTCATCTTGCTTTCATCATGCATTCCAGGATGAAGTCACTTTGTATTTCTTGTACTTCTGTAGCGCCATCACAAGTGGGGTTACAAGCTGTAATTTTCGTGCACTGTATTGACAATTCTACCTAAACTTGGTGGTTGCGACGGTTGTCTCTGTCTACACACACAACTGCTCCCCTGTCCATCACAGCAACACCATGGTGAAGTTTGCGGATGACACCACAGTGGTGGGGCTCATCTCCAGGGGGAAGGGTGAGTCTGCCAACAGAGATGAGGTGGAGCGGCTGTCAACATGGTGCAGGGACAACAACAAAGACCAAAGAACTCATCATACACTACAGGAGAAATAAAACAGAGAATAATCATCAGCGGGGACTGTGTGGAGAGGGTGGCAGACTTCCGCTTCCTGGGAGTCCATATCCAGGAGGACCTTTCCTGGAGTGTGAACACCTCTGAGCTGTTGAAAACGGCCCAGCAGAGACTGTACTTCCTGAGAATACTCAGGGGGAATAACATCACACAAAGACTACTGGTGTCCTTTTACCGTGCCTCCATTGAGAGCATACTAACATACTGCATATTCGTATGGTACACCAGCTGCACATCGGCTCAGAGGAAAGTGCTTCAGAGGGTCATCGACACCGCTCAAAAGATCGTCGGCTGCCCTCTCCCCACACTGGAAGAACTACACAGTTCCCGTTGCCTCTAAAAAGCCCAGAACAATATAAAGGATACTCACCATCCTGGTCATTCCCTGTTTGAACTGTTGCCTTCAGGCAGGCGGTATCGATCATTTAAAGCAAGGACAAATAGACTTAAACACAGTTTTTATCCAACTGCAGTAACTACCCTCAATGCTGCAAAAAAATAATATGCAACGACTGGGTGTGTATGACTGTGTGTCTATGTATGCTGCTAATTATGTTAAAAGTTTTTATTTTATTAACACTAGCACTTAAATTATTTAGCACTTTAAATTATTATTTATTATTTTTTGAATTTATGCTAAAATAAGCACTGATCGGAAGCACTTTAAATTTCGTTGTACCTGTGACAATGACAATAAAGATCTATTCTATTTTATTCTTGTGTACGCAAAATGTGATTAGTGTCCATTACCGCTTTATCAGACCGAAAAGACCAATTTACAGGTCTTACTTTAAAGGTTATGTGTATTTCTAGCCTAGGAAGGCCTGCTGGAAAGCCCATGTTATTTTCTGTAACAGTTTCACTACAACTAGCGTCAGATAATTCATACACCGGAGTTATTGCAACGCACGATCCAGAGGCCTCTAACAATGAGTGCAAAGCTGAACCTATCCCTGAGGTTGACCACAGCCCACTTAATGTCGTCCCAGTTTTCCTGTGGAAATTTTGTGACTAAAATGTCTTTATTTTTCCACTGTGTTATTGCCCACTATAAAGAATTAATGAATGGTTGTATTGTTTTTCTGATTACGCCCTCAGCATCTCTCCAATGTTTATCGTCCCAAAAATGTGTAGTAACACCTCGTACCCAACAGTATTAGTTCAGGGTCCATAAAATCCTTTAGGCTTTAACATGTAACAGTTGATATTCTCCAACTGTCAGCACAAGTCTGCTGTTCTGCACACACACACACACACACACACACACTGCAAATATTCTAAACAAGATAGCTCTTCCAGCTGTGCCGCTCAGGATTATGAGACACTGCTGCAAACCTCACAGTGAGGGATCAAAAATAAAAGAAGAGGGGGGGAGAAGTGCATGGAGTGCATGATTGGTGTACAAAAATATCTTGTGTCCCATAGTAATGGTAGATATGCCCCTTCCCCTGTAACAGGGCGGCATTCCTCTCACAGTGATTTCAAGTTGTGTGCTGAAATAGGCAATCGGTTGTTTATGCTGGCCATGCTGCTGTGTTAACACAGCATTGGCAAAACCTTGTTTCTCTGCAACAAACAAATGAAATGGTTTTGAATAGTCTGGGGGGAACACGCATGAAACCACAGTAAACCTATGTCCTAGGCAACCTTTCAGTCACTCCAAAAAGTCTTTTATTTATTCAAACAAAAAAAAAAAACCTTGATACTATACTTTTCTCCCTAGGACTCCTAAAATCTACTTCATCAACACAGTGTTGGGATCCAAGGATACCTTTAAACACGAACTTCACTTGAAGTGTTTAAACTGTTCCAAAAGGGATGTTGGGCCTGACCATGTGCTCAGAAACAAAGAATTGTCCTGAGGCCTTTATGCAAGTCATAAAAAAATAAAAATTAGGCTTTACATCGCTGCGTTTCTCTACCTCCAGCAATGCCGGCCGTGGCATAGGCAGTATAGGCAAATGCTAAGGGCACCATCCATCTAGGGGGCGCCACAATGGGGGAAGAAAAAGAAAAAAAAGGTGCAACTTTCAATATTTTTATACTAAAACTAGTTGGTGCTATTATTTCTTAATAAGGAAAATATAAAAATAAGCCCACATTAATTTAACTGTATAGCAAAGCCTATTAAATAATAATAAGACTTTATTAAGCCCCCTGCCCCCCCTCCTCCTCTGACTGATTAGACTCTACCTGCTCTCTGAGAGATGGTTGAGTTTTATGACGTGACCCCAGAAACCATTAACAATGTCAAAACGACCAAAACTTTCCGGTGCCCAGGGAAGGAAAAAAAGAAAAGGAGGAAAAACGCGACAAAGACAGAGATACAGTAAAGAAAATATCATGAAATAATTTGTCTGTTGCAGAACGATAGTAACCTTTAGCCTGACACGGTTTGCTAATCAATAAATAGCGTTAGCTCATTTTAACCTCAGTTCGTGTTATTGAGGGGCCAATAATATATATAATACTCCCACCTTCTATTTCTCAGGGACATTTGTAAAGATTAGATCTATTCAACAGGTGTTTACATTTGTCTACATTTTTATTTTTAACATTTACTCTGCTTGTAACAGTCAGTCAAATGCTATTCCTTTCACACACCTTTATATATAAGAGTTGTAAGCCTTGTTGTTTGTTGTGTTACAGTTCAGTATTGTAAGTGTGTTTATAGTGTTAAACTTTACATCCATGTTAAAGTGCACATCATTAATGTTAATACATTCCCATATGTTATATTATACTGCAGTTACTGCTTCTTTGCATTCTGCTAATCAGCATTTCACCGTAATGACAATAAGATTAGATCTAATCTAATTTGCATATTTAAAAAAATGCACTGTATATCATTCATGTACAGTACAGTGAAAGTAATGCATCTCTTAGGTTTTTCCATTTTATCATGTAATTTTATTCTTGGAATCATTTCTTTTATTATTAGGCTGTAACACCCAACGGTGTCACTTACTCCTCTTCTCTCTTCAGATGCACTGTTGAAATATCTAAATCCACCTACTGCAAATCCTTGGCCGCCACTTCAACAACACCAAGTGATCCTCCTGTCCTGTCATTTCAGAGGACTGGGCCTGACCTCCAGAGTGGTCCTGCTGTGTGCTCTGTCCGGACTGTGCCTGAGGTTCCAGCGATGTGATCTGTGGCTTAGTGATGGGTCGGTCGCAAACGATCCAGCTCTTTGAAGTGAACGACGGGAGCCGGCTCCTGATTGGGAGCCAGATCCGGATTTTTTTTCCGGATTTCCACGTTTTTTCCTGTTAAAGCTGCGTGATTGGTCAAGATGTGTGGCAGCATCTGTGTATCTACACTGAGCAGGAGGGGGGAGCGAGGGGTTACAGCCACACACGGCACAGTGAGCATGTGAACAGGTGGGAGGGAGACGTGAGAGCGAGAGACCTTGGCGCTATATAGACAGAGACTACACACTGGAAAGGGTGAGGAAAATGAGTGACAGGAAACGTAGTAAAGTTTGGACACATTTTGATGTGATAGTTCAAAGGCGCTCGATGATAATGATGATGGCATTTGTCTGTGTGAGTGTCCTCGTGCGTCACTTTTTATCATGTGTGTACACTGTGCAAAGTT
Organism: Dicentrarchus labrax; assembly: GCF_905237075.1. Classification (NCBI taxonomy): domain Eukaryota; kingdom Metazoa; phylum Chordata; class Actinopteri; family Moronidae; genus Dicentrarchus; species Dicentrarchus labrax. The sequence continues at coordinate 4,503,643 of NW_026136705.1, read as the reverse complement.
AAACATTTCATATCAAGCAGCTTTTTGTCTAATTAAGATGGGTCTTTATTTTGGTGTTTTATAATTTATTTTTGTAGCATTCTGTTCCATGTTGAGTATATTAATAAATCCATATAAATACTAAACATTTGAAATAATGTATGTATTTACATTAGATATTCATTTTACACATAATTTGGTAATAAATTAATTTAAGCAACAAAAAAATATGAGGAGCCACTTGGGAGCCGAAAGAGCCGGCTCTTTTTAGTGAGCCGAGCCAAAGGAGCCGGTTCTCTAAAAAGAGCCGGAATTCCCATCACTACTGTGGCTACGCCCGCCGTCGTCTTCACTCTCCGTGGTGTCTTGCCGCGCTACCCGCGGGCGCTTGCATCTCCGCAAGCTGATTCGCTGGAGAGAACCTGGCTCCTGGAGTCTGCACCAATCAGGTTAAAGGCACATGGTCAGAGGACTTCAAGGGAAGAACTACAAGCAAAAAAAGATACCTCGTGTGAATATGTACGTGTATGTTTGTGCACCTCGAACCTGCAATCTGTATCCTCTATATCAGCGTCTGCATCGCTCTCCCCCTGCGGGTCAGACAATGCGCACTCTTCCTGCAATGAAACTAATTAAACACATAAATGTGTATGCAGATAATAATGAGAGTATGAAAAAAGACACATGCAATATACATATCGTTTGCTAGAAGCTGTTAAAAAAGTATGAAAAATATTACATTTTTTTATTTAAGTCTAAGAGCCTTTTCTAAAAACCCAACCTCCACATTTACAGTAAGGGGGCTTTTATTTTGTAGCAGTTGGATGAAACACTGACGAGCCCCAGTGAATCATCACCGACTGCCACTATTTGTAAACCAAAAAAAAACAACACTCGATGATAATGATGATGGCATTTATCTGTGTGAGCGTCCTCGTGCGTCACTTTTTATCATCATCATTGTCATAATGCCTGAATCAGCCGACACCTCTACATATGACTAATGAGCTCAGAGACACATAATCTGGCGGTCGCTTCCTTTTGCCTGATTTTACTTAAGTAATTTACATATCTACCGAGCCAAAGCATTGCATTGCATTGTGAAATTTTTAGCAACAAGTATATACTATGAAGGCATTTCTTTGTTCACAGAAGTATTTGAAGGCACTATATTAAGCATATGCTGTACCCGCACACTTAAAAATTAGAGGATAGGATAGTTGGACATTTTGGCAAATATGTTTTTAACTTTATTGGCTGCAGCCAGAAGACAATTAGCTTAGCTTAGCACAAAGACTGGAAAGAAGGGGAACGAGTGCTTATTCTTGGCTAAGCTTATGCTAACTGTCTCCTGGCTGTAGCTTCATAGTTCACAAACAGTTATAAGGCTGGTATTGATCTTCTCATCTAAAGCTGCGTCTCCGCCCAAAGTACCGGGAACTTTTAGTCTCAGGAACTACTTTTTAAGGAATTAAAAGGTTCCTTCAGCTCATCGCTGTCTGTGTTTCCACCGAGGACTAAAGACCTGCAAACATAAGGCAAATTAGTCCGCTGACGTATGAAAAAAAAGATGGCTATTTTTAGTCATTTTTGCTCTTCATCTGTTGTATGCTTTCTTTAACTCCGTGTTGATGGATGCAGTTTTAAGTGGTGGCTTAAATAAAACACTGTGAGTAGTCAACCAATCAGAAAGGTTCAGCGCTACAAGCCCCACAACCAAAGTCCCTGTGCTTTTAGAAAGTACAGCCCCAAACAGGAACTTTTTTGTCGGTAAAATAATGTCCCCAGAACTTAATACAAACCCTGGTCCCTGCAGTGGAAACAGAACTCCTAGTCCTAGGAAAGTATTTCAAGTAACTTTCAAATAAGCGTATATGCCAAAATGTTGAACTATTCCTTTAAATAAAATGTTGGCAACACATCAAACATCTACTGACTGCTATGTGCAATGTTGTGTCCGCACAAATTTCTGTTACAGAGAGTCTTTGACTGACAAGAGAACTATTCTGAGGTGAAATATTCAGCACTTCTGTTTTTTGGAGTTATTGTACTCAAATTTCAAGCTACTGAAAATCCACGTGAGAAACATCAGCTATCAGCTATCATCGATTTGGGACTGGATGTAATGAACCCTGGTATGAGTCATATGAGCCTCACATGCTGGAACCTTGAAAAGGTTGGGCTTACAAAACCGCAGCTGCCTGCCAAAATAAAAGGTAACGCAAACTGAAGACTGAAGATAAAGTCTGACAGCAGACGTACATTTACAATAACCAGTGACAGAACATTACATGTTCAAGGTCCAACCTCTGATTGGGAACATAGCAAATCATAGTTTAGGACAATGGGATGGCACCTGGGATGGCCAATCAAGTGTCAGGGGTGGCCTGTGATGCCCTATAGGCCACTCCTTTGACACGTCCCTGTCTGTATAACCACTAGGCATCTCTTTCTACATTATTACATCATCTAATTCTCTTTGAGTCTGCAGCCTAACAGCATATCAGCCTTCTTTTCTTGCTTTTGCTTGTAACCGATGGTCTTGGCTGAGTTGATAAACCTCAGCTAAATTATTATTAAATTATATTTGCTGACAATTGCTGGATTAATTTTAAAAAAAAGTTTTTTATGTTGATTCTGGCAGACTCTGTGGGAAAAAGCAGCAGTGTTTAAACCACCTTGTTTCATTGATTTCAAGGGGAATCTGACCCAGTGGCAGACATTAAGAATAACTACCGTATTTTCCGGACTGTAAGTCACACTTTTTTCATAGTTTGGCTGGTCCTGCGACTTATAGTCAGGTGCGACTTGTATATGAAATTTAACATGTTTTTGAATAATAATTCCGACATGAAACGAGGAGTAGCCTAAACATTACCGTCCACAGCCGCGAGAAGGCGCTCTAGGCTTGTGACAACCAGAGCCGTTATATATACAACTATGTTCTGAAGCGACACGGAGTACGAAGAATTTAATGGATGGTGAACTTGCTACCGGTAACTTGCCTGTTGGACTTGGTCTTGGATGCTGTAAAATACATTTCTAAATAAGGTAGCCTCCCGAGTATTTGCTCTGCTGCCAGCGTTTGCCTTTGACATCGACCAAAATGCCTGATTGCATTGATTCTCCACATTTTGAGCTACATTTTCATGTACCACATCAGCATTTTTGTTCAGTGAATCTTTTGTAAATTGGCCGCCTTCATATCGCCCAGCTCACCTCATTTCACTTCTTCGTCCTTATTAACATTCCCGGTAGAATTCTCAATCTTTTTGGCCTCTATGTCTCCAGTTACATAGTCTCTGTCTGTTCTTGGTCATGGATTTTGTGAAATACATTTCTAAATAAATGCAACTTATAGTCCAGTGCGACTTATATATGTTTTTTTCCTCTTCATGAGGCATTTTTTGACTGATGCAGCTTATACTCCGGAGCGATTTATAGTCCGGAAAATACGGTATATAGAAATAGCTTATCTATGTAAGTCATATAGAGGCATCAGTATTAAATTTTATAACCAATTAAAAACTCCTTGTATTACATTTAAAGAGCCTTTAAGTCAGTGCACAGCAGGTCAGCTGAACATGCACATTTTAAGCTTATTGAAGCTAAATAAACAGCATGGCTGACATGTTGGCAAAGATTACCTCATTGTAGATGTAGCTGTATTGTTATCATCTGATAAGCACGTAGTTTGTCTACCAGAGAGCTATTTAAAGTACTTTTTTTTTTCAACTGTTCTTCTCAGTACACATTCTCGAAAAAGAGTGCCAATGTATTGTTATTAGATTTATTAAATTAAAATATCAATACAGTAAAAGTATTGTGTACACATAAAGACATATTTCAACAAATAGGGACAGTAAAGTTTCCAATATGTGTAATGGGGTTTTAGTTATATTAATTAAATTATTAACAACTAGTTTCCTCACATAAAGTCAACAAGAAATATAAACTCATTCAGGACCATCACCGTGAGCAAATCAACCTGTTTCCAGTGGCTGCAGGCAGCAGACAGCTGGTTCATGTGCGCCCTCTAGTGTTAATAGATATCACCAACATAAACATTCCCATATAACTTCTCAGACTTCCCACTAGAGGTTTTGACTATTTTGACAAGCTGTCCATTGAATTGTTAAAAAAGCCAACTTCAGTCTGTTAGTGACCTCAAACACATAAGGATGACACCCATGGAGAAATCCCTATGTAGTTGTGAACTCAAAGATTTTAGAGGACATAATGGTTTTAAAACACTTCACTAAAATTCTATGAAGATATTCTGATTTTTAATTTGAAGAGTCCTTTTACACATTATGATCTATGTTTTTACACAAAAAGAGGCTCCATTTTTGTAAATATTACATTTCTATCAGGCCAATGAAATATATGCTGACATCACGGTTTATCAGTTTAGTCAGCATCAGAGAAAATCAATCAACCATTTACATAAAACTCCAAAATGTTATCACAGCAAAAATATGTTTTTATACATTATAACCATCACCTGATCTTAACCAAAACATCATCAGCATTTTGTGAGTGCAATAAGCAAAACAGTACAGATTTATTTTACATACACTAAGATAAGACAGTAAGATTTGCATAGACACTAACACACTGTTAGTTTTGTATAAGCTTGTTGCAGAAAAATGCACCAGAAATATAAGGTGGTTAGGGTGGTTTTAAAACTTACTATAAAGCACAGATGAAATTAAACTTCTCAGTATCAGCTTTTTCGAACCACTCATGCCGTCCTCCTTTGTCCATGGCTGCAGCGCTGTAACAGTTATCAGTGGTTGCAGGTGAGTTCCAGTTGTTATAGCAGACCAGCTCGTCACTGACCCAGAACCACAAATCCAGAGAGCAGGTGTAGCGCAGTCCCAGCCAGACATGAGAAGTTGAAGCGTTCTTGGCTTTCTCTTGGACCCATCTCTGCTGATGAGGGTTAGTGATGGACACCAGGTCACGGTAGTTCTCTGTACAGTAATTCAAGGCCTCCTCCCAGGTCTTACTCTCTTGGATCAGGATCACTTCATCTGTCATGGAAGGAATTAAAACAAACACAGGATCATATGAGCAGCTTTGTTATAGTTAATTGTTGGGAACACTGAGATCCAATGTGGATTTTCAAGACTGATTCCAGGTTTAAATCACTGCTTGTATGTTTGGTGACAATGTGGAGAGACTGAGAGAAACTGAGAGAGGGATCTTCCGACTGATTCCAGTGCTGCTCTTATAGGAGAAAACATTTGAGGCAGACCTTTGTAAAACTCACCTTCATAGCAGAAGAAGGGTTTTGTTGTATTACAATCATCAGAGTCCCATTTTCCAGTTCCATCTAACTTAGTCATAGCACATTTCTTGCTGTCGTCATCTTTAAATAACTTCAGATCCCAGTTTCTGAAAGAGAAATGACTCCCATCTGACCACCTCCAGGTGTCTCTGAACAGGCCGATCCACACATCATAAGAATGAATTTGTTCCTTGAGATCGGTGTCATTTAACTGATTGAGTCCACTGACCAGGTCGGTGTGATTTTCTCTGCAGTAGTTCTGAGCTTTGGGCCAGCTCATCGTATCGTTAATCAAATGGAATTTTTTTCTGGATATATTTGTTTCTGTGGAATAAACAGAGAAAGTTATTTATTTTAAATATATATATAAATATACCGTATATCACCATATACACCCTATAATGTATGTTTTAAGGAAATACACATCTTATCAAGTCATTCAGTCTCATGAAATATTGTTTTTTTCTTACTTAAAACTGGTGAAATGCTAATGTGAGATAAATTAACACGATTCCACTTCAGATATTTATTTGGTAAAAGTGTGTTTGGCATAATAAGGTAGGCCCATACTTGATGAGAATTCACGTTTTATATATACACCACAGTAATCTACCATGTGTTTACTTCATTCCATATAAATGAGGTATATGTCGACTTAGAAAACCATTGTTAGACTGGATGATGCTGTAAACACACAATAGTATTAATATCTATAAACTCTCACCGTCGTAGCAGATAAACATATATTTATCAGTACAAGGAACATCATTCCATTTATCACTGTTCTTCTTCTTCAACGCACAGTTTTCATTTTTGCCAAAATCTTTTGGCTCCTTTTTATCCCACACTGTCTCTGTCTCCGAATACTCCACTCCTGGCAGAGACCAGTGCCACTCCTTGTTTCCTTCTCCTGGGATGTTGTACAGCCCAATCCAGGCATCGTGTTTTTCATCAGTACAGTAACGGAGTCTCTCCATGTCTGTCATGTCGTACACTGTGGCCAGGTCAGTGTATTCCTCTCTGCAATAGGCCTGGGCTTCTTCCCAGGTCTTTTCCTCTTCAATAAAGTGGTACCCATAGAGGCGACATGTGAAGAAGGAACACTGACCTAAAAACAGACAAAAATATTGTTCAGTATTGGTGCTGACAACAAGAATCTGATTAATAAATTAAAATCAGATTATGTGTGTCACTGTTTTGTGCTGTTAGTAGTCTAACAGTTTCGTGACTCCAGATCAAGTTGTGTTAATTCACAGCTAAAAACAGGTATACTGCAGTAGAGCTGGTAAGATGATCCACTTACCCATCAGAATGAGCAGAAACAGACTCCACTGCATTTTTGCTCTGTTGGATGAAAGGGATATTTTAGTGTGCAGTGAACCAAACACAATGATCTTAACAACTTTTCTTCAGGTTTAGGGAAATAGAGTGAAACTCGTACATGTCCTAACTCTCTCTGGACTTAAAGTTTAGGCGGTCATTATCAGTTGTTCACATTAAGAAGTGCAACTTTAGCCAATGAAAATGTGTTAGGTGAGTCAAATACAGATAATGTAAAGCAGTGGGCCTAGACCCAACTGGAGGGTATGAATGCAGGGCAACAGCCATGGGCTCATGTTAAAGAATTTGAATGCAATACTCACTTGTACATGCACATGTACAGTGAAAGAGGCCAAATCAGGTGGGCACCTTGTTGCAAGTGTTTCCTTGAGCAGCAGTAAAGGGTTGGTGACAGAAAAAGGGAAATTCACACTAAAATGGAAGGAAGCCTAAGAAAGGACATCGCCCTAAGTATATATATTTGTTTGTTTTATCCTCATGTAAGCAAACAGAAATTGACTGTCAGAGAAGAAAAATAGTCAGATTGCTATTCCTGAGATATTTCCTGTCCAGAGTATTAATTATTTTTCGAGTGTTGTTATTTCAACATCATAATAACTAACGCTTCCTGTTGAAGGTAAAATACCCTGACAAAAGGTAACTCTGGTTACAGTTACCTTTTCTCAACACCAGTGTGCACTGTTGCACCTTGTCATGTACTATACAGGTGTGTATCATTATGGCACAGAAACTGGCCGTCACACAACAAGAGGGCCAGTTTGGTGCAAATAAATAACTTAATTCAAGATTTCCGTCTGTGTGTGCCTTTCTTCTTCTGGCAATTTCACATGGGTTTTTTTTTTTTTTCAGTTTAGTTTCTTTGTTTGTCAGTTTGTGTTAGGCTTATTTTAACATCATAACTCATGTAACGTCAAGCACACCTTCACTAATACCTTCAATAATATATTAGATACCCAAAGTATTTAAAATTATATATTGCATTACTCAATGAAACATTATGAAATAACTGCTCTGGTCTTAACCTGATAAAGCAGTCGTTGGGGAGATGGTGTTGATAAAATAAAAGGCAAAACAGAAAATAAATGAAATATAAACTTCTGGAATTAAATAAAACCATTATTTTATTTTCTAATTTTAAGTTGTTATGAAAGTACGGTGAAATACCTCATAATAATGAGCTGGGTTTTAAGATTTTGTGTATATAAATCTTTATATATACCTTATATTGGACTGGAGTTCTTTGTCTTGAATGGATAACTGTTTTAATTTATTTTCTGAAATAAAGCTTGCTGTTCACACCTTTATTATTTAGCTTATTGAATGAGTATGATGAAGCCCTGAGTCAAAAAAATAATTATACAAATAATGCCAAAGGTAAAAAAATATGAAAACATTCTATTAAAATCAATAATGTAATTATATTTATATTTATTTTAAAAATGTAACATGTTCTTAATGACAACTTTATAATGTTGTAATTGTGGCTTGCAACTCTATGACCTAATACTGTCTCTGACATTTATACTTATTATTATTATTATTATTATTATTATTATTATTATTATTATTATTATCATTATTATTATTAGGAGTAGTATGGAGGAGGAGGATATTCCTGAAAAGAAGAATTTCCAACATTAAATAAATTAGACTTTACATGCATGAATAGATAAACATTCCACCTCTGTATACACACAAACATTAGATCTCAAATAATACAGCAGAGTCTTAACTTACATCTTCTGCTCTCCTCGGCTTCACTCCGCTCTGATGTCTCTCCCCTCTGTGCTGATGAAGACTGATCATAACAGTATGTTGACCCTGTTAATACACTCAGGTTGCCACACTGACATCAGCATTTGAATATTACAATGCAGAGGTTTCTTTATCATCGCCAGGAATACTGTTCATTGTTGACAAGAATAGAAGTCCATTCCCTGTAGCATAGTTGTAATTTAATTATTCATATTAACACAGCCTGTACAAATAATACAGATTAATTCAGTTTTAAAGAATCTAGCCACTTATAGGGAACATATTGAATTAGCTTGCACCGCCAGCTGTTGCTGAAGGAAATTGACTATGATGGTGTTGGTATCCACATAATCCTGAAGATGATCTTGATGACAGTGATACAAGTCACTGCAATGGTGTTATTTTCCTATTACTGTCTATAAGAGCTCTTACTCTATCAAGTTTGTTAACCCTCAATTGGCACCAGTTGCACACATTCTTTTAACCTTTGCTCCAGGTTTTTTTTTTTTTTCTCAAAATCTCCATCATTGTAACATTCACTGGCAGTAGTAGGTGAGGACGTTCTGCTGGTTTCATCGTATAAGCACCACTGGGCAGTGGAGGCCACAGGTCAGAGAATCCAGCCAGGCCATGTACCGAGCACTGGGGCAGTCACTGTGTGGTACAGGTAGGCTCCTGGAAAAACCATCACATTTGCATGAACAAAACAGCACAGAGGAACAAACACTGACCTTACTTGACCTATTATGGGAATATAACACAAGTCAAATAAGTGCATGTTGTGGTTTGCAGTCATTCAAATAAAACATAATCTCTCCCATCTCTGTCTTGAATCATACTGCCATGGACATAGCCACGGTCTGGTGGCTCTTTGCGTATGATTTTGCATCCCTGTGAACACCAGACAATGTATTGTTTTCATTTCCTGATAGAGAGGCCTGTAAACATGTTTCTAAAGGGGAACTACAGAACTACAGAAACCCAGTCCTTGTCTTTGAAGGTTCAATGACCTTTTAACATTTGTAAAACACTATATTAATATTTAAAAGATGGCAATTCCACTAAGTGTCTATTATTATGTCTTATGCACACGTTCGGGTGAAATTTCTACGGCTCTTGTTTCTTTTTAATACCTGTCTACCGTGGAGTGAAATGTTATAGAAAGTGTTTGTAAGAGGAAAAATATGTGGGGGTGTAATCTTGTAAAGTACCACTAGTGGCACCAGAGGTAGAACATTCTAATATTGCACACAAATAAAGATATATTTTGTAATTTGTTTCTTCAAAATGAAGCTACACCTAAAACCTGGGTTTGTGCAAGGTGGTGGAAACGACAGCCTGTCATTGTGGACTGATCCCTTCCTGTATCAGTACAACTGTTCACAGTGAATTTGAAGGTTTTTGCAGACCCACTTCTTGGCAAATCACTTCAGCAGAGCAATCATCCTACGAGAAACAATCAAGTTGAAGCACATCAATGCCCACGAAACACCCTGCCCCTGTTATGAACTGCAACAGATCCATGAACTGGAGTAAGACATTTTTTTATATTGCCGAAAATACTACCAACTTGCAATCCCATCAACCAGCATGAATAAATGTGATTTAACACAAAATTGTAAAAATAAAGATACAATTTGCCAGATGCAAATCATCACAAGCCCAGATTAACCTGGCTCAGAGCTAGTTACGTTGCCCTGCTCTCTAATATAGCATAATAATATAACCTTCAATTCCACAACATAGCAAGAAATGGCCTTGGATGTAAGGTGAGGTTACTACTGTAGGTATTTAATTAAATGCTTGTGTTTACATTGTACAAAGTGTGTAGAAATGTTTCACTTTGTATGTCACATTCCTCACTCACAGGCCATGTTGGGACATGACTAGAACTGCGGTCCCTGAGGGCCTCAACATTTGCTTACGCACTGACGCTGGAGAACCCTACTCAGTGGAGAGCAGGTATATAAGCCACTGAGGAAAAACCAACCCTTTGCAAACTGCAAGAAAAATATCCAAGAGACTACAAATTTGAGATGGAAATGGAATTCAGGGCTTTGCTTCTGCTGGGACTCTTTTTGGCGGAGCCAGGGTTCGGACAGAGAGGTGACATGGATATTAGTGAGTGGTTGAAAGAAAGAGTGGAGTTAATAAAAAACTTGGAGGGTAAACTGAAATATGTAGACAGATGGGAGGATGATGTTAAAGATCTGGAGGCCAGGCTCAACGCGACTGTGGACGCGCTGACGAGACAGAAAGCTGAAGTGGACAGACTGAATGAAAAGAATGAAGGTACAAGATTTATGATGATGAGTTTTTATACCACATATATTCCCACCATTTTTCACATTCATTAATTATTTCAACTTGTACAGGCCTGCAAAAAAGACTGAAGGCCACAGAGGAGAAGATTGATAAGCTGAAACAAAGCAGTGCTGAAGGTTAGATGATCAAACTTACAGTATTTGAATTTCTGTGTTAAATCTGAAAAGACAAATGACTTTAAACATTTATTATGATAAAACTGTGAAGAAAATCTACTGTCTCTGAGTGTTCATTTCTAAATTTATATTAAAGTAATCAATAATTCAGGGACCCTTTATCATTCTGTCATCTTTTATATTCATCCTCATGTCTCTCCAGGTGCTCCTAAGATCGCGTTCTCAGCCTCTTTTTCGTAAACTCTGGGGAGATTTATAAAGGACCCTGCACAGAGAAGACCCTGGTTTTCCAAAGGGTCTTCTCAAACACTGGCAGTGGTTATGACCAAAATACAGGTAATGGACCCTCTCGCACTTGTGTGTGTGTGTGTGTGTGTGTGTGTGTGTGTGTGTGTGTGTGTGTGTGCCTGTTTGAGATGTGCTTGTAGATAATAGCTGAAAGTACTAGTAGACACTAAATGTCCTGAGGCTGTAAAACCCAGACATCTGCTTCTGGTATTTAAAACGAGATCAAACAAAGAAGAAAGATTTGTTCTCATACTGTGACTCGGGTCTGCAGTGTTTATAGTGCTGATTGGAGTCTAAAGTTGCATCATCAAAATTCATATATTAACAATCGATTAAATGATAGAGTCAAAGATTCAAACCTTAAATGCCTGGGCCAATTAATCTGAATTTTTTGTGACATTGGGTTTAAGAAAATTTAATAATAAATAACATTATAGCATTCCACTGTAGCCTATAGCCTCTATCATTAATGAATTAATAATATTAGCTCAACCAGGTTCTGAAAAGCCATAATTCATTAGTTTAGATTTGCCTCCAAAGTAGCTGCCTTTGAGAAACTTTAAAGAAATAAAACTCAAATCTACTTATAATTCCAGTAACACATCTTGTATCTGCTTGCTCTTTTCCAGGAATCTTCACGGCACCAGTGAGCGGTCTTTATTACTTCAGCTTCAGTACCTATGGCTACAACACTCACGTAATGGGGGCCATTTTAACAAAAAATGGCATCCTTCAAATTTCGACCTACGATAGCCCTACATCTGACGGCTCAGACAGTAGCAGTAACTCTGCTGTTCTTCAGTTGGCTGCTGGTGATAGGGTGCACATGGAACTGTGGGATAATGGTAGAGTGTTTGACAACGTGAACGGACACACGACCTTCAGTGGTTTTCTTGTCTTCCCTGTGTAAATGATTAGGAAACAATGCATTGAAAGATGCTTATGCAACAATAGCGATCTGAAAATCAACCCAATGCATGCTGTTCATTTTCAAGTAAAGTTTATTGAAAATATAACAACAATAAATGGCAAAACAGACTTCTTACATTGTCTATTTTTTCTGTCTCTGGTAACTAAAAACTGCAACAGGCTGCATCAGTAGCACAGGAGGGGCTGGGTTTGAGAACTGGAGGATGGCCAGTGAGTGGACTGGTTGCCAGAGAAGTGACAGTTCATCTCAGAGCACCTTCTGCAATGACAAATGTGTTCACCAACATAAGAGGGAGTAGCTCCCTCCTGTGTTCAGGGTTGTTATTGCAGGAATGACAGAACTGCCAACTCTCACGCTTTCGCCGTGTGACACACGGTTTTGCCTGTTTTCACACGCACTCACGCCACATATGCAATTTCTCACGCAAAAAAAATCCGATCTTGGGCCGTTTCGGTCCTCTGCAGTTTTTACCGTCCAAAAACAATGTTACGCTATAGTAAACAGAGACTCGTCAAGCACTAGGACCAAGAGGAAAACGGCCGCTCAAGCTGGAGCCTGTTTCCCTTAGTTTAGACCCGCCCACAAGCTCCTCGATTGGCTCTGCCGTTTCTTGTGTGATTGGCCGTCCCCGCTGTCACTCCATCTTGCTCGCACACCGGTCTGCTGGAGTTGCCCAGGTAATATCAGAGGTTTCATTTGCATTCACGTTTGAATCGGTGTCCATGTGCGTGCGTGCGTGCGTGCGTGTGTCCAGAATGTTTTTTCTATATTTACATTTACATGCTTTACAACCAGTCAAACCAAGAAAGGGAACAGTAAACGTAAAAGTAGCAATGGAAAACTAGAAGAACTACTATTGTATAAAGGGTGCGCCTGCCGGTTAGTTCAGTCGGTAGAGCTGGCGACCCATATACGGAGTCGCTGCAGCGGTGCGGGTTCGGATCCGACCCGCTGCCCTTTGCTGCGTGTCATCCTCTCCCTCTCTCTCCACCCACCATCACTGTCTCCCTACAGCTGTCTCTATAAATAAAGCCATCAAAAGGCCAAAAAAATTACTTATACCTGTGTCCCCCCCACCTCTGTAATCAAAATTCCGTCCTTGATCTGAGCTGAGACTAGGTATGTGACAATGAAATGTCGTCCAATTGAGTACTCACTCTCTTAAACTTTAAATCTTGAAATAAATTATTTGTTTGAGCGTGTGAACATGATTTAGGGTGGTGAAATCTGTCATAACAAGCAGCAGGAGAGCACCTTGTTAACCTTGTATTGCACATCTTTAGCAGACCATCCCAAAATCCACTAGAATGCAGGAAATCACATCTACTTAATCCAAAATTTCCTGGGGGTGGACCTTCAGCTATGTCTGCTTCTCAGAATGTAACCAATATTGTCGATCTCCAGTAGGCTGCCCCTATCAGCGGCTTTGGGCCTCCCCACAAACCACCAGAATGCAGGGTACAACATGGGTACAACATCAAACGAATTCCAGTTCTCTGATATCTGAGGCACCAACTTGTGTGGCTGCGTGCGGCATAATTTTGGTCACCCCCGAAAAAATCTCACACCAAGGTTTTCTGAAAAGTTGGCAGGTATGTAATGAGCACAGTTTGAATACTGTAAAACTAAAATTTGAATAGCAATACTAATTTGAAGAGCATCAGAATTACATAGGTATCCTACATTTGGCGTGCCTGAATGTTGAACTCATATACTATATTTACCTCGATTATGATATCAGTTATTGTGAAACTGTAAACATCCTTGCTTTGTCAACAATGGAAGAATGTGAATTACAAATAAATTACAAAAATACCACTGTTACTAACATGCAAGTATCCTGAAATTAAGTTGAATTAAATTCCATGTAAAACAACGATAGCGTTGGTACCTGTCACCACGTCTTACAATCGGAAATGTGAAGGCAAGCACAGCAGAGCCGCTTGTATGTCATTATTCGGCCCAGGCATCTTGCCCATGTTCTCCCATCTCTGTGCAGTGGGATCATAACGATGGACTATCTTCGTGTCACTGAAGTCCTCCCGGCTGTATCCACCAAGCACATAAAACTTTTCCTCCAAAACTGCACTTCCTGCTCCTACATGTGGCACTGGCAGTGATGTAAAGGCAGTCCAGGAGTCAGCTTCTGGATTGTAGACCTCACAAGCTAGCTGGTCAACAGTGTCTGTGGCGATTCCACCTGCTACGTAAAGACAATTGCCCAGCGTCTCCATGCAGTGATAAGCTCGAGGTTTAGCCATGTTTTCTAAATAAGTGCTTCCTGTCTCGGGGTGATACAAAAACATGGATGCAAGACATTGGTACTGGTTGCTTAGCCCTCCTGAGACAAAGATCTGTCCTTGGAAAACTTTTGCTACATGGGCACTCAGAGGCATATCCAAGGGCGAGGTGAAGCTATAAGAGAAGACAATGTTTTAATATATGAAAATATAAACTTTGTTTAGCCTGAGAACAGTATGTCACATAAATGAAAATTTATGGCAAATGGAAAGTATGAGGTTATAATAGCTGTTCTGTAAACCTGTATGGTTTAGCAAAAAAACTGTTGAATGAGGCAGTAATTATGAAGCAAAAATAAGACAAGATAAGCCTTTAATGAATTTATTTTGAGATCATGCCCCATATGACCCCCATATGATTCTATGGTTCATTGGTGTCCTCTGGGCAGGAGGGAGGGAGCTAGCAGAATTTAGGGGTCAGTAGACTTCATTTTTCTAATTCATTTATGTAAAGGTAATGTAAAGTTTTTGTCAAGCAAATCATAATGTCTGGTCAGCCAAACATTACTGCCCACACATCTGCTCAATATGGTAAGAGCCACCAAGTTGGTAGACGAGGGTAGACTACCCTATACTACAGCACACTTTGCTTTGAAAAATAATTTCCCTTCCAACGTACCTCCAAGAGTTTGCAACCGGGCAGTATCGTTCCACACTCTCTAAATAGTCTGGTTCACAATATCCGCCAATGGCATATATCTTCTCATCCAGGACAACCACGGAAAAAGAGCATCTCTTTTCTTGCATTTCAGCTAGTCTTTCCCAGCTGTTTTGAAGGGGGTCATACCTAAAATGTGGTAAAATGAGACAATTAAAGTATAAACGCATTGAAACGTGCCTTTAAAACTGTAAATGGTTGTTTCTTGCTGGAATCTAAGATTACCATCTCTCACCTGTAAACAGAGTTCAGGATGTCGTTGGTGCCATAATAGTTCTTGCCACCAAACACGTACAGTTGTCCTCTGAGCACAGACACCTCATGACTGTACCTTGCTGGGTCTGGCATCTCTCCCAACTTTCTCCATTCCATGGCCTTTTTTATGCCTAGATGGTTTCTTAATGAATTCCCAAACCAGAGTTCTCTGCTGATGCTGCGGCTACCCTTGTCTTCACAGGTCTGGTCACCTCCAATCAAGATCAGACTCTCTTTCGGCAGATAGATGCGGCACTGACTGTAGTCAGTCTCATTAGAGCAGAATTCCTCAAAAATTGTTTCATAGAGCTTTTCAAGGCTGTAATCAGACCACATGTTCAGAGATTTGACTTCATGGAATTCCTTGAATGTCATCAGGTGAAAATGGATGGTTTTCATTAGGTCTTTGGTAAGCCTCAGCCTTGTCTTAGGCTTTGCTTGGATCCATGCCACCACTGCTTTGAATACAACAATTTCAGATGGAACATAAAGCGAGTGACTTTTCAGGTATTTCAGGAGCTTTTTGGCTGGCAGATCCTTGAACTTTGAGGTGCACGCCACCTTTTGGAATTGCCGCAAGACAAAATCGTCTGCAACTTCAAGAAGCTGCACCATCTCGTAGGCCTCAGCAAAAGATGCCACATCCAGGCAGGAGTGAGGATTTATTTCTTGATGCATGAAGTCAAGGCACAAGGAGAGGGCGGGTTGGTACTGGAGCTGCAGAGCAGTGCTGGTGATCTCGAAGATACACTTCCAGCTGAGAGGGATAGCCCCACTGTAGGAGCAGTCAATCAGAAGCTCCAGCTCTGAAGCCAATATGAAGGGAAGGGTCACACAGGACTGATGAGACTCCCTCATCCCTAAGGTGAACATGCTGCGAAAGTAGTCACTCCCCACAGCCAGGATGACTCTGTGGACTGAAGTACAACATAAATCCATTGTAATTACAACTAACATTTACAGGGCTCTATAATGCAAGATGTTTCTCATAGACGTAAGTCAGTTCATTATTGTAACTTGCGATTTGAAAATTGCAAAGTTAAAGCGAACATATATTTGAAATAAAATATTTCATTTATGTTTCACACTGTCCAAATGAGAAACACATTAATACCACAACTAAATCACCTTTGGGAGCATTGGGTGAAAGCAACACAAGTGCTTTTTTAATGACTACATGGTGGCATTATCCTTACCAAAAGCAAAGACTTAAGGCCACCAAATTTACTAAAAGACTATTAAGTAGTTCATGAGATATCTTCACATGACAATTTCAGTTCCAAGGATAGTGGCCTCTACAGTGACTGCTATTGTACTACATTTACATAAATGTACAACTCGTTGGCAGTGTACTCACTGTGAAGCGATCCTCCGATAGCTTCCAGAATGACGTCACAGCTCTCTCTGTCCATCCATAGCTGTTTGATGGACTTAAGACTGATCATCATTTGCTCTGCAGCCGAAATTCTTCCCTCTGTCTTCTGACCACCAGTTTTTCTGGACTTTTCCTCTTCCTCTGTGCACAGATCCAGCACCCTGGGGGCACCCAATGTTTGAGCTGCTGTCTTAATCTGGTGCACAGTGTCCTTGTTCAAAAACGATATGAGACCAGTGTAGGCAAACTCCACAACTGCCTCTAATCCAACATTATCCACTTCTGGACCCAGAGACAGGGACCACCTGCGGAGTCCTTCATCTTTTCTTTTATCACATCTACTGTTTTTTACATTGATTCTACTGAGACTTCCCCTGATAAGGGAGCTGACAGCAGCCAGGACAAGGGAGTGTACAAAAAAACTGTTCCCATCCTCTGTGCTCAAAGTAAGGTCAGTGAGAAGAGAGGAGTTCCTGAACTCTGTCAAGGTGTTGAATACAACTGTGACATAATTAGCTTTGCAGTAAATCTTCACCACATCTTCGTCATTATTACCTACATCCTCGTCTGCTGAATGTTCCGCTTCCTCATCTGTATACTCTTCCTCTTCCTCTTGAAGCTTTCCGTAGTCCTCTTGAAACTCTTCTTCTTGAGTTGTCCAAGATTCCTGTTCATCTGTTAACTTCTCACTTTCATCTCCAGACCAAGTCCATTCTCCTGGGCTGCTATTTTCAACGCTCCATGACTTTTCATCAGGATATCTTGGTTCCTCGGGATCCTCACATTGTTTCTCAACAGGTCTCTCTTCCTCATTTAGTCTTTCAAAGTTACAACATTCATCCTCAGATCCTGTCGAGTCAGAATCTTCGTTATCGGATTCTACTGAGTCTGTCTCATTGACTGTTTTGTCTTCTTGACTTGTGCTCGGCTGATCCTCGGTTTTCACCTGAACTCTGAATTGCTCTTCCAGGTGATACTGTCCAATTTGCTGCTGTTCTTCATCATCATCCTCCCTGACCTGCTCTTCTTCCCTCACCTGCCTGTCTTCCTCCTCATCCACTTCCTCATTCAACTCATTTTCTACTTCCCCCTGCTCTTCCTCCACTTCTTCTGATTCTGTTACCTCCTTCCCCTCTTCAGCATCCACCTCCTCTTTCTCCTTGACCTGCTCTTCTTCCCTCACCTGCCTGTCTTCCTCCTCATCCACTTCCTCATTCACCTCATTTTCTACTTCCCCCTGCTCTTCCTCCACTTCTTCTGATTCTGTTACCTCCTTCCTCTCTTCAGCATCCACCTCCTCTTCCTCCTTGACCTGCTCTTCTTCCCTCCTCTGCCTGTCTTCCTCCTCATCCACTTCCTCATTCACCTCATTTTCTACTTCCCCCTGCTCTTCCTCCACTTCTTCTGATTCTGTTACCTCCTTCCCCTCTTCAGCATCCACCTCCTCTTTCTCCTTGACCTGCTCTTCTTCCCTCACCTGCCTGTCTTCCTCCTCATCCACTTCCTCATTCACCTCATTTTCTACTTCCCCTGCTCTTCCTCCACTTCTTCTGATTCTGTTACCTCCTTCCTCTCTTCAGCATCCACCTCCTCTTTTCCTTGACCTGCTCTTCTTCCCTCACCTGCCTGTCTTCCTCCTCATCCACTTCCTCATTCACCTCATTTTCTACTTCCCCCTGCTCTTCCTCCACTTCTTCTGATTCTGTTTCTCCCTTCCCCTCTTCAGCATCCACCTCCTCTTTCTCCTTGACCTGCTCTTCTTCCCTCACCTGCCTGTCTTCCTCCTCATCCACTTCCTCATTCACCTCATTTTCTACTTCCCCCTGCTCTTCCTCCACTTCTTCTAATTCTGTTACCTCCTCCCCCTCTTCATCATCCACCTCCTCTTTCTCCTTAACCTCCCTCTCTACCTTATTTTCTCCTTCTTTCTGCTCTTCTTGCATTTCTTTAGCTTCCTTTGCATCATTGTCTTCCTCCTCATCCCCCCTTTTGTTCTCCTTAACCTCCCTTTCTGCCCCTTGTTCCCCTTCTTCCAGTTCCTCTGCTTGCTTCACCTCTTTTTCTTCTTCCTCATCCACCACCTCACTCTCCTCAACATCGCTTACTTGCTCTTCTTCACAGTCCGTGTCCTCAGCCTCTTCTTCCTCTCCATTATCCTCCTTTTCTTCCTCTTCAGCTTTAGACCAACGTCTCACCCTCTTCCACAATTTCATCTTCCTGTTCACCTTCATCTCTCTCTTCCATTCCTCCCACTCCTTGTTGGGGCCAGGATTGGCTACTGCCATATTGTCCAGTAACACTCTAATCTGTACTAATCCTTTTAAATCCTCAAAACATAAAATCACTTACTTTTTTATGCAGTTATTAAAGGAAAATTCACAGAGAATGTAATACAGATGTCAAATAATAGTCCACTGTTTGGATGTTGCTGTTATTGTTGCAAGCAGCTGTACCTCTTTCCCTATCTGCCGACACCAGCGGTGTTGTCTGTCTGTCCCAATTCTGCCTCTCCCTCCTCCTGTATGTGAGAGTCGTACAAGAGCACATAACCACACAAGTTTCTATTTACAGTGTATGATATCACGAGGTTAAATCAATTTTAGACTGTTTGGGCTGACAAAGGTGTGTGGTGGGGTGATGAACTAAATGTATGCTCATATTTCTGACTTCACTACATTGTTGAATTCTTTCGTTCCCTATCCTTTGTGTTTTGTTTGATTATTTTGAGTTTCCTTTTGGTCATTTATTATAGATTATAATTATATTTACAGGCCATGCAATTCATCCTTTTTCATATCCCTTTTTTTTTAAGATTCCACTTTGCAGTCTGTTCCCGTAGTCATCAGTTCTACACTTCTTAAACTTAAACTGTAGAGATTTGACCCAAGCAAGTAATAAACAAGGGAATGATCTAGACCTTCAGGCAGCTGGATGTGTTCCCATCTGACTCTCAAGGAGCCTTGGCATCTTTATTCCGCACCATATGACTCTGGTATCAGTATTAAATGCCTAGAGGGTCACATTGCTCTTTCAGGTCCAAAACAGTGGTATCTGGGTCAAGGATCAAGAGGCATGAGGGGAAGAAAGAAGCCAAGGGGGCAACAAAACAACACAATTTAAACCTGTTGCCTTTTGTTCAGACACAAAAAACAAACTGCCCGGGAAAAAATGGCACCTTGACTTGAAAAATTGTTTTTACAGGTTACAAGTAGCTCACAAAGGACCCTCACAAATATGCTCTCTCCTTGTATTACCGCATTCTTAAAGTGGCAACTGGATTGGGTTGCCTCAGTTATCCATAAATCCACAACTGTTTGTTTGTTAAGTGCTTCCTAAGTTCGAAGTTCTGATATAATAAACTGGATTGTCCCTAAAACTTGTCTTCTAGACGGGAAAAACAAGCAAACGGTTTGCCACAAAACATGCATGTTTAAAAAACTGGTGGTCGCTTGGAGCGGTTAAATTGACAATTTAAACATTTATCAAAGAAATACGTTGGCGTGTCAGTTGTCATGTCTGTAAGTTGACTTATAACTTGTCCTGCCAGTTCCATTCATCCTAGGGATGGGGCCGATCCGATACAGTATCGGTATCGGGACCGATACCAGCGTAATTCACATATCGGAATTTCTGCAGATTTCCGATATCCATGAGCCATGTCTGCGCTTTAACGTTGTCTGCTGAAATGACTCCACAGGTGATTCCTGCCAGCCAGTCTGCTAGCTGGCTGCAAACTGTGGAATAGATTTTCTGAACGGAGGCTCAACGAGACACAGAGTTATGAGACACGCCCCCGCTCAGGAAATCCATTCTACATTTTGCGGACAGCTAGCAGGTAGCATTGAGCAGCGTTGTGGCTAGCCAACATGTCCGCTGTGTGGAAATACTTTACACTGGAAACACCGCAGAGCAAGACAGCAAAAAGCAATGTTTGCAAAGCCGTAATTCAGAGACGCGGAAGCTCCCTCGCGTCGTACATCACTACGAACACAATCTAACATTTTTAAAAAGCACCACACGAAACAGCATGAGGATTTTTTAGGCGAGCTGTCAGGAATCACTTCTGGAGTCATTCCAAAAACAAGGTAAACTCCAGGCAGACAACGTGAAAGCTAAAGGGATTACCGAGTGTGTTTGTGTGTGTGTGTGTGCGTGCGTGCATGCAATGTTTACAGTTATTGCACTTTTCTTATATTTCAGATAATTGACATTTTAAAACCTTGATTTGTTGATACTACAAGAGCCAGTGTACTTGATTTGTGCTGTTCAGATGCAAACTGTTTTATTGATATTGTGTGTGTAAGATTTTTACACTTATTTATATATATTTCAAGACTCAAATATTTGACATTTTGGGAATTTAATAAATATTGACATGAAAATAAATTTGAAACCCTTACAGTTGCATATTTGTTTTCAGAATGGGATTTTTCTTGTTAACAGGATTTCCTGTTTTTCTGACTTTCTTTTCTGACCTTATACTTACCTCAAGTTGCCTTTTGGAACATACATGCATACATACGTACATATCATACTTGCCTTTAGTTTATTTCAGCCTCATATATAATCAACAATAATGATAATAATATTAAAGCAAACACAGCTCTGGTATCGGAATAGTATTGGTATCGGCCGATCCAAATTCAGGTATAGGGATCGGATCGGAAGTGAAAAAATGTGGATCGGTGCATCCCTAATTCATCCTGGTTGGCATTTTTCTGCTGCTGTATGTCATGAAGTTAGTTGCTGTCCTCATTCTCAATCACACCTACGACTGGGATCGGTTGATTGATTCTCCAGGTCTGTAACCATTCTACAGTGGGCAGCTGCTTGCACAGTACAAAGTACAAATCTCAAATCTAAAGTCCCCTGGTTGAAGATCTTGTCTCTTTAACCTTGAGGCAATTTTGCCATCTAAATGCACCTAAAAATAACAGCCCTTTCATTTTATCAACACAGGGTGAGTTTCTGCTGAAATGCTTTGAAGCTGAAGCATTGTGAGTGGGTGAGTTGGAAATGAAACTGGTGGGCGACACCTCGCTTTAAAACACACTCCTACCTGAGGACACAATGACTCTGCTCTTTTCACAGCCTTTCACGTGTGAGGCTTCACACACAGACGCACACACTTACTGTACTTACATACAAAGAGCTTTAAAAAGGCAGACAAGTGAGTCAACCCCACGCAGAAAGAGAAGTTGAATGCATTTGAATAAATTGAAAACTTGAGCTTGACATTTTACATTGACATTTGGAAACATTCTTTGGTAAATGATGTCTCTCCAGATTGATTTTGTGCCATGTTGTGTGTTCCGCGAAACATAAGGTGATCTGGAGGAGAGCAGGTTGCCGTTAATAAAATAAATGTTTGTTTACCGCCGTGTTCACATCCAGAGTTTGTAACACAGCAGATGTGCAGATGTTGTATTCACATAATCACCTACAGTGAGTGTTTTGCTCTGGGCAGCAGCTCGCAATGTACTTATGAAAAAGTCTGTTACCCTCTGCAGTCCTGATTGTTACCATGACGACAGTGAAAAGAGTGAAGAGCGCTAACCTCGTTATGGGACCCTCCCCCTCAGGTCCTTTCCTCAAGAGCAGCAAACACTGCTGGGACGTGAGGCTTAGCTGCATTCCTTGTCTCAAGAAGCGTCATCATTTTAATTTTTTTTTTAAAGCTGTATGAGCACTTTGTTTGCAAATTAAACCCACTGTATAAAAACTTAGACATTTTGAGAAATCTACGCTTTTTCACTCTCTTCCAGAAAGTTTGACAAGAAAATCACTATCACTCTCATCTGTAGCTTGACTTAGCATAGAGTATGGAAACAGGATCTGTCTGACGGTCTACCAGTCTACCAACACCTCTTAGGGCCTGTCCTCTCGAATACGTTTTTCTCGAATCCAGATAAATACTTTATCGTATCGGCCTCGCGTCCAGACGGACATACCCAGTTTTCGGGGTGTGAAAACGGTATTTTTTCGGAAAAGGGTCCCAGAGTGGGAAAATCCGAAAACGCCAGATTGCCCGGAGTCGTCTGGACGGCGATAACGGATTTTTCTGAAACAATGACGTATTAGCCCTGCCTCTCTAGCCTTTAACCTCAGCCGCCGCTGCTAGATGCGTCATAACAACAACAACAACAGTGGTGGACTACTACTACTTGTTTGTAAACAGCGCATGCTCCATGGCTTCTTTTCCGGTTTTAGTGTATTGGTGTGGCGGCGTCACAGCGCCACATACAGGCCTGGCATATGTACTACAGCATTGTGGGTCGTTTCAGTGAATCCATGTGGACGAAGATATTTCTGGAAACGACGCCGTGTTTTCAGAGATTTTTTTCGAAACAACATCGTATTGGGTGAGGCCGCTGTTCGTGAGGACAGGCCCTAAAACTCACTAATTATCATGTTATAGCTTTGGCATCTGCAGGAAGTCACTCTGCCCGGCTGAGAAGTAGTCACTGCACATAAAACCTCACAAATCCACAAGTTGCTGTTTATACTGATAGTATATACAAAAAAGGAAGCTTTTTTTTTGTCAAAATACAATCTAGTTTTATTGAACTTCTATGGCCCCATGAAACAGAGGTGAAACATACACATGGAAATAAAATGTAAGATTTAAGACAAGCAATACAACAGGCTGGAAGAGAAAAAAGTTAATAAACATGAATCAAATTGGCTCATACAGTACAACCTGATCTTATTTTGAAATGCACGTTTCTCTACAAGCAACTCCTGTCGGGTGTGAAAGAACTAATCGTAACTTCAAAAACATACAAAAACAACATAACGTCACACATACAGTACAGAAAAGCCACTGCATGGCTTTTTTTCCCCAATTATTTCAGCTTGGAAGAAGTAGCATGACTGATTGTCAAGCTCACGTTTCTTCTTAGATAATAATTCATAAATATAAACACAACATAAATATTATTAAACTTGACTGTAATGTCTCAAATGTAAGACTGTGTTTAAAGTGTTTAAACTGCTTTAACATAATTAAGTTCCAGTAAAGCTCATTTTATTTTGAGGTCGGCTTATTTCACTAAAAACATACACAAGTGCAGCAGAGAAGAGGAAGAAGAAGAAGAAGAAGAAGAAGAATAAGAAGAAATATGGATCCACCTGCTTTTAAATCAGCCTGCAACAAGTAAAATAATACAGGTCCCCTATTCATTAAACCAACAGATGTACTGCGGATCGTACGCGGTGGGAGCTATATCAGATCTCTCCTGCTATTGCTTTTTAAATCAGGTCATGCTCTATTTTAGAAGTCCCTGCATTCATAAAGTGTATTCCTAATAGAGAAAAGGGCAAGGGCCAAGAAGGTGACGACAGTGCCAAAGAAATGGGAGACGTTCTTTAACAGCAGATAAGATGCCGTGGTAGGAACAGAAGAATTGCATAGTTCAGCAACATTAGCTTCTTTTTTTTTTCGCATTTTCCTGTTGAGCCTGTAATAATCCTTTTCGAGTGTGCCTGCGCAGCCCTGAAACCTTTCCCCCACGTATCACTCCTGTGGCTCATTGAATGAGGAGCGAGACGAGAGGTCTATTTTTACCAACGAGGGGGTGAGAAAGTGAGACGGAAGGTGATATTTTATGAGGCAAAAGCAAGTTGATCTGGTCTTCATCATGAACAGATTCTGGATGTAAATGGTCAGAGAGTAGTGCAGTATGAAAAAACTCCAATATTTGAACCTGTGCCTTTCTGGGTTTAACAAAGCCAAAAGTCAAGATGTTTAAAATCCTTCCAAAATGTGTTACATTCTGGAAGGGGGAAAAAAAAACATCACTCTAAAATGTAGAGGGTCTATTCAAACATCTTTCCGTTAGTCGGCTATCCTGTGTAAAGCACCATGTTTTTGTATCCATTTTGTGCTGTCCACTAACTACATTGTAGGAGTTTTTGGGGAACTTGGGGGAGTAAAACTACGCTCTTGAATGGCATAAACCTTTGGGTCAAGCGCTGGCCCGCGGTAGAAAGAAAGACACGATAACGATGACGAGGGAGAGGGAGAGAGGAAGCGACAGGAGGAGGATGAAAGGGAGAGAGAGGGAAGGCGGCCACAGAGACATGAGACGTCTGGAGCCTCGGGGAACTTCGACTGGACTCTCTTGCCTCTCAACGTTTGGCCGGCAGATGACCAGCGGCCTGACCTGTGATATGCTCTCCTGGAAGACAGAGAAGAAAGACATGAGGTGACAGTTGCCGTTGCAGGGACAAAATGCTGTTGTATTGTTCCACTGCTATTTCTAAAGTCTTCTTCTTAGCAGTTGGGTGATACTGTCAACTTAACTGGAAGATTTAAAGCTGAAATGTAATTTTTTCCTCCAGTTTCTGATAATAATGAGACTAATTAGGCTTTACATCGCTGTGTTTCTCTACCTCCAGTATGGTCCTGCTGTGCGCTCTGTCCGGACTGAGCCTGAGGTTCCAGCGATGTGATCTGTGGCTACGCCCGCCGTCGTCTTCGCTCTCCGTGGTGTCTTGCCGCGCTACCCGTGGGCGCTTGCGTCTCCGCGAGCTGATTCGCTGGAGAGAACCCGGCTCCTGGAGTCTGCACCAATCAGGTTAAAGGCACATGGTCAGAGGACTTCAAGGGAAGAACTACAAGCAAAAAAAGATACCTCGTGTGAATATGTACGTGTATGTTTGTGCACCTCGAACCTGCAATCTGTATCCTCTATATCAGCATCTGCATCGCTCTCCCCCTGCGGGTCAGACAATGCGCACTCTTCCTGCAGAGGAATGAAAATAATTAAACACATAAATGTGTATGCAGATAATAAAGAGAGTATGAAAAAAGACACATGCAATATACATATCGTTTGCTAGAAGCTGTTAAAAAAGTATGACAAATATTAAAAATTTGTATTTAAGTCTAAGAGCCTTTTATAAAAACCCAACCTCCACATTTACAGTATGGGGGGCTTTTATTTTGTAGCAGTTGGATGAAACACTGACGAGCCCCAGTGAATCATCACCGACTGCCACTATTTGTAAACCAAAAAAAAACAACACTCGATGATAATGATGATGGCATTTGTCTGTGTGAGCGTCCTCGCGCGTCACTTTTTATCATCACCATTGTCATAATGCCTGAATCAGCCGACACCTCTACATATGACTAATGAGCTCAGAGACACATAATCTGGCGGTCGCTTCCTTTTGCCTGATTTTACTTAGTCCAGCTATATCCACAGGTGCAGTCATTTACATATCTACCGAGCCAAAGCATTGCATTGTGAAATTTTTAGCAACAAGTATATACTATGAAGGCATTTCTTTGTTCACAGAAGTATTTGAAGGCACTATATTAAGCATATGCTGTACCCGCACACTCAAAAATTTGAGGATAGGATAGTTGGACATTTTGGCAAATATGTTTTTAACTTTATTGGCTGCAGCCAGAAGACAATTAGCTTAGCTTAGCACAAAGACTGGAAAGAAGGGGAACGAGTGCTTATTCTTGGCTAAGCTTATGCTAACTGTCTCCTGGCTGTAGCTTCATAGTTCACAAACAGTTATAAGGCTGGTATTGATCTGTGTTTCCACTAGTGTTGTCACGATACCAAAATTATTGTTTCGACACCGATACCAAGTCAAGAATTGCGATTTCGATACTTTTCTGTAGCAGAAGAAAATGGAAATATTTAAAATATGAGGGTGATAAATTTGTCATAACAGAGGACCTAAATAGTTTATGTGTAATAGTAACAATAACTTGTGACTAACTTAGCATCTCTATATGCAGTGGTTATAGTGATAACTGCTAACATTTACTTAACCATAACATTACCATAATTAATAAAAGGAAATAATGAGTTAACCTAATGTTATTTAAGCTGTGATATATGGATTAATATAGGCTAATGTTTCCTGTACTTCAACGTCTGATGGTTAACTTTATATTTGAGTCCATCATTTCTTACAAGGCGTTTCACAAATACACCTCCTTTGCGTAGGTCTGTGCTCTTTAAATGCTGTAATAACCCAAACACTGACAAACATGCACATACTCTGATTATAATCATATAGCCTATAGATCATTTTAGCTGATGTTTGTATGCTTTATTTTAGCAGCTTGCAAATGATTAACGTTATCTGTGAAAGTTGCGTTTTCAGAGATGTTGAATTAGCCATAGGCAGGCTATTGGTTAGCCATGAGGATAATGCCCATAGTTAGCCTACTATTTCTCTAGATAGCCTCGTCAAACTACGTTGGTGCAAAATAGTGACTTCTCACAAAATAAACCATAGCCTACTCATTTGACTTATTTAAGGGCATGAGCGTGGTCGTGTTATCTTTCACATACTAACCTGTCGGTCTTTAAACAACTACAACTCGGCGTGCTTGTCGGCCAAGTGTTTCTCCAGGTTGGAGGTGTTGGCTCCCTTTGTTTACATTTGTTTTGTAACGTTAGCACTGACGACAAACAGGTCTCGACTTATCGGTAGCTTTGCCCTCACTGTCAGCAAGGTAGGCAAAGTACTTCCATATTTCACTCCTCGCGTCATCTTTTTCTACCAGTTGTGGACTGGCAGCCAAAGTATCACTTGTGCTGGCACATGCAGCGATCTCGTTACAGTGTTTGTCACATGACAGCTGCAGCTTCTTTGCTGCGTGCGTGAGGAGAAAAAACACAGACGTCCATAGGGAGGCACTGGAAGCATGCATTGCACACACCAACATGGAATACGACTCTTACAAATCTGGAACGCGGTCATTCTTAAAAGTATCGATACTAATAAATTTAGGAATCGTGGCGTTTTTAATTTCCGAGAATCGCGGTACTTTTGAAGTATCGGTGCACCGTGCAACACTAGTTTCCACCGAGGACTAAAGACCTGCGAACATAAGGCAAATTAGTCCGCTGACGTATGAAAAAAAAGATTGCTATTTTTAGTCATTTTTGCTCTTCATCTGTTGTATGCTTTCTTTAACTCTGTGTTGATGGATGCAGTTTTAAGTGGTGGCTTAAATAAAACACTGTGAGTAGTCAACCAATCAGAAAGGTTCAGCGCTACAAGCCCCACAACCAAAGTCCCTGCGCTTTTAGAAAGTACAGCCCCAAACAGGAACTTTTTTGTCTGTAAAATAATGTCCCCAGAACTTAATACAAACCCTGGTCCCTGCAGTGGAAACAGAACTCCTAGTCCCTGAGGAAAGTAACTTTCAAATAAGCGTATATGCCAAAATGTTGAACTATTCCTTTAAATAAAACGTTGGCAACACATCAAACATCTACTGACCGCTATGTGCAATGTTGTGTCCGCACAAATTTCTATTACAGAGAGTCTTTGACTGACAAGAGAACTATTCTGAGGTGAAATATTGAGCACTTCCGTTTTTTGGAGTTATTGTACTCAAATTTCAAGCTACTGAAAATCCATGTGAGAAACATCAGCTATCAGCTATCATCGATTTGGGACTGGATGTAATGAACCCTGGTATGAGTCATATGAGCCTCACATGCTGGAACCTTGAAAAGGTTGGGCTTACAAAACCGCAGCTGCCTGCCAAAATAAAAGGTAACGCAAACATGAAAATCTTAAAGACACCTGCAGGTCAGACTCTACATTGCACGCACACACATTACCTCTGTGCCGTATCCCTCGGAGTACCTGGTCATCATCACTCTGTTTTTTCCACAGTGTTCACACAGGAGTTTGTCCTGAGAACAGAACGTAAAAGGGACGAAGATGAAGCAGAGATTTCATTGAATTGTTGATTTAAAGAAACATGACAACACCATGGACAGCTCCTTTAAAACGTACAGTGAAAAACCCACGGACAGGCAGCAGAGACACAGAGAGGTCGGTGGGACGTTAAAGGTAAGCATTTAGAGCACGATTACAGACGAAGAAACACTCTGAGCGATGGCCGCGGACACTTAAGTGGGAAGCCTGAGCACTCACCGGCGTAGGCGTGTGTGCTTCTGGATAAAGTGTACAGGGACCGGTCTCGCACAGACACACTACATCTACCTCGCCACAACTCGCCCCCATCTGAAACAGGGAGACAGAGACAGAGAGGATAAACAACTGTGATCTGTTGACTTATGTGCAGCTTCTTGTCCCTCTTTATCTTCAACCAGCAGCATTTTAGGAAAGTAAGTTAAAGGAAAGGAGTGGGATTAAACGGTTAAAAAGTGGAGGATGGTTCAGTTGATAAATCTGTGCATCAGTCAAATAAGTAAATAACATCAAAAGTATAATTAAAAAGATGGTGGTATGTTAGCCGTTCACCAGATATTTCAGTTGGATGCACTGTAAAACTTTCAATGTGCCACACAATGTGACTCTACGCCTGCTTTCATTTCAGATACAGGTTTCCCCAAGGTGAGCACATAACAGGTAAAAATAAATGACCTCACCTCACAGTCATTGTCAGACGTCTCTCCGGAGGAAAACAGGCCGTGGGAGTCAGATTCCCTCCGCAGCATGACCTCTGACCTGGCTCACACACTCACATAGACCTGCTGGGGCACACAGACAGCAGGGAGACGTTGACCAAGGTCCTTTGCGGAAGATTTTCCCTCTTTGACATTGAGGTTCGGTTTCGATTCACTTGTTTTAAAAATGCTATGAAGATTTTAGTAGAAACTGTGTAAGATAAAGCCATTACTCACAACGTAGTAAGCCTTTATAAAGGTGGCATTGTAAGAGGGTTAGGGTTTTTGAATTAATATTATGATATTGACTTTCACTATATTGCCATACTGTTAAGTCTATATCATGATGGCTTGTTGATTTGTAGTCCAAAAACACTGATTTAGTCAATTGCTAAAATATTTTAACAAAAAAATAAATAAAAGAAACTAAAAAAATAAAATGGTCCACAGTGTTAGTAGCTCAGTATAGTTTCATTGATAAGAATATGGATTTAAAAAAAGCCTGTTGTGCTCAGAAATAGAATAAACTGAGTCATATGCAACTTTTTTATTATCCATTGATGACATTCTTCTTAATATTCCTACAATTCCCATGCTGATGTGCCAATGATAAAGGCCGCATAATGTTAATAATTGTATTTTTTTTTCCCCCTTAAGAAATGAGTGCTGTTTGGTAGAAACGATGCTGCCTTTACGCAGGCAGCGGGGGTCGTGCTGTCAGAGATTTGTCATCACAGCTGCCTCACTGTAACATCTGCTCGGCGGTGTCCGCACTCGCATTACGTAATAGCCTACGACAGTCAATGCTGGAGCCGGACAACTTTTCACATACGGAATATATGTTTAAAATATCCTGTTTCCTAAAACACACACAATTCATTTCACAAACACACACGTACGGAAAACGACAATAACTCCCAATTTTAAGCGGCGACAATAAAATAGAACAGAGTAACCCATTTTTTTTTTTTTTTTTTTTTTTTTTTACCTTAAACGCATCCTGTCCAGGAACGCGTAATAAGCCCGTAAGAAGTGAATGGAGTTCAGTGTTTAGAGGATGAGCAGGAGGACGCGGCGGTGTTTCTCATTGTGGCGCGGGGAAGCCATGAGCTCGCGCTGCTTGTGAGTGTTTGACATTGTAGCGGATCCTCGGTGTGATGTCAGCCCGAACGATGACAGGCAGCTACAGTCCGGGAAGCGCGCGCTCACGTCACCGGGACACACCGCGAAATGTTCCCAAAACAACGCGCGACCGCGTGGAAAAGCGGGAGGAGGGACTTCCGTTCGGGGACTTTCAAAATAGAAGGCGGTATGGCGGAAAGTGAAATAGGGAAAGGGTTTGAGCGTACTGTGTGCTGCTGTGTGTGTATGTCCATGGAAGCTGGCCCATATTCAGGCGGTGATGCTACTTTGTAACCTATTATTTGGTTTCATAACAAACTAAAACAACACCAAAAATGACTGAAATTTAAATTAATTGAATTTCATCCACAATTTACTTAATATACATGTATGCCATTTTTTTTTTTCTTTAGATGTTTCTGACAAAATAGATTTAGACACAAAAATGCAAATTTAATACTGTGCAGTATTCCAAATTATTCTCCCAAAAAATATATTTTTCTACAACATATTCATATGATTATAAAACCATGATGCTAACAGAAATGTACCTTTACCTACATCAACCGTAGGTCTTATGTATTTACCCTGGGCAAACAGCAAGACCCAACCCCTGATCGTCACATCACACACATCACTGTGTGCAGTGTGTGGAGTTTTATAATGCTGGAGCACTACCTGGATCCAGATTTGTTGTGTGGTAAATAAGATGAAACATAGGAAAATGCAAAATATAAGCACAAACATGAATAGTTGATGTCCTAAAACTAGACTAACATATTGACTCACTTTCGAACAGGTCCTCAAGATCAAGTAATAAAGAAGAACCCACCTTTAGGACCTTATCATGTTAGTTGATACTGTGCTTTAGAGGTGCATATTCACATCATTTCAATTACAATGGGTAATCCAGCCTTGCATAACCCACTTTCAGAAAAGCTTATCTTGTTTTTGGTCAGCTTCTACCTCTGGCTGGGTGCTCGCCCCTGGAATCATGATCTGAAAGTGGTTTTGTGAACCCACCAATCATCAAGTCTGAAGGAGGGAGGCTACGCACATATCTTTACCGGTCACAACTGCCACTGCATTGTTGCAATGAATGTGTGGTACATAGCAGTGTGGTACACCGGTATGTAATTGTCTTTTAGGAAAATGAGACGTTTAGTTGCTTGGAGAAGGTGTGTATCAAGTGGTTTAAATTGAATTCAAGATCTTGCTCAAAGCGCAACTCAGCCCATCGTGTTGGCTTGAAGGCACAACTATCATAATAAAACCATCATCTGTATGGATAATTTAATGTACAAAATAAATCTAATTATCATGCCCCGACCCTCATAACTTAAAAACTGTTAATATTCTCAAAGCAAACTTACAGTGATGACATGTAATTTTTGTCCTGATCTTTATCTTGCACTGTAAGCGGCCTGGTGAGAGTTTAACTATTTCAGTGGTTATGGTGGGACAGACAGAGAAATAGATGAAAAGAAATGCACAGATTATAAAGAACCACTACCACACAGACACACACAAGAATCATCAAAGGAAATAACCCGGAAATGTCTGTTCCCGGGGGGAATCCGTCTGTTTCAGTAACTGCGCCACATCATCACCAAAATGCTGTACTGCTAGGACATCAGTTCAGTCAGTCACTCTTCCCTTTCATGTATTTGAACACGTATTGATTATCATTTGTCAGATTAAAAATACCTCCAAGCAACACTTCATTGAATTTGGTAAAAGAAGTGGAAGCCTGTGGTTGCATGACCACTCCCAGGTGTGCCTATCAAGAAATGAGATGCTGAGAAAGACTTTCTAAATCCTCCTTTGCAACGGGCTTGAACACTCTGTTGATAAAACGTGGTAGAAAAAAGAGCTTTAGCTCTCCAAATAGAGCTCATTTTGGCCTAAATGTCCCATGAGCCCCACTGAACGAGATAAAGTGTAATTATGGGGAGACCTAATGGCCGAGGGAGGGATCCTCATTATGGCGGCATGTGGACCATGCAAATGACCTCTGTGAGCATAACTGTATACTGGATGTCTTGGAGCGATTCAGCAGATGCTTTCAGTTTTTCTTTCTGTTTTTCTTTCTGTTTTTGGTCATAATTTGATTCACTCAGTTATGATTTGATGCTTTTACAACTGCTGAACTGCACCCTGATGTTTTATCAAAGAATATCTTACTTTTTAAGGAAATATTGCCCATAAATGATTGTCCATAATCATTCCCTCTGCTTAGAGAATGAGCTTTTAGGACATTGTTCCTCCATAAAATATAAAACAAAAAAAGAGAGGACAAATATCTGCGCTTCCATGTGTGTCAGCATATTCACTAAACCTTTGTAACATGCCTTGGCTATTGCAGTTGCTGTGTCATCCACAAAGTTGCATGTATTAAAAAAAAAAGGGATGCAGGTCAATTGTGTTCTTTTATGCGCCCACAGGGGAGAAGGGGGGTTGAAGCGGAGGGAAGTAACAGATCTTCAGTGGCAGATAGAAAGGTTTGTGTATACACAAGTAGCAATACAAACAGGAGATGCAGGCTCGATAAGGAAATTAAGGGAAAGGGTGCAACTCAAATACACCAAAACTAATCCACCAACGGACCAATGCACCTCTCTCTCTCTCTCTCTCTCTCTCTCTCTCTCTCTCTCTCTCTTTTGCTCTCTAAAAGTCTCTCTTCACTGTCACTTACAGAAAGAGAAACAGGGAGAGGGAGATGAAAGTCAAGGGAGAGCTGCAGAAGCACGTCATTTAGATATTCTGGAAGCGCAGTAGAAAGGCATTCCTTGGATTTTCTCATCAGAATTTGGATGCAGCAGTAAACATAACCCGTCAAAACTCATACGAATTCCTTCTCTTTGACTGAGGTCACAGGTTTCTGGCGCACACGCAGGAAAACAGTGGACTTTTGGATCAAGGCATCAGACTCGGCTCGTCATTTTTAGATTTGAAGGACAAACACCAACCCGAGGCAATTGCAGGTTACAGTGCTGTGAGAACACCCAGAGGTGGTTCGAAGATTGTGATTTGGTTGTGTGAGTTATGTGCTTCTGTGGTCGACAAGTGAGGCTGAGCATCCACAGACATTCAGATGCACATACACAGTGTCTGAGGGGTTTGCTGACTGCACAGAAGAAGAGACAAGGGAA
The DNA here is from genome assembly GCF_905237075.1 of Dicentrarchus labrax. Taxonomy (NCBI): domain Eukaryota; kingdom Metazoa; phylum Chordata; class Actinopteri; family Moronidae; genus Dicentrarchus; species Dicentrarchus labrax. Next base: position 4,470,349 of record NW_026136705.1, on the reverse strand, counting down.
GGGAACAAGTTTAGCTGCTGGAATGTAAGGACGAAAAGTGAATGTTCACTTGATCTGATCTCACCCAAAAATGCCTTGTTTTTATCTAATATGAGGAAGGAGAATGCTTTTTTGGAGTCACTTTTTCAAGGTATATGACAAGGCAATGCTACTAAAGATCAACAGAAGTTTTTGAGTCACATACAACTCTGAAAGACCAATGAAGGAGTCGGACCAAATCAAAGATAACCCCCTGACCTGGGACTTCGATCAATCCTGGGGTTCATTCCTAAAACCCGCTGCGCGTCTTTGCCTCAACACCTTGGATTTCTCGGACCTCTGGGACGAGGAAGACAGTACAGAGGACGAGGGCACCAATTCAACAAATGAAACATCAACGTGCCCCGGAGCCCCTCCAGCACCCCCTCCTCCCCCTCCTCCTCCCCCTCCCCCTCCTCCGCTCGCCCCATCTTTGACCTCAGCCTCCCATGAAGGTGCGACCATCAAATGTCGCACCTTGAAGCTCCACTGGACGGAACTTCCGAGTTTAGCCCCACTTCCCAGGATGACCCGCTTTGGGACTCAGACTATCTGGGCCAGACTTGAGCCAGTGCATATGGATACAAACCGACTGGAGTACCTGTTTGAATCTAAAGGCAATAGCAACAGTTTTAATGTGGTTTCCGGAAGACAGGTAAGACTAATGCAACAGGATGATTTGTCAGGAAGTGAGGTTGTTAACAAATAGGTTTTTCTTTTGTGGAAAATACAGATTTATGAAGCAACTGCAAGCAACATTTTTGTCATTAGGTCAATTTATGTGGTTCTACATCAGTTTCTTGAACATGTAAACTTTTAGGAAGTTAATATTCCTGAGAGGGTTAGTCATCTGTGTGCTGTTGTCGCACAGAAAACTGTTTGGGAATCAACAAGGGAATAGATAAAGAAATGGAACCGATAAGCAGAATCTACCAGGCATCAGTATTAAAACAATCTTATGGAAACTGTAAAATGTTAAGGAAGTATGAAGATCAGAGCATGTGGTGCAACATCAGAAATAGAATAGATTTTCACATACATCCTCATTAGGCTAAATACAACCCTAAAATGCACTTACAAAAATACTTGTATTGGCATATATTCATCTCATTCTCTGTATCCCAACACAGAAGCAGCCGTCAGTCTCAGTGTTGGGGATGAAGCGGAGTAACATCATTACCATTGCCCTGAGCAGCCTGCCCCCTCCCCGCCTCCTCCCCCCTGCTATCTACAGCATGGACAGCAGCGTATTGGACAGAGAGGACGTTCAGGTACAGTAGAGGTCGTGTCCTCCAGAATTTGAGCTTCAGCATTTTCCTTAACCTCTAAAGTGCTTTTGTTGCATAGACAATTTGTAACCATATCGTTATTATGGCAAAATGAAACCTGTGCACAATGCAGATAAAGACAGACACAGCGAAATGTCCCATTAGGAGATCTGAAAATTCCTGCAGTCCATTAGTAGTTCCAAGTTCAACTCTTTCCACATTCCCTTCTGTAACAGCGGCTTCAAGCACTAGTCCCAACAGAAGAGGAACTCTGTCTGATCAAGGAGGCCAAGGCCCAGAACCCCCTCTCCCCTCTGGCCCCGGCCGAGCTCTGCCTGCTCACTTTGGGTGAAATCCCACATCTGACCACCAGGCTTCAGCTGTGGGCTTTCGCTCTGGACTACGACTCCTTAGAAAGGGTAAGAGAGAGCGGAACTATCAACTGTTTTTCTAACCTTTAAGTGATTCCATGTAAATGCTAAATCACTAACTCTCTCCCCTTAACAGGAAATTGCTGAGCCTCTCTTCCATCTGAAGCTGGCCATGGAGCAGCTCTCGGCCAGCCAGACGTTCAGATGCATTCTAGCAACAGTGTTAGCGATCGGTAACTTTCTCAATGGATGTAAGGTGAGTGACTTTTCCTTTATTATCCCTTTTCGATGCGCTTCCGGGTGTCAGTAAGTCTCACGATACATTTTAATATGCCAAGGCCCGTGGTTTTGAGCTGAGCTACCTGGGGAAGCTGTCCCAAGTGAGGGATACACACAGTCGCCAGCCCCTGCTGAACCACGTCTGTGTGCTACTGATGCAGCTCTATCCGCAATCGTCTGACCTCTACTCTGACATCACTGCTGTTACTAAAGCTGGCAAGGTGTGTAGTTGCGCCTGTGTGTGTGTGTTTGTCTCTTGAGGGTGTATGTTCTAAGGATTGGATACAACAAAAAGTCTGACCGTGCTTGATTCCAACTCATTTTCAATATCAGGTATAAAGGAACCCTATTTGAAATAGACCATAAACTACATTCATTGAATCAAAATGTATCAATCAATCCACTGTAAATCCATTTCAAAATGCACTAAATTTCATTCTTTTTTTTTCATCCTTACAGTGCGACTACTCCCTAGTGCAGTCCAACTTCGCCCAGCTAGAAGCCCAGTGCAAAGCATCGTGGGAGCAGCTCAAGATTTTGGACAAGGCAGAGAGAGAGAGGAAAGGAGGAAAGGTGGACAAGAGGAGTGGAGGAGGAAGAGAAGAGGAGGCCTTGGCCCTGGAGGGCTCGCTCCGTCACAGGCTGCCGAAGATTTTGAAAGAGTGCGAGGAGAGGCTGAAGGTCCTGAGAGCCGTCCATCGGCGGGTTATCAACAGGTAGTCCATTTTATTTTGTTGACATTTTTGGTGTCAAGTGGTCCTTATTGTGGAGTAAAGTTTGTCTGTCTTGTTGTTACAGTAAAGGTTTGAATTATGGAGTAAATTGCTGTTTTTCTCTTCATGTTTGTTTCTCTAGGTTCCACTCTTTCCTCTTATTCCTAGGCTACTCCCGAGCTATGGTGAGAGACACCAAAGCGGAGGACTTCTGTAGAACCGTCAGCAACTTTTCGTTGGAGTACAGGAGCACACGGCAGGCCATCCTCCTGCAGAGAGAGAGGGAACGACAAAAAAGTGGAGCAGAGAGCCCAGGCCCGAACACTCCCGCAGCCAGGAGGAAACATCAACAAACTCCAACACAGGTTTTCTTTTATTTCAGATGGTCTTAAAGTGAAGTCCCTCCATTGTGGCCAAAATGATTCACCGGTTTTGTTTACGTGTTAATCTGCTGATCCATTAGGAAAATGATGAGCAACGTAGGCTGGAGGAGGTGCTGAGAACGCCAGAGTCCACCTCCAGACTCGACGTCACTCTGCCTCAAAACCGCAGGAGGATGACTGACTTCCGAGGTACTTACACATGCCTGCAAAAAAACCTCCTTTATCTCTTTTTCTTTCTCTCTTTATCGATCAAACGTGTAATACTTAACCCATATTTCTTCGTTTCGCAGGTCCATTGTCACGGAAACTGACGTGGTGACCCTGCTGATATACTTTCAAAAAAGCCATTCAGTCACTGGAGTATCAGAACAAAATTGTTTGTGATTGTTATTTATGACCGTGTTCAAAGTCATATTTTTTTGCAGCACAATGTTTATTGGTAAGAATATGGACAGCTGCATGCGATTTCCACATGCCATTCAATTTTTGATCATGTTTTTAAAGTTTTAAAGTAAAGATGCAATAAAATTTGATTAAAATACATTAAACATGTACATTCATTTGTGTGTGTGTGTGTGTGTGTGTGTGTGTGTGTGTGCTCCACTGAAACAGAGCAAAATGAACAATAAAATATGCAAAATCTAAATGGTCAACATAAAAAATAAACACTAACAGAAGGGTGTTAGCCGGCATTATGCCAGAATAAAGCCTAAAACGTGAAGAAAACAAACTCCTCTTCAGAATGCTACATTGTGTGGATTGTTACATTGTCGGACATTGTTACAGTACATTCTGTTCTTCACTACATTCTGTTACAAGCTACAATGAATGCAGTTTGTGACATCATATGCTACTTCCCCTTGTCTGTTTGTCTGTCTGTCTGTCTGTCTGTAAGCGTAGCACGTGAACAGCTGCCAAGGCAACAGCAGCCATTGTGTATCTGCGTATGTCCACAAAATAACACGGCTATGAAGCTACTCATAAAAATATCAAGAGTGTCGCGCGAGTGCCTGAGTCTCGCGCCCGAGGTGTTTAATTAAACCTAACGATTAGTGTTTTTCAATCGAGCACAGCATAAGGAAAATGTCGTCACTCCTTGAGCCGGAGTGGCAAGCGCATCTGCCAATCGCTGACGACTACAGCCACACGGGGCGGTTTAAACATCCAATCGAAACAGGGAGGCAGCAGTGGGCGTGGCCCCTTCTGTGGCGTGTGTGTGTGTGTGTGTGTGTGTGAGAGAGAGTCGACGCCATTTCGTGTCCACTGGTTTCAAGGTGATACAATCAGCCTGCCGAGCCGTAAGCGGATCTTTACCTACTCAAGTAAAAACAGCGTTGAATTTTACTCATTTTTAGTATTAAGCTCCTGGTGAGTATTTTTAACCGAGAGATTTTTCCCTATTTTTTTTAATTTTTTTCCTGACTTTGAACCGTCTTTTGGACTTTTTGTTTTTATTTTTAATGCTTTTTTCCCCTGGCTGGTGTTCCTGAGACTGTGTTGGCTTTTAGTGGCGTACATTTTGTGATGGCAGTGTGAGCTGCGCAGAACCTAGTTTTAAGTAGCTTCCACGACAAGATTTTTTTTGCTTTTGTTTTTCGAATAAGACATTTGAAAGAACCTCGATTTTTCAGGGCTGCTTTGTTACCTTATTTGTTTATCTGATTGTGGTCGTATTTTCGAGGGGAAGAAATAATGGAAGATGGTTCCAGTCTTTTCTGGACAGTGTTCAAAACGGGTCGCCCCTTTTTCTGGAAATATGTTTTTAAAAATGTTTTTTTTATTCTCGTCGTGTGTTTTGCCCCCCCACCCCACCTGTAACTTGATTTGCAGTCGTTGACATTGACTCATAGGACGTGGTTTTTTTCAGTTTTCTTTGTGATTTCGGCAGTGCGGAGACAGTATGTTTTCAGCAGCAAGTCTTTCAGGAATGATGTAATTTTTCAGGCAAGATGTTTTTTCTCCCCCCCCTCCCCCCTTTCATGACAAGTGGGTGCGTTTTTTAATAAGGAACAATAACACAACAGTGTTTTGATGTGTTGTGCAGTCATGGACCTGGGATTTCTGTAGCATCGGTGTGACTTAGGCTCATGTGTGCATTTTTGGCAATTCAGATTTTTTTTATTGGCTTATTACCCTTTTTTTTTATTCAGTAGCAGGTTTTATTCTGAGCTGTGGAGCTGCTTAGACCCAGGACTAGGCCTACAGAGGGGGGGGCGGGGGTGCAATGAGCTGTAATCAGGCTGTAAATTGCTCGGTCGCTCCTTTTTTCTTGAATGTATCATCTTATAGCGAAGACTGATCAGTTGTATATATCTGCAAACAAACCTCTAATTGAATTTGCAACCAATCTTTACAGAGGGAAGGTTAGATTTGCAGTGGACAATGCCCCCCCAAAAAAACAACTGCAAGATCCCTGTTTTAACCCCCTATTGTACCTTCCCCCACCAGCCCACCCCTCACCCCTCTTGGCCCCCAAGTGTGTCCTCTGAAAGTGTCCTTTAGGCAGGAGTCCCTTCAGTTCCCCAGCGGGCGCTGTTCTGCAGCCGACCCTTTACTCCCCCCCCCATCGGCCCCTACAAGGAAGACAGGCGGGGGGAAGCCACCAGTCCCCCCATCCCCCCCAGACTTGTGATGCTGATGGTGTCTGATATTTTCCCTGCACATATTGGTTGATGTGTGTTTGCATATATGTACAAGCCTGAGTATATTACAGTGTTTTTGTAGTTTCTAAAGAAAGAACAGATTTTTTTTCTCTCTTCAATCCATTACCTCTATTTTTGCATGACCAGTTGACCTCCTTGCCGTGCCGCACAAATCCTGTTTAAATCCTGCCTGCAAAGACTGATATCTTTTTATGCACACACACACACACACACACCTTTTTACTGGTATTGCATCTATGATTTAAAGCAGAAAAGAAAAGATTCCACCTACAATAATAGCGTTAAAGTTTTGAGAGTATTCTTTGAGGAAAGAATTGATGAAAACAACTAAAAAGTTTGAATCAATTGGGCCACTTCAGCTCATTAAGTCTATTTGGACATATTTTTGCTAAATGTTTATATTCAGTAATGAAGATTTAAAGTGTACATGTTGTAGTTTTTAAAAATAATGAGTTAGAATTTGATTAAGTGAGACAGTTTGTGTATTTTATTTTAGCTTTAGCAGTAATTTTATTTAGACAGATTCATAGCAAAAATGGGCCAGTGGAATTAAGGGCATTATCATGTAGCAAATCTTTTTCTTTTTATCATTATTTTCCACACTTTGCCCTCCCTGCTTGTGGTAATAATAGTTCATAGTTCATAGTTCATGTTCAGAAGGTCCTCTTTTCTAATATTCCGTTTTTGTTTCCCCCTGTTTAGTTTTTTGAAGCCACTTTTTTGAACAGCAGCAAATCGTAAGTTGGTCTCAACTTTTTTTTTTTTTTTTGGTTTATTTTTCACCTCAACTTTTGCATCACTTTTTTATATATTACACTTTTGTTTTCGCCCCCCTCCCCCTTTGTGATTTAGCCTGTTTCTCTCCCTCTTTATGGATTTCCTAGAGCAAGTAGCATGTAGTGTTTTTTTTTTTGTGCTGTGAAAGTAGAAAATCAACTGTCTGACACTAGCAGCCTCTTACATGAGCTTCTCACATGTTCCCAGTTTATGATAATCAAATGCATAATGTCCAGTGTTGATTATGAGAGGCCCAATTTGTAGCTAATTGCTGAATAACCCCCCCCCTTGCATCCAGTCCTTGGATTAAGGGCTGACACTGACAAAGGCAAAAATACGTCCTGGTTTTTTTTCTGCCTTTGCTTTGTAATGTGATTTTCCTTTTTCTTTTCGACTGTGCATGTCATTTGATGGCGTCAAATCTGGTCCATTACCCACAGAAACACAAAGATTCCTGCTCTTGATAATAACAATGATGTCATCATTATCACCCCCAATAGTAAGTTTGTACCCATTAAACAAAGCATGCTTACTGAATACTTGAATACCTGAATTACTAACGTTTTCAGTCATCACTAAAACTGAATCTGAATTTGATTAAAAGCATTTTTGTACTTTTTTTTTTAACAAATGTAATTATTTTCATTAGAAGAAAAAAAACCTACATACATCCATTATCAGTTACACTGAGTTTTTAAGACCTCATCAGCCTCAAAGGTTAATATTGTATTCCTATTGTCCTCCTTCATCTTTACTCCATAAATCTGTAAAGTACATGCACACAAACTACATCCAGCTGCACACACATCTGTACAAAGCTGCTCCGTCTGTCATTTCCTCTCTCTCTTCCAAGCATGAGTCCCGAGAGCTGCAGTCGCAGTGTCTTTCACAGTTGAAGCACAAACATTAAACCAACACTCACTTGCATAACTGATCTGTTGTAATGAGCCCAGTCAAACTGAAACTCCAGTAAACACCTTTTTTTTATATTATATATATATCTCAACTACAGGCTAACATACAATAAAGCCCAGATGAGGCAGAGGATAGGGAAGGTTCCTGCTGTCATTAACTGTAAATATGAGGGGCCACAGTAAGCATTTGGCCCCTATTGAGGCATTAATAAGTTCCAAGATGTTGAATTTTGGTCCAATATAATATCTCTGCTTTAAACACCACTTCTTTGAAGCTTATATTGTTCACCTTATTGAGATTATTAAGCCTTGATTCAAACTGATGGACTACCTGGCCTTGTTTCACTTCCAGGAAGTTGGCAACACTCGACTTGAAACACGGTAAATGTCGGAACTCTTAATGCGAAGTGGTGCTTTAATTGCGTCGGAAACTGTGATTTACGGGCAGCCGACGCTGACGCTGCCAAATAATATTTTGTTTCATGGAGGAACGTCCCCCAAGAGTAGACGGCATGTGCCAAACGCAGGAAAATTATAAGTCATCAAATCGCCATCACCGGCAAAAAGACTGACGATGTTAAATCAGTCCAAACAAAAAAATATACAGTATGTGTGTCACCGTTTTGGAGCCACAGCTATTACGTGTAAGCAGTTTCTTTTCATTTTGACCACACAGTATGTAAATATTACTAAGATAATAAGACAATAAATGTTGTTCTCCGAATGTCCAACAACATAACCTGATTGGTTGTGTCCCGCAGCAGTCTCTGTCATTAAAACCACATGGAGTGCTTGTACATAAACCCTGGATATTCCAGCTTGAACCCCAACATGCCACAAAGAATTAGAAACACTTACTAAGCGGCCTGTGATAGTCCCCCCGCGCCCGCCCCTCTTTCTGAACACACCCGGTTTTGCAGGCACCCTGTCAGCTTGCCAAGCGATAGAAACATCCCGGCCAAATCATGTAGAGGAAAGCGGAGCATTAAGCTTTTGGCCAGACTGCCTGCTGCAAACCATGTAATCCCCTGCTAGTAGCTACTGGGCAGAGAGGGAGAGGCCGCTGCTGGGTTACAGTTCGGCCCAGCTGGCAGCACCGTTGCGTTTTGGCAGGTGAGACGTGGCTGTGTAATGGCTGAAGTGGTTGATAATAATAAGAGGAAGGGGTTCGCAGGGCCGAGAGGGAATTAGAAGAAAAAAGCAAGACGGACGCGCAAAAGGCCAATAAAGTAGAGCCAGTGTTTTTACTCGTGGTGAGGGGTTTATGTGTCCTGACGCTGAATCCCTCACCGTTTAGCTAGATAAAGCAACGAATGTATTCATGGACACTTTGAGTCTGACCCTGGAGCAGATATTTGTGAGGTTGCACAAAGTCTCTTACAGTTGTAATCAGTAAAGCTTTCCTGCCCATGTGCTCATGCCCCCCTCCTCCCCCCTGCACTGTTACATAACTTTGCAGTGCAGCTAATGCAACCGCCGCGCCAATCTGGCCTCTCTGTGCTCACATTAAAGCAGATGTACTACTAATTGTATGACAGAAGCTAAACGCGGCTTGCTTGGGTTGCTGCCTTTTTGTAAATGCCATTTCCACCAGTTGTTTCCTGAACTGCTGGCGCATCAGTTTCAAACACTCTAAACCCACGTAAGAGCAGCAGAGAAAAGTCTCAAAACTCATGCTGACAAAAGAATATTGACATAGGCTTCCTGGTGTACAATGATTTAGTTTTGATGCCATAATGTGATTTTTGCTTTCATTTGCACCCAGGAACGTGTTTCTTCAGTTTTCCCTTTGTACCAGCATAGATGCAGACAGAAATCATGGGCAGAAAGAGGGGAACAACATGAAGCTGGGCTCCCCCAGTCGGAATTAAACAGAGGATGCTGTAGCTATATAGCATGTGGTATAACCACCAGGCCTTCTGCATCTACTACTGTGAAAGTTATGAGTTGAATGCAAAAACGGAAGATTATGAGCTTCAGTAAAGTGGTGTTAACTGCAGGGATACCGTAAAGAGTTTCTTATTTTATTCACCCTCAGACATACAGTAGAATATAGACATTAGTTTCACAAATACAAATGTAAAAAGTAAAAAAAATAAAGTATGTTAAAAGTAGCTTTCTCACTTTAATGCAGTATCTTGTTTTGTCATAACAAACAACCATTTATCCCACAGGTTTTTTTTTTTTTTTTTTGGGTTTTTTAATATTTCTTCTAACACCTCCTACCACCTTCCCTTTTTAAGCCCTTCCTGGGTTTGCCAAAAAAATCCAAAGGGAAAAAAAAAAACTTTTTGGAGGTGTAGTAGATGTCTCCCCCACAGTCACTGACTCCGTCTCTCATAGTTCCTCAACGACCCTCTTCTCTCCAACAGACTCACACAGGCAGGCAGAGCTCCACCGACTCGAGCACAGACACAATGGAGTGAGTGCTGGCTGCTTCATGACCCGATCACACTGTCTATTCTGCTGTCTGATATCTACTTGTAGAGGCTCCTGTTGCCCTTGTTGAAAGTGCAAACACACATTTAATATGTGTGTGTGTGTGTGTGTGTGAGCGAGAGAGTGTGTATAAGATATACAAAAGTACCCCTCTTTGCTGAAATCCACCTGTAGGAATAGAAAGTAGGAGTCACACCTTTTTGGATTGGATGTGTGTATCAATGATTACAATGCTATTTTGTTACTATCAGGATGCATGTGTCATTAGCGACGAGTAGTCAGTTAATTGATGACTGTATCAACAGAAATTTACAGTTTTGGTAATGATTTGCTGCTTTTCACTGCTTTACGTGGCTGTACATTTAATATCTTTTGGTTTTGGGCTGCTGGTGGTACAAAAAAAGCAATTTAAAGATTTCAACTTTGGCATTACAGAATGGGAGTTTCTGACATTTTCTAGACTAATGTCACAGTTGCAGCCCTCTGCAAGTTAAACACATGCTCAAAACTTAGGCAGCGTGCTTAATGTCCCATTATAAGAGTTTGAACACTCACAAAGGTCATCTACAAATTCTAGTGCAAGGGGAAAAAAAAACATTCTCTTTCCTCTACCCCTTCCTGTCTCCTTGATCATCACTCAACTCTAAATGTTGTCTTGGTCTTCCTCTCCCATCCTTCTCTCCCCTTTCCTTGACCAGCCCGATGGCCAGCAGTAACGTGACCAACAAGACTGACCCTCGGTCCCTCAACTCCCGCGTCTTCATCGGCAACCTCAACACCCTGCTGGTCACCAAGGCCGACGTGGAGGCCATCTTCTCCAAGTACGGCAAGGTTGTCGGCTGCTCCGTCCACAAGGGCTACGCCTTTGTCCAGTACGCCAATGAGAGGAACGCCCGGGCCGCTGTGGGAGGCGAGGACGGCCGCATGATCGTGGGACAGGTGCTAGGTGAGATGGACGGGGGGTTATTGGGTAATAAAGAGCTGCAGGGATGGACTCCCTTTTCTGGAAACAAGTGAAAAAAACCCCAACAAATTGTAGTCTTTTCTTTAAAAGAATAGGTCAGTATATTTTGGCCAGGGACTGGTTGCTTGGCAACCTCATGGTGACAACAAGAGTCCAGGAAGTTACTGTGGCAGCCACCTGTAAAAATTCCAAACTGTCTTTTTTTTTTTTTTAAAGGTTAAACAAACCTGACACAATACATATGTTAATTAGTGAGCTTTAGTGCTTCCGGGCAGGCTAACTGTTTCCCCTTGTTTCCAGTCTTTGTGCTAAGCTAAGCTAACTGGCTGGGGGCTGTAGCTTTGTATTTTCTTTACAGACATGAAAGTGGGTTTGATCTCGGCAAGAAAACGATTAAGTGCGTTTTCAGAAATGTCAAACTGTACCTTTTTTGTTTTGGATCAAAGGAATTGCTGCACAGAAGACATGTTCTAATAAATAAATACAATTTTCAAAAACCAAACCAAACATTCTCAAGGTTCCAATGAGAGAAAATGGGTTTATACATCACTTGTTTTTTCAATTATTATTATTAGTTATTGGCACAGTAGTAAAACATGGAGACAATTAAAACGGTCCCTCTGTTTCCATACAAGGTCACAGCAGTGCTGGAGACTATCCCAGCATGCATTGGGCAAAACAAAAAGGAAATACCAGAAGGGGCCAGAAATCTGGTGCAGAATAATAAACAGATATATTCAGTCTCACAATCTAGAGTTATCACAATGTCCAGATGTCCAAATTCAAACTCAGGAACCTTTTTCTGTTCCACTATACGAACAGCTGAGCCACTGTGCGGCCCTCTCACCAGGAACAACACTGAAAGGAGGATTTTAAAGGATTATTTTGCACAAGTGATCTTTAAAAACATTAACATCTGTCATTAAAGTGCGCACAGCGAAACAGCTGTTTTTGATCTAAACGTTCTGATCTGCCTGTTGCTCGACGTGGGTTAAAAACACACTCGAGTAACGCCACCTGTTAGGGGTAAAACAGACCAACGACAGATCAGGAGAAGGGGAAGGAGTGATAAAAAGGTGTTTATTTAGATTTCTCACTTTCTGTCCATAACGTGCGTTCTCCCACTCCTGGCAACTGGAACTCTTCCCTCCTTGACTGTGTGTGTTTGTTTTTTTTTCCTCCCTCAGACATCAACCTGGCAGGCGAACCAAAACCTCACAGATCGAAGACAGTGAAGCGTTCTGCGGGAGACATGTACAGGTGGATACGTGCTGGTTAACGCTCACAGCAACATAGCAATGTCAATAATACCGCAACTCGAAAAACACAAAGTCAAGTATTACATCATGTCAACAAGTGCATTTAGCTGTAGTTAACACTTCTACCCCGTCTCCGCTCTCTCCACAGTTCATCTATTGATTTGGACTATGACTTTCAAAGAGATTACTATGATAGGTAAGCTGTATGTTCTTTGTATTTTTAAGAATAATTGCTCATGGTTTTTTTTAATATACCCTTTCTGCTGTACACTGGTGAACTCAAGTTTAAAAAAGCAGCAAAAGTGCCCTCCTGGATGCCCCTATGGTCAGTAAAACATGATAAAGTGCCTTCCAGGGTTCTCTCTCAGTGGAGAAAACACAATAAAGTGCAGACTAAGATGCTAATCTTAACCCTGATTAAGTTGTTTCACCATAAATGCATCACATTTTTCTGCCCGCTGGTGTCCTTTTTATTTTCTTGCCCCTTAGAGAGTGTAGCCTGGGCAGTAACAAAAAGCCAGAATGCCGCAACCACACAACCACAGGATACTGCAATTTGACTTGGTTTTTAGGTCAGTTTTTTAGTTACTGCAAATTTATTCAGATGGAAATTACACATTTCTGTAGTAAAACAGATGTCAGAAAGTCAATGCCCCGCTTGAATTAAGGGTTATTAGTGTTTTTTTTTATTGTTTTTTTATTGTATCTCTAATTGAGCTCTCCAGGTTCAGACTAGCATGTATGGTAAATACACAACTGACCAAAAACCACTTGTGCTTTCCGTGGCACCTAAATGTTTTCGCACCTCTGTATCTCAGGATGTACTCCTACCAGTCCCGGGTGCCTCCTCCCCCTCCTCCCCTGTCCCGCGCCGTCATTCCCTCCAAGCGTCCGAGGGTCAGTCTGAGCGGAGGAGGGAGCCGGCGAACCAAAACCAGCTTCTCCTCCTCCAAGAGCAAAGACCAAAGGACCTCCCGTACAAGTAAGTACCACAGTTATGTCGGGATCACGGAGTCGGGATCACGTAGTCGGGATCACGTAGTCTGTCCCGTGCTGCTCCGTCACGCCCACATCAACGCTCCTAATTTCTTCTTTTACCACAGTGAAGGTAGATGACCTGCAGACCATCAAGAGAGAGCTAACGCTGATCAAACACAAGGTGGACTACTTGCTGGATAGCCTGGAGCGCATGGAAAAGGACCACAGCAAGAAGTCAGGTAGGCTTTAATGCAATAGTGAAAGAAGTATTTATTACAGGTATTCATTAGTACCAGTACAAATACCACTCTCTGCAAAAGCCGTTCTTGGATGCATTCTTGGGTTATTTCCAGCCCCCCCCCCCCTTTACAACACTCAAGATCTGTGACTCATTCTGCACTAGGATGAGTCATGAAGGTGCATATTAAATGTTCCTCATATCTTTCAAGCTAACTAGCACCAGTAGCAGCTAGGAACAAAAGCCTTCCTCCCTCTAAGTTTCTCTCTTTCCCTCCGTTTACTCAGAGATGAAGAGCAGCAAATCGGAACCAGGTGAGGTGTCCTCCCTCAACTCCTCCACCTCCAGCAAGAAAGACGACAGCCTGAAACGGGACAGAGAGAGCCAGGAGCTGAACGACTCCGAGGAGGAGGGAGATCTGCTGGAGGACGAAGACGAGGTGAGGAGCGGGGGATGAGGAGAAGGGGACATCGGTGACTTTTTAAGCAAATAACTTTAATACTTTTTTGTTTCAGTCAGTTGATTGCTTTGTAGATCACTCAGTAAGTCAGTCAATAAATGTATATGTAAATACAGAAAAATGTAATTGCATAGAGCAGAAGATGATTTCTTAACCTAAAGCAATTCCATTCTTTTTTAAACCCAATGATCCTCTGATGTATATATTAAAGAGACTGTAACTCATTCAGATATCCCTTACTGCATGTGCTGAAGTGTTACTAAGGAAATGTCCCATGTTGATCTTATTTGTCCCCGTTCCCACTCTGTGCAGATGAAAAGCAGAGGGAGGGAGGAAGATGACGATGAGGACGAGGAGGAGGAAGGCGAGCAGGAGGAAGGAGAGGACGACGGCGATAGCGCCAACGAAGATGACTCCTAAACACTACACAGGCAGACAGACGCGCACACGCACACACACACACACACACACACACACACACACACACATACACAAAACAAATTGTGTATGATTGTATCTCCGCACCAGACTTGTACACAGTGGTCATGTGCTCATTTCTGCTGAACTGACTGGACATTTCTATACAGTGTATTGTAGATATTGCTCTCTCTCTCTCTCTCTGTCTCACACACACACACACACACACACACACACAAAAGTCATAAATATGTTAAGTACTTGTTTCTGGGTTATCCAGTTTTCTTTCAAGTTGGTAATTTGATGTTCTGATTATTTTTTTTTTTTACTTTTTATGGACATTTTCCAGCATTTAAGATAAATGCAAACTCATGTGTCATGTTTAGACAAAATTCAAGTTCAGTTTAGGATAAATGTAACATTGTTTAACATTGTATGTTTCAACTCAGGGCTATAAGCCACTCCAGTATAGAACATTAAAAAAAGAAACGTAAGGCCCTGTCAGTAATTATTTTTTAGATGACTGTGTTGACTAAATGCCAAGAAATGTAACAAATTACCACTTGGCAGTGGCTGACAATGAAACAAATCCAGAATAAAAATATACTCAGGTGCAACAGTCAGGCTTGAGATAAAATACCAGACATGGTAATGCATCCCAGCCTTGAAAATGTATAACAATTCAAATATACTCCTGATGCAGCTGCTGTACAGCTGCCTCCTAACCAGCAGGTGGCAGCGTATCATAACAACTGGCCACACAAAAGACCACAAGGACTTCTTTCTGTTGATCGCAGAAAAATCTTCAGCTTCTTCTTCTGTCTGATAAGAACATGAGCATGTTACAAAACCTCACGTCGGACTGCGCAAATGCTCAGACAAAATCCTCCTGTCTCTTAAAATAGTTTTGTTTTTTGCCGAGGCGTTGCGACCTTAACTGACCTTGACTATGACTGTAATGCAGTGCTACTCCATGTTTGTCTGTTTCTGATGATGTTCTGTTTGTCATTTAACTGCACTGGTGAAAGTGAATAAACATGTTTTCCAAGCTGGAACCTGTACGAGCATTTGGTACAATTCACATGGATGCATTCAGGTGCAGTGTGAGGCCGTGGGTCGTTTGCGTGCCATTTTGGTACAGCGTTATGAATGGTGGTAGCTTTTAAGTGCAAAGTCCTCGTCAAAAGCCGGTATTTTCTCTTGTACCTTTTAGATGCAGTTATGCAGTTATGCAGGTAGTTTTGCTTTTATGCCCAGGTTAAGTTTAAGATATTTTTCTGTATTTGTTTACATTTTGGCTCCAGTAATAGTATTAGCTTTTAGCAGTTCCTGTTTGCAATTTAACCCATCTTAAAAACATGATGATTCTCAAGCAAGATCTGGAGTGGCAGGGGTGTCTTTTTTCTCTGATTTCTAAACAGATTTATGTGACGCTACCCTCTGTAACAAGTCACACTGAATCTAAACATAGACGTATCGTGTCTGTTCCCTCAGATTTAACTGAGTTAGGACTCCGAGTCAGAGAGTTTTGATTTTGGCACAAATTGGTTGTCTATAAGTTCCTTATATACCTTTCACCTCAAGCAGTATCTTTGCCTTATGTCTGAAGGGGAGGCACGCTTCACAGTTTGAAATCCATCTCAAAATATCAACAAGTAAGACCAAAACTATCTGCATGGCTAAATACCACTTGAAGTAAATGACCCTTAAACCTAATTTTAAAAAAAATACTTTTCTTACCTGTAAACTTTGGAAGAGGGAACATTTCCAACATAAAAAAGGAAGTATTTAAATAAATCTACTTGAAACAGACAAGCTTGTTTGTCCATAAATGTATTACCATTGACCAAAACCGCGTCAATACACAGCCTCCTTTTATAAATATACATTATCCCGCTGGGAGTCTGCTGAGGCCTTGGAGCTCGGTAATGAAGGCAAGAACATAGAGCTGGCAGGAATAAAGAGGAATGCAAAGAGGAAAGAAGGATAACTAATCAATATGAAGCAGTCTTCAGGGTGAACTGTGATTAACGAGGGGACAACAGGCAGACGTTGGGGGGGGGGGGGGGTGGATAATGAGACTATGGATGATGGAGGGCTGGACGGAGAGTGGATGGATGGATGAACAGGCTGCAGAAGACTGGAAACAGATGGAAGAGTAGCTGACAGATGGAGAGATGACAGGAACAGCGGAAAAGATTTTGTGGCGTGTGCCTGGGGGGGTGAAGGATGTGGAAATGGTGTCTAACAGTCAAAGTGAGTGATTGCAGAGCAGCACCTTTCAGTTTGAACCCAGTCTAAGCACTGGTGGCTGTTCAGGTGCAATGTTTTATTGAAAATACTTTGTCTTTGTGCGAAACACTGAAAATATGTGTGCGTTTTGAGAGTGTTAAAGGTTTGTTTCCATTGGCTTTACTAAGAATTGACTATGAATTCAAGGGTGGGCCTGCATTTAGATGATCGAATGAACACTGCCACTCTTTGATTCGTTGCAATGAATCACAGCATTTTCAAAAAAGTCAGTAAGAGAAGCAGCCTTATAATCGAATTACATGCTCTTATTTACAGAAATAGCTGCCCTTGAGCAAGGCACCCAACTTCTACCCGCTCAGATGAGGCAGTTATTATCTCTGTTGAGTAAGGCGTTGCTGGAAACCTACGTCCGTTTGACGCTAGAGGCTTAACAAACCTAAATCAGATGACACTGTGGACTCATTCACCTCTCACAGCCTACACCGTGTTGTGTAAATACATGCACGACTGTGGCTAAATGAACATCAATGAAATGAAAGCGAGTGTACAGTGCAGTGGGAAGTTAACGTGTGACAGTGGTGCGATTACTGTTACATGGGGAACATTGCCCAGTGCAGCGGAATCAATGGCTCAGGAGCACAGAGAAGCTCACACTCACACACACACAATTTTCCGGCTTTGTCACATATTTACACACATACTGTACATACCCTGTCTTCTGGCACCATTTCTAAGAGCAAAACATTCACTATACTATAGCTTAAAAACTGTATAAATATCTAAACACACGCATGCTCTAAGGTTGTGGACACAAACTAAACATACAAACAGAAAACTGAGCAATGGAACAACAGTGAACTCCAGTAAAAACCATGTCTCCATATCTCCACCATGTCATTTGAATGTGTTTGTAAATGTCTTCTTCTGAAGCTAAATGAGCCCTATAAAAACCTGTTTAACTCTCAGTGTGTCAGAAAGCTGAAAACCGGCCGGCTTACTTTGGAGATATGTGGTTGTCACAGAACAGAGATCCTTCATTGAAGCAATGGAAAATGTTCAGCTTGTATAAGCAGTCGGACAGACTTGTTTTTATGGAGTGTCCAGGAATGTCAGAGGTCACAGGTTTGATTCTGCGAACAGCTGTTCAACTGTCCTGAATGAAAATACTTAAACTATGAGGTCGCTGAAATGTGATTTGAAATACGTTTTTCAGTTCCTGTAATATTTAGTTTCAGTATCAGCCTGCTACAAAGTCATTGTCAGGCACACATGCATACGTCCATGCCATTTTGTTGCTCAGGAGGTAGAGCGGGTCGTCCACTAATCAGAACATGGGCCGTTCAAATCCCCAGCTCCTCCAGCTGCATGTCAAGTGTCTTTGAGCAAGATTTAAGCAAGATACTGAAGCCCAAATTGCCCCAGATGCTGTACATCGGTGGGTGAATGAGTATGAATAAATAAGTTTCTGTTTGCCATCAGTGTATGAATGTTTGGGACTGCAGCATGTAGTGTAAGTACATCCCATTTAGCATTTACCACGCATGATTAGTTACAAGCTAAAATGTGATGGGAAAACAGTAAGCAGAGGTAAAATGAATGGTCCAAAAACACTGCAATCGTGGCTCCAAACCGGAGCTATTGGGAAGAGAAACGTTGACCAGGAGTGCCCCATTTCCACCAGATTAGCTCTGGTTCCTGCACCGGGTTCCCTGAACTGTCTATAATGGGGTCAGCGTACAGTACTGAATTTAAACATCAGCCATAATGGCGGTATTTGCCGAGCCTAACATTTTTTTTTATAAGTGGTACGTGGTGTAACAAGTTTTAGAAACACTCTAAATAAAGCCAACATCTAAATATCAACCCTTGTCGATCATCTCTATGTGGCACTATTTCATAAGTGACAGAATGAGACCTTGAAGCAGCTTTTTAGATGATATAGAGCCGGCTGTGTAAAAAAGAAAGTTCTAAGGAGTTAACAAAACTGAGTACCGCAGGTCAAAATCCCCCAGCAAGGTGTCAACCTGAAGGAGACCTCTCTCATGGTTGTCATTTTATCATGTCAAAACAGGAAAAGCTTTAATGACGTTTATAATGGCTGCATTCCATTTGGGTTTGCCAGCTGAGCCCCCTGCTGCATGCTGGCTCAGCTGGCACAACTAAATGTCACCAAGCCATTAATGTTATTAGTTACACCAGTGTGACTAATAGCAATACTAATGGTCTCATTATGTGTTTGTCTGCTGTGACAAGTCTGAACACGAGACCATGAGAGCACTTTGCAGTTGTTAAAACAAATATTGCTCCATCACCTGTGAGTTAATGATACTTAAGTTTACTTACTTTTCATCACCTTAGCACCTTGGAAGGTTACCTGGAAGTCTCCTCCTACATGTTTCATCTCCTCAGTGGAGCGGAGGCTTCAGTGGATGTTTAAGTCACAGAAGCGTTTCTACCTCAGCGTCATCTTAAAATCTGTACAATAATAGGTGGATGGAAACCTACCTAGTGAGAAAAGTTGTGATGCATTCTCTGCTAACTCTGACATGTTGGTTTCAGTACACTAATTGAATGAATTGAGACATTTTCAGTGTTTTCATTTTTGACAATCCTTTTCCAAAATAGCCACGACCACAGGCTTGCCCTAACCTTAACCAGCGTTTTGAACCAAGACATTGAATGAGAGTATTTGCTCAAAAATGGACTTTTTTTTTTTTAACTGTCTAGATCACATATAACATATATTCAAGAACATATAAAAAAAACTATATTTCATGGTTAAATGTGTCTTAACTCCATGCTCAAAGTCATCAAACTAATGTTGAAACAATGGCTACAAAACATTGTAATACCTTGTACTGTTGCACATTGTCGAGTATGGTATCAAAGTTTGCGCTTTGTGTATAATCCCTATAGTGGAATAATCTAGTCAATGCAGATAAAAGAAAACCTTGCCTACAGCATGTTATTAACCATCCAAACATCAGAAGCAGGAGTTAAAGATGTAGAAGGTGATGTGGGTGAATACTGAAGGAGGGAAGGAGGGGAGGTTAAAGAGGTCACGGCCGAGATGAACAGAGAGAGGGAGGAAGAAAGAGAGGGGTGTGAAAGCGAAGAGGAGGAGGGAGATGAAAGGCAAGTAGTATTACAGGGCTGCAGAGAGGTCATGAAGCAGGGAGGGGAGGGGAGGGGAGGAGGTGATGAGGAGAGATAGAAAGGATGGAGCTGTAAGCCTCCAGGGTTATTTATCAGTGTCACTGCTGGGGAGCTCTTTGTGTGAACGACAGTGGAGAAAAGAAGGAAAAACACGATGAAAGAGACCCACGAAAGTAACCGAGCTTACGTGAGTGTGTCAGAAGAATCTATGACTGTGTTAGTGTAAGAGAGAGAGAGAGAGAAAGAGAGAGAGAGAGAGAGAGAGAGAGAGAGAGAGAGAGAGAGAGAGAGAGAGGAGGGGAGTCGGGGAAAACAAAGAATGAAATATGAGTTAAACACAGGAAGAGAAGAGTTGGCTGCCTGCAGGTGTATTTCAGTTTGGTTTTAAACAAACCAGCCAACTGCACAAGTGTGTGTGTGCACGCATGCATATGTGTAAAAGAAAACCAAATAGAAAATAGCTAGAAGGAAATTTAGACTTGTTTTAATCTCAGTTTACACCTAATTCCCTCTCTTTTAACTCTAGTAACTACTGATGCACTGACTGCTGACACAGAGCACTGTAGTCAGTTCTAATTATAATAACTCTGTTTTGTTTGGGTGGTGCTTAGTGATATTTTAAACAAAGAAAGAGAGACTTATTCTCATTAGGTTTCCATCCACCTGTTTTTAATGGCATTTTCGATTTGCACCTTAACCAAAACGTTGAAAAAAATCTTGAAATATCGCAAAAAAGCATGTATGCTGGCTGAGGTGGAAAAGTTGTTTTTCATTTTAATAAAAGCAAAATGCAAAAAGTGCAATGGAAACTTAGCAATAAGCAAACATCCACTTAGGAGAGGTGTCAGCAGACCAAAACAAGCACATCCTTTTGGAGTGATGAGGAGTTTATTCAGGTCGATTGTGGCGCAGTGAGTCATCATGAATCGCGCATTGTTAGTCCGGCCAACCAAGTGATCCATATTTTTATTATTTACTCAAAATGTATTAAAAATGCCTGTACCAAGCTCCCAAACCCTCCCAAATGTCTTTAAACTGATTTTGTCCAAAAACCGCAGCAGTCAGAACCTGCTGATTATTTTCTTGTTCAACCAACTGATTGATTGTTTGGTTTGTAAAACTTAGAAAATTATGAGAGATGCCGACCAATAGTCCAACCTCAAAAACATCCAGTTTACTGAGATTCAAGACAAGGGAAAAGCTGGAACCATGAAACGGAAGTTTTGCATGAAAAATGATCTAAATAGTTTTTATTTTCTATTGATTGATCAATCAATGTATCTGTGATCATTCCAGCTCTTATAATATATACGGTTGGGTAGCATTAGCTCTTCAAAAATCTTAATTAGTAAAATAACTAAAGCTGTCAAATAAATGTAGTGGTGCTAGAAGTACAATATTACAATATTTCCCTATTTACTGTCATGGAGTGTTTGTAGTAGTATGAAATGAAAACACTCAAGCAAAGGACCTCAAATTTGTACTTTAAGCACACTTTTGAAGCCAATTTCACTTCCACCACCACATATTCATTTTACAATAAAGCAAAACAGAGAAAAAGCAGCAACCCCCCCAACCCCCCAAGTGTTCTGGTTTGGCATTTTTGCTCCATAAGCAGTTAATATCAAAAACTGAAAATCCCTCCCTGCTGTTTATTCGGTTACTATCTATCCTTTTTCTTTTTTGCAGTACGTGGCAGCATATTTGTGATGTTCCTGTGTTTTTGGTTCAGGCTGTTGTGGCTGCACTCGGTTGCACTTAATTTAGCCGTACAAAGAAGAGCCTGACTGTAACAGTGTGTGTGTGTGTGTGTGTGTGTGTGTGTGTGTGTGTGTGTGTGTGTGTGTGTGTGTGTGTGTTTTGGATAGTATTGTGCAGCGGTTGCCCTGTGACTAGCCCCATAGCTGGTGTGAATATAAATGAGAGAGAAAGAGGGTTTTCCACTGAACACAAAGGGGGGAAGAAGAGAGGAAGAGGAGGAGGATGAGAGGAGGAATTGTTGCTTCAGGCTGTTTTGCCTCCTGCCTCTTTCTCTCCCTTTGGCCATGATCACCACAGAGAGAAAAGTTGGATTATCTCCTCCCCTCTCTCTTTTTCTCTCTCTCATGTCCCTCTCTCTCCGTCTTTATCTTTTTTTTTAATCTGTGAAACCTTTGAACACCTCTTCTCTATTTACTATCCCACCTCTGTTTCTCAGTGTGTTACGCTCTTGCCCTGCATCCCTCCATCATTCTCAGTTTCTCCATGTCCCCCTCCATCCTTTCGTTTTCACCCACACTTTATTACTTTTTTCCATATCTCTTTCCATCTCTGTCCCTCTTATCTACTTCCTTCCCTCCACTCCTTCTTTAATCATTAAACACTATCACTCTCCCCCCCCCTCCATCCGTGCCTCTCACTCTGGAGCGTTTGTTGTCTGATCTGACTGTAGCCTCAGATTAGATCCGACCCCGTGGCTGTAATCAGCCCTCAGCGTCCCTGCTCCTCACAGATAATCTGCTTGCATTCAGGAACACACCAAAATCTGCCGGTACATCTGTTTTCCACCGTAATGCATTTATACATGTACGCCGCAGTGACACTGCTGCCAGTGGCTGAGAGCGCTGTGCTGGAAAAGACATCAGTGGAGAGTTAAAGTAGCAATATCAGGAATGGGAAGTGGAAAATGTCACTCAAATGTCTGTACTGTAAATATATGCAGCTGGAGCTTTTGTAGCTATACATCATGGACTTATGTAAACTCAACCTTCAATACATATACTTATATAATAATCTATAATGTAGATCACTCAGTCACTCACTGTACTGGATTACACTGAACTAGAACAGTCATTAGTCATTGTTCTAGATTATACCCTATAGCCATCTAGATGATGCACTTCTAATAGATGTTCAGTAAATGCACCAGATCATATGAGTAACTTTAATGTTCTTTTCAGTGGTCCCACATCCCAGGGTTGTGTGTTTACATACACGTGTGGTATTTTTTTCCCTACTTGTGTGAAATCACCACCATACATCTTCACATGTACTTGCTAAAACAAAACATCACACAAAAAATCAGCACAAAATCTCTCCTTATTTATATATATTTTGGTCCCACGGAGCCTTTCTGTCCATATGGTGGAAGCTTGCCTTCCCGTTTTGTCATGTCGTCGGGGCCAGTGCTGCTTTCCAACACATTAATATTCATTGCTATAGCTTTAATCAGTAGAAATTGGGTTATTGGCAAACACTAGATGATTCTGCCTCTTTGCTCTCTTTCCTCTGTCTCTCTCTCTCTCTTTCCTATTTAACTCTATTCCTGATTGCCTCTTTATGATGGGAAAAGAGAATAAAAGGAGAAGATAAATGCAAAAAAGGGGGGGGGGACTAGGGATTGGGTGAAGGGGGAGAGAAAGAACTGAGACAAAAAGAGACAGAGATAAAGGAGTTGTATAAGAGCGGGAGGAAGGGGACAGAGAAAGAGAGACAGAGTGAAAGAGACAGCGGTGACGTCACGGCCACTTTAACTAGGTCAGGTACGAAGTTGTGATGTCACTTAAACTGGAATCGGCCCACTGGGCCAATCGCATGCATGGACACGCCCCCTTCTCCCACCACGCAGGAAAATAAACTGCAGCCCCCCCTTTTCTGCAGCTGTCTCAAATCACAGGCGCACATTGCACACACCCCGCCACAAACACATGCATACATTCCTGCTGCTATAAAGACGGACACTGACAGTAACAGCAGACAGTATAATCCCTGAGGAGATGCAGTAACTTTTACTCGTTTCCCCCCTCTCTTCTTCGTCTTCACCCTCTTCCCTCGCCTCCCCTCTGCTTCCTCTCACAAATGTCAACTCTCACCAAAGCCTCTTTACACACTCAGACAGCGCTAAAGAGGACGTCTGCGCCGCACAGTGGAGCTATTTCTGATGTGCTTTTGATTTTCAGCATCAAACAAATCCACTTGTGCTTCATCAAGACTTGATAGGGATGCAGGGATTCAAGTCTGAGTTTGTGTAGCGTGTGTGTGTGTGTGTGTGTATGAGCCTCAGCAGTGGTGTGCAGATTTATACACACCCTGAGGCGGAGGCGAGGGGGGTAGTAACATGAGAATTATGTGGAAGATGTGAAAACTTGTCAGTGTAAAAGCCTGTGACAATAGCCTTATGTTGCCCATGGAATTTTACAGTGTTAAGGTACAGAGAAAGGAGCAAATGGATTTTAAAATGAGGGACTCATTCATGAGTCATTTCCATCATTTGAGGTCAAATTAGCAAGAGCATCTCCTTCAATATCCTCGGATGAAAGAAGAAATAATGAGACAGTGGCATTATCTGTTAGTTAATTCCACTCTAAATGCATAGGCACAATGGTAAAAGGGCAGTAATCATGGTGTTATTGTGAAATTAATTGCACCACCTTGCAATATGTACTGTAAACAAATTAGAAGATGGCTGAGTGTGTTCCTCAAAATTAAAACCTAATTTTCCCACAAACTCTGTTGTTTCCAGCCTCGGAGAACACATACTTCGGTCTTGCTCAAGGACATTTTACCCGTGCCAAGTGTTGTCTAAAGCTGAGCCTTTTTCATTTAGTTTAATGAAAAAAGTAAGTGACAGTCTTGAGATGGATAATTAAATGTTGTCAGCATACAGTATAATGTCAGACCAATACGTATAGTGAAATAAATACCAATCAACATGCAGTTTTACAGCATGTTGAATCATACACAAACACATACTGTGTAAAATGTCCGGACACGTGTGCATGTTTCTGTAACTGAACACAAGGCGTCCAAAATCACAGACACAAAAAAACCACACAACTCATAATATTAAGGTCACATGAGTAATTCACTGCAAATTCACCCTGTTACATAAGGATGCAGTTAGAGCATTCGTAGCATTCCTTACTATTCATTTCCATTCGCATTAATGAAATCCACAGCTAGTGCAGCTCTATTTTATTTATTCAGATCAAGTTTAGGGGAAAGACTCAGAGAACAGATGGTGTGTTTAACATTATAGGCTGCTAATACCGCGAGAGAAGTGTGTCGCTTCTTCCAGTACACAGTGCTCCCCTTTTAATACTATCAAATCACAAGATCAATCAGAGAACAGAACAAGGTGTCCATCAGAGGAGTGTGTGCCGAGTCAGCGCGTCCTTGAGCTACACTTTGATTATCTTCCTTCTCACTGACTGTACCTGTGAATATCTCCAGTTCAAATACAAGGTGACTACATGATTCTGTAAAGTGACACTTAAAGTAAAGTGAATAATAAGGATTAGATCAGAATATACAGTACAAGTTCTGATTGGTCCATTACATGTACTTCTACAGCCTTTATGTTCCAAAGAGATCTGGATTTCTCTTGATCTATAGACAAGCATGGAATCCTTCTGTTTAAGCTAAAACATGCAAATCCTCAAAATTTGTGTTACGAGGTTTTGGCCCGACAGCAACAATATGTTACTGCAATTACAACCCACTCTGGCTAAGAGCATGTAATCTCACTAACATAATGAGAGTATGGTGCGAGTATGGGTGTGGCCTCGCTTAAATGTGGCTCTGTAAGTGTGGATGCTGTTAATCACTCTGGATAACAACGCCTGAAAAGCAAATGTTGTGTTGTCATGTGTCTGTGTTAAAGGAGTGGATATGAAACAAAAAAAACGTGAAAAAAACATCATTAACTCATTCCAAATATAATGAGCTTCTTTAAAAGGTATATTTTAGCCAAGTTCAAGGTACCTCAAAGAGCAGATTTTTGGAAAATGTTCCACATATTGTAAGAAGAAAAGTGTGCTCACAGACAAATGTATACCTTTATATCTCCTCAGGGCTACTTCTGTTCTTTCTGTGCAGAACATTGCATTGCCTGGCCATATGTAAGCTGTTATATGCATTTTGTGAGAGTTAACTTATAATTTGGAAAACAGAAAGACAGCCAGACCATTTTCTTTCCACTCTTATTTTCTTTCCTTCCATCAGCATTAACCCTTGGGGACTGCGGCCAGCAGGAGGTTGCCTGTGGAGGGTAAAAGAGGGGAGGTGTGTGTGTGTGTGTGTGTGTGTGTGTGTGTGTGTGTGTGTGTGTAATTGTACAGCAAAGAGTGTAAAGAAGCCAGATGGGGTCACAAGGTCAACTGCAGTTATTAAAAGGAGCCTGGTTTAGCCGATCAGGGCCACCAGTGACCAAGTGGAGCTGCAGCACTTTATCCAATCTGGCTTGAACTCACTGTGAGAAGAGGAAGAGACGGGGAGCAGGCAGATCAAGGCGACTTTATTCACAAAGAGCTTTTTGCAAAACAACAGCATAAGGAGGACAAAAGCAACAAAAATGCTGAAGAGGCGCTGACATAGAGGAGATGAAGGTGGAGGAGATGAAAGTTTAAAACCTACCAATAGGTCTGGTTCCCCACAACAACCAGTATGGAGGAGACAAAAGCTTCCAGACAGCTGAATCTTGGTATTAAACTGGAAATGATGCAGACATTGGACTGGACTTAAAAGCTAAAACCTGCAAATCCAGAGGATCAAAGGCCTCAATGTTACTTATGGTTCTTCCTGTAGCTCTAAAAGGAATACGAAAGATTTAAAAGTACTGGAACCAGTTTGAAGTCTTTCATCTTTGCGTCTGGGCATGATGATGAAGGTGATCGTCACCCTCAGGCCGAGGGTGCTGCTGATAGTGGTGTGGAACAGGAACACAGAGTTCACCGATTTTGAGCTAGCAGTGATCGTGTAAAGGAGACCGAAGAAGAGTTCAATTTCAAGGAATTCTTATTTTATTTTTTACATTTATTTTTTATTACATACCTTTAAATGGAGTGGATTCTATTCAAATACTTAACTTCAGGTAGAACGTTTAGAGATGACTGCTTTGGATATTTGGCTAATTCCTTGGAAGCACATGCAGGATCCATCTCAAGATGGAGAAAAAAAACATCTTTGCAACAGCTGCATCCTGAAGGAGAGACATAGCAGCACATGGCCGCATGTACCATTGCAGACTGAAAGGTCAAGTGATCAGGAATGTTTAAGAGAGAATTTGAATTTGAATGAGTTTTATAAAGCCGAGGAAGACATATTCTACAATTTTCACTATTTCAAACCATACTTTTAATATTATTTATGTTTTTTCTGTAATGGCCATTAAATGTCTTTACATTGAATAATTACCTCTCAATATAGCAGTTGTCATTGTTACTGGCAGGGTCCGCCATTCCTGACCTCAATATTTATTAAAGCTGCTATAGTTCATATGTTTTTTATTAAAAATGTACTAAATTATGTAATGGAAGGTGTCAGTCATAGCTATTAACCCACAAAACTGGCTATCTTTATGTACCTATACGGAATCTTTCAGCTATCTATGTAACCACCCAGCTTAACCACTGCCTTCCCAGCAACAAAGGTTGACAGACAAAGTTAGTGACTAGCTGGAGAACACAGTGGAGATTTAATAGCTAAAAAAAACCCAGATAAAGTAAATATATTTGTCCAGTGGCAAGAAACACAACTCCAAATAAATGATAATGTTGCTCTGTTGTGCTGAGTGTGAGAATATGTGAATTTTGTGTTTACAGCTTATCCCCAAGTGGCAATGTTTAAACATTATATTAATAGATAAATGTAAAAACATTCTTTTTGGTGGCTAGTCAACGGTTTCTTGGAGGGGTGGAATGTTCTAATATCCTGGGCTGGAAGCAAAGAGAATCTCATGAGAGTGACTGAGCTGTAAATGAGGAGAAAGAAGTGTTCAGTCTTGGAAGTCATTCAATACACCCACTGCTGGATTTTTGCTAAAATTAAACATGTGACGGATACTATTCCCTGCCCTGTGGTCGATTACGTGACCGGCTACCTGAACCTCCCATTGCTCCGTCCCTGAGGTTCAATTATGATTTAGCTCAAATCTCATCATTTTAATAGCACTATAGTGAATTACACCACACAGACTGGCATTTGATTGACGCAGTGGGTAAACTTGATTATAATGGAGGGGTGGGCAGTAGCAGCATCCTGCACAATCAGAGCCCCAAATGTGATATAAACAGTTTTTTAAAAAAGCAAAACCTTCTCAGAATACATAATGATATTGTTATATGACTCCAGTTGCAACTTGATCCTCTGTTTTTGGGTTATTCAGTGCAGGGTTTGGTTTGAATATAATATTGCGTGCAGTGCCAGTTAAGCGCTCTTGTAATGTCACATCCTGCCCAGCATGTAACTATTGGCTTGTCTCTGTAGCCCAGCAGCCAGTATTTTATCAGAAAACAAACAAAAGCATTTCCAGTCTGATTGTTTTATGTGATTCATTGTGTCCAACATTTTGTTTTTGTATGGTATTACAGTTTGTAGCCATAATTTCTTCCTCTTGCTAACCTTTTTATTGGCAGCAGTACAAAATAAAGTTCTCTGTACCATAAGTGACGTGTTTACACTTGAAGGTATTCATGTTTGTTCCAGCACTGACTGACTCAAGGCGTGCCAAAAAATCACCCCAGACCACACACACATTATATTTTCAGGACTGGTAGATATAAAGGAGAGGGAGAAAAAGTTTTCATCAACCTCTCAACCTGCCATGACCTCACCGACAGACATATTGTTTGGTAAAGTACAGGTGCTCTATCACTGCCTCCCACTGTGTCAGAGTGATTGCTTGCACAGTAGCCTTGGCCAAGGACTGATTTAAAGGTTGCGGTTGTTCCAGGTCACACAGAGTTCAGGACACATGGAGGTAAACGCTCACATATCTTGTTGAATGAATCTCAGCTGTCCAGAGATGATAGCACGGCCCTTTGTGGCTTTGAGAAATGTGGCTGAAACTGACTGTCGATGGAGCTGAGCATACGCATTAGGCGGCAGAACTAAACAGCAAAACCTGTCTAAATTTAACAATGCACATTACTTAACTCTAAGTTTATTACAGTCTGACTACAACTGTGTCTGCTAAGAGAGACTTCAAGCTCATTTCCTGTATTTGTTTCTTTGTATCTCTTTTAGGTTAAGGCTCCAAAGAGTCCATATTAAAATCAAAATGAAAACATTTACAACACTATTAGGCCTTTACTTCCCCAAATAGTTTGTCACAGTGCACTGACACACTCCCTAGTACACGTCTACATCATCAGGGGTGAGGAACTCTTTAAGCAACAAGTACAAGTAGTTCTATTCAGACAGCTAACTATATAAGGTATATTTTATAGAGAATAACATTAGCATATTGATTATGAGTATCTTGGAGATTCCTATCCATGAAATAGTGCATAAATAAGATGTATAAAATTCAAAACTTTTGTCAAAAATAGCAATCAGACATTCACAGTTTACGGTGGGCCTCCAGTATGGCCACCAGAGGGTATGTTATGTCACCCAAAAGCTCTTTAATCCAACCGGGCGCACAGCTGGTGGGTCAAGATAAGCAATGACCACCGATATGTAACTGTAAATGTTGAAGCAGTCTGCAATTCTCTCTGCTCGTACCACTCCTGCTTTCAATGGAGCAACGAAAAGAGATACTTTAATGGGAAATGTATGCAAAATGTATGCAAAATGTTTGAGCGTATGTTAAACTAAGTCCGTTTTTAATCCAGTGAAGTGTGAGGGAATTCATACTATATGCGTGGAACAAATATCTGGCTCACCAAGGCATAACAGAGGCATGGGCTGCAGGATCATTATGTAAGGTGGTTAATTTAGAGCCAGGGAGGGATTTTAAACTGCCAGCTATGATGCACATAACATATTGAGTGAGTTTTATTCCAAATCCAAACACTCCAAAAACTGGGTTCTTTTCCAAATATAACAGTTTGCTGGCTAGAAAAATCGGAAAGGCATGTTACTATGTTGCATTTAGACAACTTTCCGTCAAAATCCTGATATTTCGCAAAAAGTAATGGTGTTATAATATTATTATATTATGCGGCTCAGGAGGTAAAGCGGGTCGTCCAGTAATCAGAAGGTTGGTGGTTCGATCACCAGCTCCTCCTGCGGCGTATCAAAGTGTCCTTGAGCAAGATACTGAACCCCAGATTGCATGTGTGTGTGACTGGGTGAATGTAGCATGTAGTGTACAAGCGCATTGTGTGGTTGAAAGACTAGAAAGGCGCTATACAAGTAGAGTCCACTTACCATTTACCATATTATAATCACTGCTGAAAACCACAGATTCATTATGAATTTATATTGTTTTCTTTTTCCATTGTAAATGCAGCTGAGGAGCTCATACAGGAAAAGGTTTGGTCATCCAATGTCAACACAAATGAGAGTCTATGTGTTTCAGTTGGGGAAACTATTACATAATCACAGAGCTGATGAGTGATGTTCTGGTTCTCAGATGCTCTGCTCTGGATTTGGAGTAGATTACAGTATGGTACAGTCTCAGCTGTGTCATGTTTATTTTCCCCCTCTGCTCCTCTATAAAAGAGTTCATTATGTATTCCAGCATAGAAAACAGAATGACGCAAGTTCACTATTTCATGGTTAAAGTGGAAGAACTGGAAATCATCAAAGCCTGAGAAGGGCTGGAGAAGAGAAAGAGAAGAAAAGAAACTCTAGAATATTTGTAGAAAACGTTTATTCATACCTAAATTCTTTTGTGTACCGTATGGCTCATTATACAATATTAGGTGACCTTAAACTTTATGCATATAAACTTTTTATCACAC
Organism: Dicentrarchus labrax; assembly: GCF_905237075.1. NCBI lineage: Eukaryota > Metazoa > Chordata > Actinopteri > Moronidae > Dicentrarchus > Dicentrarchus labrax. The sequence continues at coordinate 4,440,132 of NW_026136705.1, read as the reverse complement.
CTGTTAAATCTATATTTAAGTAAAACTTCTACACACCAAATGCTGAATAAAGTGTGCTCAATTTTGTTAAACTCATGCCAAATCAACCTTGTACCCACAACTCAAATACAATTTATTGAATGGTTATTTATGTGCGTTAAATATAATAGCCATTACATAATGTGAACAATATGCTACAGTAGAAAGAATACTTTGAACTACAATGATGTCTGTGATGAGACTTTATAATTGTCTGATTACACTTGAAATCTTAACACACGTGTATTTATTTACCATACATGGAAGGAAATGTCCATAATATCCGGTGTTAACCTATATGACCCTGACACACTTCTGCTGAATGCAACTATGCTGTCCACACTGTTACTTACAACAAACGCAAAGTGGGCAAAAGCCCCAAAAGTCCCAGGTTCTCTGTGCAACAATCGCTTTTCAGTCATTTGATTCATTCCTAATTTGTTCTGGAATCTGCACCATTAAATGAGATGCATGTTTACCTCATTTTGAGTGAGTGAAAATCTAATTCTATGTCTGTTATAGTTTGAGTTTGTACTGTGCTCACATGCTGTCCATTCCTAAATGAAGTTGAGTTTAGTCAAATCACCACAGACTTGGGTTTCTTGGTCTCTGGGGTGTACAGTGAAGCTATATGCAATGAACTTAATGTGGATTTATAGGCGACATTCATGATGCACAGAGGGTGGGATGGGGGGCTCAAATTCTTGCCCCAGGGCCCCCTTACAGGTTCATTTTGCCATGCTAACAGCGATAATTTAGTTAATGAAATACTCTTTCACTCACTGGAGTCAACTTACAGTTTACATTTTATTAGCAAATGTTGGCAAACTGCTGGTGAAATAAAACTCTCATTCTTCCATGGCAGGAGGGGACGTCAAACCCCCCCCGAGGAGCCTCTGGGGGAGACTCAGTAAAGGTTTGGACCACCAGACCTCTCTCTCTCAGGATGGAGGTCTCATTGTTGGACCCCTTCAGGTCCTTCGTCCCCCCCCCCTCCCCTCCTCCCTGCCGTTGTAACTCCAGGTGTGTTTGTTTACCTGCTGGCTCGTGCCCAGGCGGGAAGGCTAGCGCGTTCGGTTCAGTTCCACGAGCTCAACAAGGGTGGACCGTACCACTGTGAGTCCTTGGTGGAGGGTGGAGCCAGAAAGGGGAAAAAAAACGCGCTGTGCACTCCCGATAGCGCGTCGGCGTTTGGTCTAGTCCAAACCGGAGCTGTTGCAAGGTGTATCAAACATAAACCCTCTACTTGTTTTCACTCAAATAAACCAGCGCACTCGGGTTTGTTGTTGATTTATTTGGCAGGTAACTTTTTTTTTTTTCCCCCCACCCCTAAAAAAACTCCATCGCTCCATCTTGCCTTTTGATTGACCGCTCCATATTTTTCTCTCTCTCTCTCTCTCTCTCTCTCTCTCTCTCTCTCGCTCCGTGCTGAATTTTCCTCCTGCTGGAGAAAAAGGGAGAAGAAAAAAAAACAACACTGGGGGAAACTGAGAGGAAGAAGGCACAGCGGAAAATAGAGGAGGTGGAGGAAAAAGTGAAATAACAGGAGATTAGCGGGAAGATTTAAGGAGCAGGTTGGGAAGAGAAGCAAGAAGACATTTTGCAAGTGGAGAACGAGACTTGCCATATATATTCTTTTTTTCTAAAGAAGTCCCTGCCTTTGTGTGAAGATTTCTTTTGTCTCCCATACGCTGATTTTAAAAGGTGAGTTTATCTTATCCCGTTTTGAATCTATCCCAAGTGGTTCAGTTCTTTGTGTGTGTCCCCCCCCACTGGAGAAAGTCAGGGAGTTGCCTGTGTAGATTTGTCATTGTCCATGCAACAGTCGTGCAACGAGGCAATAAAACGAGAAAAATAAATGTGCTTTTTTCTTTTTTTGTTTTTCTTGGAGGGCTTTGGCAAGGGAGGGGGGGAGAGAGAGAGGGTCTGTGTTAGAAATATGCATGGATGCACGGTTGACCCTGCAGTTTAATAATGCATAATGCAAGCCTATGTCAAAGTAATCAGTGCTCCCCCCCCAATCGTCCTCCCTCCCCCTTGTTTTCCTCCCTTGAATCCGGTAACACGCTGCTCGGTCCGATATTAACATAAAATAATTTAAACTCTGCAAGACATTAATATTTAAATATCTGCTGACAAGCACCGGGGGGGGTATTTAAATGAATGTTTGCATGCATGTTGTGCGGTCTGATGAGAGTGCATGTGCGATAGACAGAGTGCGTGTTATTGACGCGCACATGTGGCACAGCCAGCGGGTCTTTGTTCCTCCCCCCCCCCACCTCCCTCCGACCCAGGCATGACAACTCAATGGCACGGCTCGAGAATATAGGGCAATATTGACATTCTCTTGCAGCATGAACTTGAATCATATATGAACCTGACCTCCCCCTCCCCCTCACTCCCCTCCTCCTCCTCCTCCTCCCCCCTCTTCATCCCTGTCTTATATTCCAGCCAACAGGCGCATCACTGCTCTCCCTTCTTCTTTGTAGTGTTTAAAAATCACTCCCCACAGAGCTGCAGCGCTGGCAATTTCATGGTTAAATACTTTTTTTTTTCGTGATAGAAAGCTTGTTTTTGTCTCTCTCTCTCTCTAAGAGGAGGACGTAGTTAGTTTGGGGGTCTGCTCGGGGTGAGTGGAGGGTGGGGGGAGTCGAGAGGGGGCTGTTGTGGCTCTCTCGGCGCGCCAGACGAGGGGATATAATGTGTGTCAATGTCAAATGGAGGTGTGTCCCCTGTGTGTGCGTTCACTGGCCCCTGTGCTGGCTCGGATAAAAAAAAAAAACTGAGAGAGAAAATAAAATGCAGCAACGTCCTGGAAAAAGACGCGTTTCCCTTATGGAATACGTTAAAGCCTGGAAATGTGGAAATGTTTTGCTTCAGTGTGTCGTGCCAGACCGAGGAGACACACACACACACACACACACACACACACACACACACACTCACACTCCTCTCCTCTGTCTACACACCCGCTCCACAGACAGGTTTTCACTATGCTGCAAGCACGCACGCACGTACTCAAGCAAGCTCGCGCGCAGATTCTGTGAGTCATACCGCATTTGGAGACTCGCGGCCCCACTGCTCTTTGAGTGAAGTGGAGCCCCCTGCTGATAACGCGCACACACGCGCGCGCGCACACACACACACACACACACACACACACACACACACATGGAGCGCAGACGGGCTCTCCTTGCAGTAGACGCTGCTCCTGGGGTTGTGCATTCAGGTGGAGGCAAGTGCAGGCGCGCGAAGACGCACGCGCGCACAGGCTCTCCACGAGCTATGGCAGAAATGATAGACTGCGTTGAGACGTAGAAACGCAGCCACACACACACACACACACACACACACACACACACACACACACACACACACACACAGTGTACTGTTTGTCTTTCTTGGTTGGAGTTGCTGGTGGGTGTGGTGTTACCAGCAGCCTCGTGCCCATAATGTTGTGGCTGTTCATTTCAAATGAATCTTCAGTATTATAGAATGAGTGGCCACGGAGGATATTAAAGGGTCAGTTCGCCCTAATTTCAGCTCACCCATGCACATAGTTGTGGTGTGATCCGCTGAGGTTTTGAGATATCTGCCTCAATGCAATCGATATCTTAGGAGAAAGTAGCTCCGATTATGTAAACTTTCATTTGCAGTGCCGGTTTCACAATGTCACTTTTCCCCCCTCTGTGCAGCGCAAACAAAAATCCCTTCACCTCTATCGTAGGAAGACATCTGAAAACCCCAGCAGATAAGCCCAGAGCTATCTGCACGGCAAGATACCACTATCCACAAGTAAGAGGATATGTTTTTATGAATTAATTTCCAGCTGATGCCTACCATAAACCACCAGTAAATGTAAACTTTTAAACCTCAAGTAAGCCTACAGTGTTCTGTATCCGGGTGTGCTCATAAGTGCAGCTCTGATTGTTCGATATAATAACTTTAAATAGATATTTTGACATCAGTGTCTCTGTTGTCTCGGTGTTAGTGGGCTCATCATGTTGGTGGGAAGACATGTTTGTAGACTTCAAATGCTTTGCCTCCGACCTGTTCCAGCATTAGAGATCTTGGGGTTTTTATAGAGGTCACAAGAACACTTTGTTCTGCTGTACATTTCTTTATTTCAGTACCACAGATGTTGAGCTGCAGAACCGCTCTTGTGTAAGAGTGACTCACTACTAAAGCCGTCATATGGACCCAGGGATGTTCCCAACGCGGAGAAAATATATGAACCAACAACTCAATCAATAAACAAAAATCTAACAATACATCGTTCTTCTGAAACCTTTAGTCAGTTCATTTATCAGGGGAATGACAAAATGATTCAATTATTTATTTCCTTTGGGGTTTTGTACTGATCAGATGGTTTAAACACAGATTTGTCTTCATTAATAGGCATTTTATAGACCTATTAATCAAATTAATCAAACAGCTAAACAATAGGTGAATCAATAAAGCAACCCACAACAAATTTATCTGACATACAGTCAATATACAGGCCCGATTATTTCCCCCACCAACTCAAGAAAATCTGATACCGAGGCTTTGGACTTAACTATTGGACTTTTTGTGGAAAAACTTGTTGGTGTTGATCTCCTATCACACCCAGGTCATAGCGAGGACACTGGCAGTTGAGGTGTCACGGCGGTGATTTGTGGCGTTTTGTTTGTTTTTCTGTAGTCGTGTCATACGGTAATCTGTCAGGGCCAAAAATAAACCCTTCAGCTGGAACAGTTGCCCCTCCGGTCTGACGCTACACCCCTGAGTGTTTGTGTTCTGGCCAGACTAATAATCCAAGGAGATCAACTTGTTTACATCTTTAAACTGCGGCGGATGGGAGCAACTTCACTTCAGAATAAATGGTGACTCATTAGCTTTCATATGTGATTATTTGACTTTTGACAAAAGAAAGTTTGTTAATGTAAAAACTATAGATGGTGACCATGTCTGTTAATTCAAGCGGCCACGTTTCATTGCCTCTGCACCGCTGAACTTGTTGCTATGGTGGCTATTGACCAATGTGACCTCATTACAGAGTGGTTGTACCATCATCGGGCATTGTCTATGTTCATTCGGATTGTCAGTGACAGCTTGACCTTTTACACTCCAGTCAGAGTCAACTTAAAGGTCCACAAGGTTCCACACAAGGCACAATTCCCAACATTTTTTCAAGTTTATGCTGAAATTATAAACTCTTGCTGAATAGAAGAAGTATTACAGCTTTACTATGTGATGTTTGAAAAACATCTTAAAAATGTAAAGTGGACTTCATAGAGAATAAAACACTTGAGATTTTCCTGCTTAAGCCTTAATTGACCATTAGCCTGTGGTGGGTAAGGTTAGCAGACTTATGACTGACATCATGCTCTTGGGTAATGTTACACCAACTGTCGGCTTTGTTGTTTTGTAAAGCACTTTGTGCCACTAAACAGCGCTAAACAATAAAGTTTATCATCCTCATCATAATGATTTCAGTAGTTGTATCACAGGAGTAAAGCGAGAAGTAAACATAAAGTACCTCAGCTGGAAAATAATATCCGAAACGTACAATGTGTGAAGGGGAAATGAAAGTAAAGAGTGGAGGAAAATAAGAAAACTTATACCGCGAGATGAAGCTGCATATTTGCTCCATTTGCCAAAGCACAAATGCACTTCCTCTGCGTATTCAGACTGTCACCTGCCTGTTGACTCTACCAATATTAACATTTACTCCCGCAGTGTTTGCTAATCCATCAGTGTTGACTGCGGGGAAAGACGATATGCTTGACCTGTTAGAGTGGTCACAGTTGTACAGTGGTGAGGCATTAAAAGTTCAGATCACGGTTCTGACCTTCTGTGTTGGGGATGGGTCATTACTTAGGAGACAATTCTGGTTTTGACAATGAAACAGTTCTATAAAAATATGAAATGGTTCAAAAAGGACTTCAAACGAGCTATGTGATAAATTAACCAAGCCTCCTACGTGTTGTATCAACTTCGGTTGCATGGCACTAAGGTCCAGTAGCTGCTAAGAAACAGACAGACACTGTTGAAAGGTAGATTAATGCGTGGATATGTTGCAAAGTAGGCCAGTAAACAGCTATAATTGGACACCAAGCATTGCCTCAGAGGTGGATTCAGGTCCCAGAATATCATGTAATAAAATTTTGTTGTCATCTCAACCGAGCGGAAATAGTCTTTGTCCTTATGTCGAGGTGTTGACGACGCTGAAATGATCTCCTCTCTAAGTGCGCGCCAGCTGTTGGTTTATACCGGCTTGTCAGTGTTGTGACTGCATCTCAGTGTAGCTGCGACGCCAAAGCCGCTGATTAAATGTGAAGTATTGTTGTAGTAAGTAGACTGCGGTATGGTGTTTGATGGTGTTTTTCAGTGCTGCCGGTGTTATGGAGCTGATGTCGATGTCCGTGGGTGTAATTGCCTCTTCAGACTTGGAGATTTGTTTACTGCTCACGTTGAGTATGGCTGTTCATTTATAGCAGAGGTTCTCAAAAGTGTTGGCGGGCTGATAGGCACTTTAATTAGTTTGCCACTGGAACGAGCATGAACATCTCTGATGGGAAAGAAATGAGGAGATAAAGTACATTTCGAAGCTGTGTTAATTAATATTTTTACATTGATAATGCATCAAATGACAAGGGGCTCGATGGTCTTTCAGCTCGCTATTTTGTTGTTTTCTGACCTGCAAACTCCGCCCTAATAAAACTTGTTTACTAGCTTCAGCAGGCAGCTGATTTCAATGTGAAAGGCTCACATAAACGTGCTGTATGTCTCCTGTTCAGCATCACAGTTAGACAAAGAATGACAAAGTTAGCAACTCCAAATCCAAATGAATGCCAATGTTGCTACATGTTTGCTGGATAGGGATGTAACGATGCACTCAACTTACGATTTCGATACAAGGAACGATACTGGGTTTACTATATGATTTTACAAAGAGATTGAAGAGAAATTCTGACTGAAAACTTTGCTCTTGCTGGATGTGTAAATAGTCAACTGGTCGCTAGCACATTTGCTATATTAATTAAATATTGTTGTGTTTCCAGCTTGTTGCGATGCTCCCAACCGGCCAAAATATGAATAAATGCAGCTTTAAATGTGTGTTTTGTTCAGTCTTTCATAACTCCATAGTTACATGGTTTCCTGCAGCAGGACCTTTTAACGTTAATGTTATAATAAGCAAGGAATCTCATCTTTGAAAATATTGTGAAATCAATCAGACCAGTCAGACAATATAGTACTAGTTCAGATGTGTGTGTGAAACATTCACTGTTCAGGCCTTTCAGATGTTACTATATGATGCTTTTCTTTGTCATTAATGATTGTAAATGGAATATCTATCAATCTATCTATCTTGCTATTTCTTACATTTTATTTATATTAAAATGCATTGATGAGTTATATATAAGGAAAAGCCCTCCTGCTATCCTTTTTACACGCTCCAGTTGTATCTTGTATTGCTCATCTGAGTGCAGCTACTGTAATTAATGTTGTCTAATGTTGCACTTCTCCTTGTTGGCACCAACAGAAACATTGATTCTTCTCTGTTGACAGTAGATTCAGCTCAGTGTGTTAAAAACTGGCCAACATGACACGAGAGACCATTGAAAATACAAAACAAACAGTGAAATCTGTGCTCACGGGCTACTAAAAATGAATTGTTTGGATGGAAACCAAACTCAGACCCGCATCTGCGCCTCTGTTAGGAGGATTGTACTCTTGTACTTTTGTGAATAGCTTGTAAAGAAGAAAAATATGAATATCCACCATCAGTTTTATCATTTATTCCTCATAAATAGTCCAGAAATTGGTGAAATATATTTGTTGTACCACTTCTTTAAATCATTCTCAGAATGCAGTGCCTTATTTAAAGCACATGAGAATATTAAAGAACTTGTGTTTAAACATTGCCTGGGTAATTGGAAGATATGGGTCAGGTATTTTGATATGCCTCCTGCTATTTCTGTGGTCTATACTCGTAAGGTTTTTGTAACATGAGCTCAGATGTATTTAGCTGTACATTAGCTGATGGCAACGTGGAGCAATGTTGCTCACTGCGTAGGTGTCTGCGATCAGTCTAGTCTGAATAAATACTGACCATGTGAGTAACATTTCTGTGTCTATTTCATCTGAATTGTTACCATCCGAGTCTTGGCCAGTGGTAGCGTCTAGTGCATATTAGTCTGGGTGTTTATAAAAAATGTGGATTTTTTATATTTCTATGTTCTGTGTAGGTGTACTTAGAGCATAACAGTCTCAGCATCTGGATGAGTGCGTATGGATTTGATACTGTGTAGGTGTATGAGATTACAGCAGTCTTCATACGCTAGCATCTAGGCCAGTGTGTGTGTTTGCGTGGAAGTGTGTGTGTGGGTGTGTGTGTGTGTGTGTGTGTGTTTGAGGGGCAGCTCAGTTCTTCGCCTAATGGCTAGAGGCCAGATACAGATAGGCCAAGCCGCACAATGGCCCTGTCTGTTCCCACGAGTCCAAACAGCCCTTCACAACACCCTATTTATAGACAAACGCTCTGCCCAAACTCCATTCATATTTCTTAGGTTGGATGTGCGAGTAGAGTGTGCACGCATCTCTGTTTTTTACTAAAAACTGAACTGCGCTGTGCGAATTTCACACTCCGTCCCTGTGATTTTTGATTCGAGGCGGCCTAAATACATCCAAATGTGCATTCAGTCTGGTGCTGTCAGAGGCGACGGTTCACAATGTGTGTTTGGTTCACCAAGTGAGCATTCCACAGCGCGCGGTTACATAATCAGGAGTGTTTGTCAATAGATCCACAGGCAGAGGAAGAGCTGAGCGGGGCAGAAAATAAACAGCAGGAACATGTTCGCAGGGGTAACGTTCATCCCTTGCCGGTACACACTTTATCCATGGGAAGTGTATTTATACAGGGTAGATTCTCTGTAGTCGTGTCACAGATCTCCTAGCAACACCGACCAGCGCCATGATGAAAAAAAATGCTGTGGGCTAGTAATGGATAAATATGTAACAACAGGAAAATAGCTACCTGAAACATATAATGTAATGGCTTCCAAAGATAAACTGGAGCTTAAGTTGTTGCAGCCCCCAAAAGTCCAGAATCTGCAACAAGTTTTACTGTATAAAGTAAAAGAAAGTAAATGTTCAACTGTTTTGATGAGCAATAATTCATTGCAATAAGTTTTCAAGCAAAACGTTTAAATATTTCTTCATCTATAGCTTCTAAAATATGAATATGTGCTGCTTTTCTATATTATAGTTAATTGAACATTGTTGGACTAAACAAACAGTTTGAAAACATCACCTTGCTTTCTGGGATATTGTAACGGCCATTTTACAGTTTCTGACACTTTACAAAATTATTTATCAATTAACTGAGAAAATAATCTGCTTAATCAGCCCCAATACTGTAATGAATCCTGACATACATAAAGGACAAGAAAAGAACTGTCGTTTACTGGTCTTTTTAAAAATGCTCATTACAATTATCATTATCGCGGTAAATGTAAAAATGTATTGTGAGAATGATTTTAAGTCATATTGTCCAATCATAATACATATATAACAATCATAATATATTTTTTGGAGCACTTTTCAAAAAGAAAGTGAAACATTTCTTCACATAAGAAAATACATTAAAAACAGCAATAATACAAAGCAATGAAAAATCTTATAGGACTTTAATCTGGACCAGATTATGCATTTAAAAAACAAGTAAAAAAAAAACCTTGACCTTGGACTTCTTTTCTGGAGTCACTAGAGGAAATAATGTGTGTGAATTGTTCCACTTTTTGTCCAACTATGTTAAAATGTGAAAACTTTTAGCTTCAGTGTCACCAGACACAGGTTTAAAACTAAATCAATGATTGATGTTAAAACGGAACATTTGAGTCCTAATCAGGATGAGTGGTGCTCTGGATATTGACACGACTTTAAGTAGTTTAATGATATTTCCTGTGTTGGTTGTACTGCAAACCAACATGGAGCTGGTATTAACGCAGCCATAATAGAATCTATTAGACCTGGATATAAGCAGACTTTGTATTTACTCCCTGACATCCGGAAGAAACCATGTTTTCTACTACTTAATTTGCCTTTTATTAACTCAAGGCTTTTCTACTTGATTTTTCAGAAGTATGAATCAACTGTTTAGTGAATACAGTAATCAAAGTAATGTGGTGCCTGCTGTAATAATAGCTCTTCATCATTCTCTCCACATGGCTTCATTTTTACCTGCTCTAAGGTCACAATCAGACACTGAGTGAGGACTGTTCAATTAACCTTCGAGTCTGGACATCTTGATCCACCATCGACACTGTAATCCACTGTAAACTCATTAGCTGTTTATATTTGAGCCCAACCCCCAGCGACAGTTTGACATAACTTAATCACGTTTAAGAAGAAGCTTCACATAATTCTTCTAATGTTTTTATGAAGCCTGATAACATTTCCTCTCAGCTCTTACAAGTTTGATTATGGAGACAGAGGAAGTGTAAGCAGAGAATGTGTAATACGTTTCAGGGTGGGCCGGTGATGCTGAATGAGGCAGAAGCAGCAAGACGCATAGATCGTAGCTAATCTATATGGATGCTTGGAGCAGTTTTGTAAATATTGTAGGCTAAATGTCGCATTAGAAGGCTTGTGACCAATGGTTACCGATGTAATGCTAGTCAATTAATCTTCTTTCAATTAACATTTAAAGTAATTTTTCAAGCAAAAGTGCCAAATATTATGTAGTTCATGTTTCTAAAAAGGGAGGATTTGATACTTTTTTCTCTTTTTCATACACTTTATTTGTACCTTTGTTCTGAGGTTGTTTTTCATAAGATGGAGGCAGAAGATGCACCATATAGTGATGTTTGCTACAATTGTGTTTTTCTAGCATTAGTTTGAGGAAGAACCTTTACTGTTTCAACACAATGCCAGGTCTGTAAAGAAATGTTTTTCTCAGGTTAGTGTAGAATAACTTGACTGGCCTTCAAAGAGCCCTGACTTCAACCCCATCCCAACATCTTTGGACTGAACTGGAACACCAGCTGTGAGTCAGGCCTCAGAGCCCGCCTCACTGATGCTGTTGAGGTTGAATGGGAGAAAATCCCTGCAGCCAGGTGTCATGGCAGCATATTGATGCCCATGGTTTTGGATTGAGATGTCCAGCAAACACATATGGGTATAAAGCTTGGCTGTCCAAAAACTTTTGGCCAAAGAGCATATTGTTAATTTATTACAGTTTGGGTTTTGGAAAATGAAGAAACGGCACATTTGAATGATCCTTGAAGCAAGGAACTAAATAAACTCCTAGCTACTCCAGGAGACCTGCTCAGCAGCCAAAAGTACAAGATTAAGGGATTTTGCCACTGATAAGAATATATCACAGAAACCGTTCTTGGGTAAATACGGTTAAGAAAGAACAGATAACATTGTAACTTTACGCTCTAAATATATATATGGGAAACCACTGGAAAAAGCTCTCCACCATGTCCATGTCATGCAGGTACGTATAATTAAAAATGTGGGAGTTGCTGCTGTAAGAAAAGCTGGCAGCAATCAGCTCTCCATCACCGAGCCCTTTATCTCTATCAGCTCATAGCCAGTGGCTCCAACATATAAATTTACCCCGCGCTTGAAGGTCAATTAGCGTATGTGTGTGTGTGCACGACTGCATGGGTCTCTGTGTGTCTGTGATCATGTGCTCGTCTGTTGGTCTCTGACCTGAATCGAAACATCGATTCAACCAGTCTCATTCAGCTCCCTTTCTTTCTTTTTTTTTATGCAGCTGAATAAACGCTCGCATAGAGCTGACCTGAACAAAATGAACCGCTGTCTTTTGTACATTTACATAATTAGTCAAGGTAATTACTGGTTTTGCTTCCTGCTTCGCTCTGATACATTCGTACGGCTATTGAGCGAACAAACTAAAAGCCAAATTGACATTATGGGGTTAATGTTAAAGGAGAGAGAATTGGAATTTCATAGATAAACAGAGAGAAAAGGGCAGAACACAAGAAACACATGATTGTTCATTATCATACGGACTATTTGTTCTTCTGTGCATTAGACTTCATGGAGGTTCATGTTTGTACTGCACATGGTCGCCTTTAAACTATGTATGAAATGAATGCAGTTATTGAATAGAATTACATAAAATTACTAACCTCGCAAAATTTGATTATTGCAAAACTTTTAAAAATAAAAAATTGAAAAATGCCCTTCACAAGTTCCTTGAGTGAAAAATTCTTTAAGCTGCTTGTTTCGCCAGAGCAACAGTCCAAATCTCAAAGGTACTCAAGTTACAATGATGTAAAAAAGAGTACATTTGCAAATCATCACAGAAATGTTGGGTGCTTTTGCTTTAAGCTGCGACTAAGAGACAGCGGTTCTAGTACACACCATTGATGTAATTAGTTTACAGTAACTAATATAGGGGGCGTCATCATGTCACATAAGAGACCTACTCTCATAATGATCTTTCTGAGGATGCAATGGATCATCTGCTCTCCAAGTGAATGACCTTTGTCAAAGAGTGCTCTCACCTTTCAAGACAGACAGAGAGACTGGATGTCTGAGTGGAGGTGATATCACGATGGAGGGAATAATAGACGGCCTGAAAATGAAAAGGAGAACCGAGCTGAGCCGCTGAGTGATGGACGACAGAGGATCTGAGGAGACAAGAGGCCAAAGTGATCTGCTGAGAGACAGAAAGAGAAAACAGGCTCTTCTAAGCTTCTCTTTCATTTGTGTGTGTCTTTTGGTGAGCCAAGGTGATCCACGTCTGCCTAGCCAACGCCGTGGGAAGCGTCACGGGAGATTTGAAGAGAGGAGAGCGAGCCTAGGCTTTGGCTCAGAGAGGAGACGAGGGGAGCTTTGGCCCCTCTCTGGGTCTCCATGGTGGCTGCTGTTGTGCCTCCTTTTCTCTCCAGACGTTTGTCGCTCACTTTTCTCTCTTTTGCTGCTCTCGGACTGTGTTTGGTCCAGCAGACCTAGCAACAGACCCCCCTACAAAAAACTGGCTGCAGGTCAGTAGCAGTTGTTGATGTGAGCTGCAGTTTGTTTTAACTGGAACGGGATAGCCAAAGTGGGGTAGATAGAGCAGCAATGTGGCTTTCTACTGTGTATAATGTTTATGCCTGATTAATGAGCTTATTGGAGGGCCATTTAATAGGGTCACAGAATAGTCCCCCATAAAACTACAATTAGTCATTTTTTCACTTTAGTTTTTGTGCGGATTATTCAAGATATGATTGCGCTTTAGAAAGACTTTAGACATAGTTCGGCAGGTAAGCTGTTTCCCCCTGCTTCCAGTCTTTATGCTAAGCTCAGCTAATTATTCCAATACCCCAATAGTCCGCAACATGTACAGGTTTAGGTTGGCTAGTTTTAGGAAAAGATCACAGTCAAGTTACGTATGTAAGTTGGTGATACCATAGGAGTTTGTTTTCGACATAACAGTCGGATCCAATGGGACTATAGGTGTTTCGGAACAATGGCATGGCAACTTTTGGCTCTCTGCAAGAAAGCAAGTAAGCATATTTCCCCAAACAAATCCTGTTAAACCATTTAAATATTTGGCTACTGCATCAAATAGATCAGACTGAACTAAAACTCTTTACACCTAAACTGGTGTCCAGTGCTGTTTTGGATTTGGGATTTTCCTACCCAGAAACTGAACTTTGGTACTGAATCAGGAACTTCAAGTCCCTGTATATGTGGTTACATTTCCACCAAATCTTTGCACATCAAGAGGTTTTTTTAAATTTACTGTTACATGATGAAGACAATAAAGCCAAAACAAGAAGTTAAATCCTGCTCAATTACCTGAATGTTAGTTGATGTGTTCTCTTCTTCGCTGTGATACTGTAAATCTGTCAAACTGTCCGTTTGTGACTGACCACGGGTGCAGCAGTGCTTTAAAAACCGGACTTTATTTTACATTTGTTCATTTCCACATATCCACCATCACATGGTGGAATGAATACTGAATAGTAAAAAAAATAAAAAAATAAATCAAGAGAATTGAGCCTCAGCAGAATGCAGGCCCCAGGCAGAGCTGCACATCACTGTGCTGTGTGTGTAAAGCTGACATAGTGGTACCCAGGTGTGACAGCCGTGAACTATTGCAGACAAACATGATTTGCTTCAGGAAAGAAACCGATTCGGTCCTGAGAGTGTTTATGTCCTCAACACCTGGGTCTCTCCACTGCGTATGTATGTGTGTGTGTTTGTGTGTCAGCAGGGTGTTAATGTGTGTGATGTCAAGTGAAAATCGTGAATCTCCAGTGGCTTTTGTTTGGAAATGTAAAAAACTACCTGACTAAAACTACTATTGAGCTTTTATGTGTTTTTTTCTTAAGATTGCCTTCTTCTATTACTATATTTAACAAGCTTCTACTATATTCTTTTGTAGTCAGGTAGGCTGGGTATCGAACCTCATTACTTCCTGACCAAAATGTTTCCAAAACGTCAAACTTTCAAAAAGTTGGCATTAAATGTATGCTCAAATTCTTTATACACTTCACTGCTTTTTCAACCCAAAGCTGTGATAAACCAGCTGTACGCTACAGCACCACCATTACTACCAGCACCAAACAGCAGACAGACAATGTTAGCCACTAGTTGGTGAACATAGAGTAGTATTTAGAGGCAACATTTTCCTTAGGAATTGGTGGAGACCAAAAACAGAGCTAAAAGGAGAGTGAATATTCATCAGGTGGCCGGAGACACAACTCCTTATCTGCAATAAGCTAATATCAGCCAATATATTAGCCAGGACAATTTATGAGTCTAGTTTAAAATTTTATAAGGTGATATTATTCAGCGCTGTGCAGCTTGTGCTGCTGTTAATTTTAATTACTGCAGTTAAATGAAATGAATAAGGGTATTGAAACTTAAGTATTATATTGGATGGATGGGAATTTTCTTAGTTTTTAATTATAATTTGCTTGGAATAATTAATTTTGACTGCAGGATCCCATGACCATATCACCAAGACACAACACCCCTGGAAGTCATTGAAAGAGAATATTGCCATGCTGGGTCAGGATTGTAACTCAGGACATGCTATCCGACACTGAGCCCCAAACAACTGTCTCTCTGGAATGATGTCATGGACTTTGAAGGGGTTTGGAAAAACCAAGAAGGAATGAAGTATCAAGCCAACACATACTGAAACAGCATATGTTGCCCGAATGCCACCGGTTTAACCTTTAAGCATTTTAGCCTTGAGCCTACATTCTCAATATAGGTGACCTTAATGCTCAGTGCCCTACTTTAGCACACTGTTTATATGTCTGGGTGTGTGTATCTGAGTGTCTGGGTGCGCCTCTTTGTTCAGATCTGCAAATACTGGTTGGCAGAAGAGAAAGAGAGCAAATGAAAGAAAGGAGTCTGCCAGCAGAGAGTGTTTGCCCATTTTTTCCTTTTCACTTGCTGTCGGGGCGGAGAAAGAGAAGGAGGATGGCAGAAATGAGACAAAGACCTGCAGTGAGACCGAGAACGAGGAGCGATGACTAGCAGAAATGGAGAGATGCGCGAAGGAAAAGTCAGCAGCGTGACAAAAGATGGATGGAGAGAAGGGGAAGAGTGCAGAGCTGTGAGAAAGAGATTAAAATAAATAGGAATTGGGCAGATGGAGACAGAAGACGCTGCTGTCAAACAGGAAAACTTTCTCTCCCTCTATCAGCTCAGCGAACAACAATCTAGTGGTTGATTAAAGAAAAATACAGGTCCAAATTGGAAGTTGAAGCCCTTTTTATTTCTGTGTATGCTGGGTTTTTATTGCAATTTTCCAGTCTGAGAGTTGTTTTTCTTACTGTACAAGGAAAGAAAATGGCTCTTTGTGATGGCAAGAATACAAGCTCTGATATCTCAAACACTGCTGGCAACAGACTCTGCTGGCACAAGTTAAAGATATTTTTTTTTTATCATGCAGTGTCTCATATATATATACACACTGCTGTTGGCTGACTCCATCCCTCATAACCATAACCCTAGCGCCTTATCAGCTTTGAGCAGTCTGGCCCTGCTGGAGTTTCTTTTAGATGAGACACTGAGCACCTATTTTTGTTCGTACAGGAGGGTCAACGGGAATGGAAAATGTAGAACAAAATACCAGCAGAGAATGGCCCTTTTAGACAGTTTTAACTAACAGCGGCTTCTCTTATCGCCTCACTGTTTTCATTCAGTTTGTTCTGAAAGTTCTCGGCCTCGATTCTTTGCAGAGCTTTTTGTGTATTCTGGTAAGGTACGTTTCAAAAGCAGCAGGGAAGGGCATGATGAAATGTGCTGACAGAAAGTAGATCACCGGAGCTATAGGGGAAATCTTTAAAGTTGGCTCTGAGAGTTGGCATTATAGATGAAATCTTTGTTACATTGATGCAAAAACCTTATTCTTATACGGTAATCATCATTTTGCATATTTGGCATTGTGCTCCAAGTGGTATCTTCAGTATTATAAGCATATGGGTGTCATTTTAGTATAAAGGGACTGTTGATTGCAGCTACTTTATATGAGAGTTTGTATCTTGTACCGGTCTTACTTACCTGTAAGTGCAGACCCATACATTAAATAAATATGTTACAAAGATAGCTACCTGCTACGAATGTTAAAGCAACCAGTGCCTGAATCGGACGGCACTTTTGATTTTTGTCCATATGAACCCCTACTATTGCCACCCTCCTCCTCCTGGTGAGTTCCTAGGTATGAACCCCTAAACCCCAGCGTAACTGCATCTCTGTTAGAACACATTTTTAGCTGAAAAAACAGTACTGAAAATGTGTTCAAATGGATTCAAAACACCAAAAGAATTAGTGTTAGGGTAATGTTGTGGTTAGGGTTGTGTTGATTAAGAGTACCGTCACCCTTTTTGGCCTAATTCCGGCACTAATAGCAGCGTGTCTGCAAGTTGATGAATTTCAAAAAGTCTGATATTTACCATCATTGATCAACCCTAATTATATTCTTGGCCATAAAAACATAAAAATACTCCACGACAAATTTAATTTCCAAGTGACCCCCTAACAGAGTCCAGGACCAGAGAGATTATGAAAAAATCTTGGCTAACAAATCCTAGTGTTTTTGGTATCATATAGTTTTCGGCAATAAAAGGTCCTTTTTGGTCCCATTTTTATAAAGGCATAATTTATAAGATGTTTAAATGTTTCACTAATCTGTAAAGCGTTAATAATTTTTGCTTTACCACCAAAATGCTAATAGTTACAGTTAATAAACCCTTAATAAGTATGTCTCATTATACAGTGGTACCACTTCTTTATAAATCCACAACCTCAACTTTTCTGTTTATCAGCTCGGAAACACCAGCTTGAGTCAAACGTTCAGAGCATCATTATCCAGCAGGAGTCAGTTCTGCTCTGGCTTTTCAGCAAAAAACATCACCAGGCCTGCAGCTCACAGTCTTACAGAGCCCAAATCAGCTTGTGGAGAGTTCAGAGCTGTTGGCAGCCTGAATCCAGAGTTACCATGCGGTGACATTGCGTTGCATCAAAGGATGAGAGAGAGATGGAGTCAGCGTGACAGAGCAGGAGAGAGGAGGATGGGGGGGGGGGACGGATGGGAGGAGGGGGGGGGGGGGATGATGGGAAGGATTGACGAAAACAGATTGGGACATGTTGGAATGAGACAGCCTGCTAACGGTGGACGGTCGAAAATGCCATTGTTGCGCATGATTATGAATGTGCATAAGACAAACTCAGATTAATTTAGCCAGAGCAATTATGCAACGCAGCCTGATATCTGAGACATGGAACCTGTTCGGCGCAACAGATGAACCGAACAACTGTTGTCTGACAGCTGAAATGTGGAAATAGAGTAGAGGCAAGGCGTGCTTTTTAAATTTTTTTTTCTCCCTTTTTCTCAGCTAGGAACACGTTTTCTTCCCTCGTTTTTACAGTCTCCCTCCCTTCTTGCTCTCCATGCGAATGTGTCTTTTTCTCTCCATCTCTGTTTCTCTTTCCAATGGTGACAGACGGTGCCTCCTGTGCAGTTTAACAGTTATTACACGCTCTAAAAGACACTGACTCAGAGAGAGGCAGAGGTATAGAAAGAAGGATGATGGAGGGAGTTAGGCTGATTAAAATGTTACAGTGTCAGGGAAAGTGTGTGTGTGGAGGAGAGAGTGTGTGGCTTTGGCAGCAGATGTTATAGCCACTCATGTCGTTGACCCCTTTGTGATATTTCATCAATAATCAGCCTAAGTGGAGTTTATGTCTGCAATTCTAAATACATTATTGTAAAAGTGCTCCCACAGTGCATTGTTAAAGTCTGCAGAGCTGATTTAGTTCATGAGAGCTTATTATGTAATTTCCCATTTCCGTAAAGTAATTAGAGCTCGACTTTTTTAACTGTGTGAAACATTTTCTAAACATCGTTCGAGCGTGACAAGGTCCTCTTTCTTTCTAGCTTTTACCACTTCCAACCATCTCATCGCTTGGTCTCCATCTGCGGACGGAGTTTGTTCAGTTGTCATGGAGATGGCGCTATGAAATGGAGATATACGTATTCTATACTAGTGCAGAATCAAATAGTCAATTGATTTGTTGACAGACAATTATCTGCAGTTCCTCACATATTCACTGGTCCCAGCTACTTAAAAATGAGGATTGGATATATTTTTCATTATAAATTGAATATCTTTGTGTTTCAGACTGCTGGTCAGACAGAACAATCCATCCAATTTGGGAAATGGTGATTTGCATTTTTCACACTAGACTAAACAATGAATTGGTTACTTGAAAAGATCAAATAAATTACACATGAATTCATAGTGAAAGTAATCACTAAATGTTGTTTTGTGTGTTTTTTTGTACTTTATATGTTAATATTGCATGTTTTTATTACGCTCTATTGTGTATTTTCATATTTGAGCAGAGAGTCCCCTGTTAAAAGAATTCCATTGTGTAGATCCCGTTGCAGCAGAACTTTCCCAGACATCCACATGGAGTAATCCCAGAGACCTGTTAATATACACAGAGGAACATATAAATATACTTACTCTGCAGTCAAGTCAGGGCATGCAAGTGTGTGTGTGGCTGTGGTACAGCAATCTACAGTATCAGAGAGCAGCGGATGGTCAGCCAGAGTGGTCTGTTCAAGGCTACGTGTCGGCAAACAGCTGCCAGAGCCTGTTGAAGTGTCTTTGAGCAAGTCACACCTGATCTACATGTGCCCTATCAATGCTCCTGAGGGACAAAAAAAGGAGTATCAGATTGTTGGGAGACAATGCGTTAATGTGCTTTCTATTACTGAGCTTATCTAGCGAACATGCATTCGCAGACATTAAATAGAGCAATATTAGAGTGATGGGGAAGTGGGTTTTCTGTTTTTCTTTCAGAGTTATTTAAAATAGCACTCTTAATGTATCTTTTGTGATTGTATATGAGCAAGTTTACCAACCTTTTTTACATTGTCGTCACAGATTTTATAATACCTGGTGAAGTGAAAATGCTTTGGTGCTTGTACCCTGCATTTGTATTGATGCATGTGTGAATGTGGTAGTTGCTAAAGGCATATTAACTGCAGCATAGCTACCAAAGTCCTTGGCACAGCTACAATCCAGAAACAGGCTTGATAAGCCGGCTGGTCGTGGAGGAAACGGGGGGAGGGGAGGTGAGTAAGAGACAACTATCAGACTCAAAAGATTCAGTATTTGTCTCATATTTTGTTGCCACTTGCAGTCGGGATTGTTCGTATAAGCTTTTGTCAAAGGTCCTAAAGTATTTTAGAGGTTTATGTAATTACTAAGATTGCAATATAAGATCATAGTTACGTACGTAATTGATTTCTCTGAAAAATTATTTTCTTAATTAATATATAATAAATAAATCTATAAAATGTCTCCAGAGCCATCCATATGTCAGTATTCTGTCCAACTAAGTCTCAATGTCTTTAAGAAAACCAACAAATTACATTTGAGAAAATGTACTATTTTAGTTGTCAATAATCTTCAATCAATTGCTCGAGGCGAGTGTATTCGTGTGTTTATGGAAAATCAAAATCAATCAAAAGGTATGAAATCAATTAGGCCTGCAACAATTAATTATTTAATCAAGTAATCGATTGACAGAAAATACATACAGACATTCATTTGCAGGTCCCTGCTTCATAAATGTCACAATTTGCTGGTTTTCTTTGGTTTATATGATTGTGTACTGGATATCATTGATCTGAAGCCATCACCTTGAGCTTTAGGAAATCGTGATGGCCATTGTTCACTTTCCTTTCATGATCTTCCATAGGAAAAAACAATTCACAGATCTAAAAGGTTTTATTGGGATGGTGTGATGCTTCCAAACAAATCTGAGCGAGATTGACGGACCTGAAATTCGCAACATAAATATAGATGTGATACTTACACATCACATACCAC